>NC_057796.1:415208679-415537121 GCF_018294505.1 Triticum aestivum
GGGCCCATCAAACTCTACCCCCCCTGTGGACCGCCTTTTCAGTTTTAGAAAAAACAAAAGAAAATGATGGAAATGTCAAAAAAATAAAATAAAATAAGTTTCCCATGTGATATGTGGTCTAGTTGTTGGGAAAATTAACAAATATGAATTTCGACTTTATTTGCAAAATCTCTCTGGAATTTCTTAAAATGGGCATAACTTTTGCATACGAACTCGGATGAAAAAGTTTTTTATATGAAAAATCATCTACTCGAAAAGTTACATCCGAATTTAACTGGGGGAACCCCGTTAAACATTTTCAAAATCCTCAAAAACCTAACAGAAAAAAAGATACGGGGCTTTTAAGATCTGGAGAGGCAAAAAAATTCAAAAAATTTCAAATTGTGGTCAAACTGTGGTCAAACAATGGTAAAACTAATTATTCTAGAATATTAGTGTTACTAAATAATTATTTCAGTTTTTTTGAATTTTGGTCAAATCTGGTCAAACTGTGGTCAAACTAATTATTCCAGAAATATTACTGTTACTAAATAATTATTGTTTTTTAAAACAATAGTTTCAAACTCAAACAGTGAAATGTGTCACTTCATGCTCAAGCTAAATTCCTGAGGGTTAATAGAATTGACATCTTACTATTGTCAGGAAAACAACAAGTGCAGACTTGGAAACAAGGGAGAATAGAACCCGGAAGTTAAGCGTGCTCAGGCTAGAGTAGTGAGAGGATGGGTGACCATTCGGGAAGTTAGATGATTTGGAATGATGAGGGGTGATTAGAGACTAGAGGATAAATTGAGCAGTGATGAGGGGTGGTGATTAGAGATTAGAGGTTAAAATAATTCAAAAATTTGAAAATCAAAACAAAAATTAAAAAAAATTCGCAAATTTTTTTTTCAAAAAAATAATATCATAAAATTTCCTTTAGTCCCGGTTGGTAACACCAACCGGGACTAAAGGTGGAGCTCCAGGCTGCGTCCACATGGACGGCCTTTAGTCCCGGTTCGTGTAAGAACCGGGACTAAAGGGGGAGGCATTAGTAACGACCCTTTAGTCCCGGTTCAAAAACCGGGACTAAAGGCCCTTACCAACCGGGACAAAAGCCCCCTTTTCTACTAGTGTGTTCACACTGGCACGCGGTGGATGCTTATACTTTGTAACCTTCGCTGATGATTTTAATAAATATGGTAATATTTACTTAATGAAACATAAGCCCGAGACCTTTGAAAAGTTCAAAGAATTCCAGAACGAAGTTGATAGTCATCGTGGCAAGAAGATAAAGTTTCTACGATCATAGCGCGGAGGCAAATATCAAAGTCATGAGTTTAGGAAACATCTAAGTGATCATGGATTTGTTTTGGAATATACTCATCCCGGAACTCCACAAAGGAATGGAGTGTCTAAGAGGTGTAACCAAACCATGTTGACATGGTGAGGCCAATGATGTCTCTTACCGATTTGCCTTTTTCCACACTTGTGCTTCAAAGTAGCACCATGATCTTCATGATAAAGAGTCTCCTATGTTGTCGTTAATGCATGATAGGTGGTTGTCTTCCATGAATTTGTTCATGAATTGTACCATGAAAATGGATGGTGTCATTTGAAAGTAGACTTCGATAAGGCATACAAGTGTGAAATTTGTCACCATTACACTAACTCAAACGATGCATGCTTCAGGCCAACAACTCAGAAAGTGATCGGTTTAAGACGTATACCCATTGATTTGATCTAATATGGCCAAAATCTGGTTGATAGGGAAAAATTCAGTCACGTGACTGACATACAACGTTCCTTTCATCTGCAAATTGGTTGTTCTTTCTCACAAACCACGCTAACGATGTATGAATGTTTTCTTTGGAAAACTTTACATTCCCTATGACTCAAAACCATACCCTTTAGGGTTATCGAGTGTCTCCGTGGGCACAGGAACCTCAAACCAGTTTGTGAAGTAAGATGCCACCAATTTACATATTTTAATGATACATTTGACATTAACCTTTGTAAGATTATGTGGAATATCCTCATTGTATAGATCTATTTTCTTAAGGAAATGAAATCGTGATGCGTGTCGGGAATGGTGATGTGATCTCTGCTCAAATATCAGAGTCATGTCTTTAAGTTTACCTTCAAGATTTATCTTAGAACTAAATAATTGTTATTTTGTTTTGATCTCTGTAAGAACATTATCTTTGTATCATGTTTAATAAACTATGCTTACCATTATATGTATCGGAAAAATGAGTGTTCAATTTATTATAAGGATATGTTTTATGGCTTTGCACCTATTATTGGTTCATTTTGGATCCTGAATGTGAAAATGATGTCTATAACATAGAAGTTAAACGTCTTAAGAAGACTAATAATAATACTTACATGTGTCATTGCTCTCTTGGTCACATCGGAAAGAAATTTATGCAAAAGCTTCATAAATATGGAGTATTAACGTCTTTTGATTTTGAACCATTTGGCACATGCGAGTCTTTCTTGATGGGTAAACTAACTAAGACCCCGTTCACGGGTCATCCTTAACGGGGGGGGGGGGATTTGAATTATTGGAAATAATACATAGTGATATAAGTGGTCCGATGTCACTAGTACAAAACAGGGCTTTCGTCACAGGGCAATATTCACATTAGTCCCGGTTCAGTCACGAACCGGGACTAATGTGAGCATTGGTACCGGTTCGTGCGGCTAAGGCATTAGTCCCGGTTCACCTGGGCCCTTTAGTCCCGGTTGGTGCCACGAACCGGGACTAAAGGGTGCGATGCCCATTAGTACCGGTTGGTGGCCATCCGGGAAGTTAGATGATTTGGAATGATGATGGGTGACCATCCGGGAATTTAGATGATTTGGAATGATGAGGGGTGATTAGAGATTGGAGGATAAATTGAGCAGTGATGAGGGGTGGTGATTAGAGATTAGAGGTTAAAATAATTCAGAAATTTGAAAATCAAAAAAAAAATTATAAAAAATTCGCAAATTTTTTTTTCAAAAAATTAATACCATAAAATTTCCTTTAGTCCCGGTTGGTAACACCAACCGGGACTAAAGGTGGAGCTCCAGGCTGCGTCCACATGGACGGCCTTTAGTCCCGGTTCGTGTAAGAACCGGGACTAAAGGGGGAGGCATTAGTAACGACCCTTTAGTCCCGGTTCCCCGGTTCAAAAACCGGGACTAAAGGCCCTTACCAACCGGGACAAAAGCCCCCTTGTCTACTAGTGTGTTCACACTGGCACGCGGTGGATGCTTATACTTTGTAACCTTCGCTGATGATTTTAATAAATATGGTAATATTTACTTAATGAAACATAAGCCCGAGACCTTTGAAAAGTTCAAAGAATTCCAGAATGAAGTTGATACTCATCGTGGCAAGAAGATAAAGTTTCTACGATCATAGCGCGGAGGCAAATATCAAAGTCATGAGTTTAGCAAACATCTAAGTGATCATGGATTTGTTTTGGAATATACTCATCCCGGAACTCCACAAAGGAATGGAGTGTCTAAGAGGTGTAACCAAACCATGTTGACATGGTGAGGCCAATGATGTCTCTTACCAATTTGCCTTTATAATTTTGGGGATATGCTCTCGAAACAGCAACATACACACTAAACAGAGCACCGTCAAAGTCTGTTGAGTCGACAGCATATGAGTTATGGAATAGGAAGAGACCCAATTTGTCGCACCTTAATATTTGGGATTGTGAAACCTTGTGTGAAGCGTTTAAAACCAAATAAAATGCCAAATCAGACAAATGTTAATTTGTAGGTTATCCCAAAGAAACTATTGGGTATTCCTTCTACTGCCCATCTGATGACAAATTGTTTCTTGCAAGGGCTGGACACTTTCTTGAGAAACAGTTTCTAGCTAAAGACGTGAGTGGGAAGATAGTATAGCTTGATGAGATTGCTGAATCTCTGGTGGAAGTAAGCTGGACTAACGAACCGGAAATTGTTTTGGAAGTTGTCCACACAATTGAACCAGAATTTACTACATAAGTTGTACAAAATCTAGTTAAGCATGTAAATGAACCGCATAGGTTAGCAAGTGTTAGCGAACCTGCTGACTTGTTTCATAATGAAATATTCATCTTAGAATAAGATGAGCCTGCGCACTATAGAGAAGCGACGGAGGCGCCCGGTTCAAAAGAATGGCTTAAAGCCATGAAAAACAAAATGGAGTCCATGTACGAGAATCAAAAGTTTGGAACTTGGTAGATCCTCGAGAGGGTGTAAAACACATTCAATATAAATGGATCTCCAAATGAAAAACCGACACGTATGGTAATCCTACTTATCTATAAAGCAAGACTAGTTGTGAAAGGATTTTTGCAAATCGAGGGAGTTGATTATGACGAGAGTTTTTTGCTAGTATCCATGTTAAAGTCTGCGGTCATGATGGCAATTGCTGCATATCTCGGTTACAAGATATGGCAGATAGACATCAAAACGACTTTTCTAAATGGAAATCTTAAAGAGGATGTATACATGATGCAACCAGAAGGTTTTTAGATCCTATGGATGCCGGTAAGGTGTGCAAGCTTCAAAGACCACTTTATGGTTTGAAGCAAGTATCGAGGAGTTGGAATCAACATTTTAATGAAGTGGTTAAAGATTTTGGCTTCATTAAGAACGATGAAGAAGCTTGTGTATACAAGAAGTTTAGTGGGAGCTCTATAGCATTTCTAATCTTATATGTGGATGACATATTATTGATTGGAATGAAGTAAAGTTTCTTAGCACAATAAAAGATTCATTGAAAAGTATGTTTTCGATGAGAGACTTAGGCAAAGCAACTTATATATTGGGCATTAAGATCGATTGAGATAGATCAAGACGTCTAATTGTGCTAAGCCAAAGCACGCACATGGACAAGGTTTTAATAGGTTTAAAACGGAGAACACTAAGAAAGGTTTCTTCCAATGTCACGTGGCACAACACTTAGCAAGAATCAGCGTGTGCAAATAAGTGGACTCCCATATGCCTCCGCAATTAGTTCTATCATGTATGCTATGATATGTACAAGACCAGATTTTATTATGTGATAAGTGTTAGTAGAAGGTTCCAAAGTGATCCAGGATTGGATCACTGTGCAGCTGTTAAAAATATTCTTAAGTACCTCAAAAGGATGAAGGACATTCTTCTTGTCTATGGAGGGGATGAAGAGCTCGTTGTAAGTGGTTACACTGACAACAGCTTCATCACTGATATATATGACTATAAATCTCAACCGGGCTATGTTTTCACTCTTAATGGTGGTGCAGTAGTTTGGAAAAGTTTCAAGCAGGACATTGTTGCAGATTCTACGGCGGAAGTAGAATATATTGCGGCTTCAGAAGGTTTGAAGGAGGCAGTCTGGATCAAGAAGTTTCTTGAGGAGATTGGTGTGGTCCCAAGTGTGTTGAGTCCAATGGAGCTCTATTGTTATAACTGTGGCGGTGTTACCCAAGCAAAGGAACCAAGGTCCCACATGAAGACCAGGGATGTCGAACGCAGGTATCACATCATCTGACAACATAGAAAGTTTTTGTGAAAGTACTCAAGATTCACAATTGTTTGAATGTGTTAGACCCGATGACGAAGCCTCTATGATGACCAAAACATGAGTAACATCGAATAGCCATTGGTGTTAGAGACGCTATGTAACCAGATTATTGGCTCTAGGGCAAGTGGAAGTTTGTTGGAAATATGCCCTGGAGGCAATTATATTTGTATTATTTATTTCTACATTTCTAATTAAGAGTTTATATTCTATGCTATACTTGCTTCGATTCTTGAATATGCGATTCAGAGGAAACGCACATACACTTGTAGAATAATAAACAGTAAAATCCGATTCCTAGTCTTGCCCCTAGGACTAGCTCCAGTGTTGTGTGATAATCATGTTTTCCTGATCATATGTATTTAGTTAAGAGTAACGAGGATACCAAAACAACATTCATAGTATGATGTTACAAGAACGATCATATTGAATTGATCCAACTTGATTGTTATACTTTGACATGTAATCATCACAAGTCTATTGATATAACAAGGAGAGGTAACGTATACTTTAGTTCATCGTACCATGGGAGTATCGTGCTTTGGGGTTTCTCAAACATCTTCTGTAACATGATGATCATAACAAAAAAATTCAGGTTCATCGAAAAGTGTGACAAGGGGCTAGATAGCTCAAGAGTGGGATTTGCACCTCCGACGATGGAGGGATATTCTTAGGCTCGTTCTTCTGCTCGATGGATCGTTCGTGAACTGTTCATGGGACTTCATCAATGATCTACATCAACTCTTCTTACCGTGCAACTCTAAGTTGGTAACGATCCAATCTAAACCTCCAATGCATATTCATAGTGTTCCTGGATTGTGATCATAGGGCGAATTTTTTAGTTTTCTACTATGTTTACCAGAAGATAGTAGGGCGGTGGTGTTCTCTCAGGGTTGGCGAGTGCGCAACTTTGCAAGCATGCCGGTGGAGACAGGTTGGCAACTGCATGCCTATGCGAACGAGTGGACATTCGATTCTGGTGGGGTGAACTTTTTTGTTGTGCATGTCGTTCGAGGTCCCCACCCTGGTCTTCGATCCTATGCAAACATTTTGTTGTACCACAACTGTTTGGAGCAAAAGTTTGGCATGCTCAAAATTCTCCTGTCTTGGATGATCGTCTAGGAGTTTGATGTCGTTCACTGCCCCATTGCAACCATAAGGTTTATGGCGGTGGTGTCAATCATTTCCGAATTGGCGGGCGCAACTCCATGTATTGTTGCATGCATTGCTCGAGCCCATGCGACAAGTTTGGTCGCATCTTCAGATAACACACTATGTTCTGCCCTATTATGGACTAACCTGATGGAGGCTACGGTTGGGCCTTCCTTTCTAAGAGGAGACTACGCTCCTGTTGCTGGCGCAAGTGCATGTGCTACATCTTCTTACGACAGGCTTCTAGCTTTTTGCAGGCGTCGTTGGTATTCGGTAGGTGTCATCCGTGTTGCCAGTGCGCCCTCGTCGAAAGCGTCATCTTCAGCGTTGGCGATGTTATCAACCATGTACAAGGAAGTTGCCTCCCAAGGCTAGCAAGGTGTTGGTATCAATTCGGGGCAACTTCCATGGCTTTCCTCTTCCTTTGGCTCGTGCTCCTTGAGGACGTCATGGCAAAAGTCCATGGTGGCAATGTAGTGGGAGGCTGGTGGAGTGATGGCATTGTTCTAGGTTGCAGAGATCGAGCTCATCACGCCCGTCGGCAATGTTTCTAGATTCTCGAAGAAGAGAATTTGGACTGCTGCGTAAGTGTCGATGGGATTAATCTGGCCACCGAATTTGTGATTAAGTTCATAGCAACACAGGTGAAGATCTGGCAAGGAGCGAAGACACCACAATTGATGTTTGGATCCAATCTGGATGTCAGCTCTTAGTAGCACGATCCATGTCTGGTGCTATTGTCGATGTAAAATCCCGTAGACCCCTTGATGCCGTGACTAGCCGGAAAGCACAGAGGGGAAACATGATACATACCTAGGTTCAGACCACTCTCTGGAGGCAAAGCCCTACTCCTACTTGTGTTGTACTAGATTGAAGGGGTGTACAAAGTATAATGATGATCTCTAGAATCTTAGGTGTATCAAAGGATTGATTGTAAGGTCCCCTAGCTGCTAGCCTGACCTTGACTTATTAAGGATACTAAGGTCTATGGTTACAATAATCCTAGTCGGCTAAGGCGGTTGGACAGTCCTCCTGGATATCTGGCTTTCTTCCCTTGATCGTCAAGATGCTGGTTCCTTCCTTCTAGATGGCCCACATGCCCGATTGATGGACATGGTCGTGCAATAGGCTAAAGGAATTTCACGCATTAGTGGCAGTCCTTTTCTACCATCCGCCAGAGTGTGTTGTGCTCGCCACTGCTATTGTCGCATGCCGAATTGATTGGATTGCAGCATATTGCACCTCAATTATATCATCATATTGCATTTGATACATAAATGCTGGTTTGAACCATGATTCACATACACGCACCACATTACAATGATGTTAGATTAATGAAAAGTAGTAGTTATAAAGCAAATATAACAAGTGCATTACAATAATTAATAAGCATATATATGCCGTCGCTCATCACATAATTAAGCTTTGACGAGTTGTTCTGGATTGAAATGAGTGTCGGCCGATGTTCAACGCGTAGACTGTTAGTAGAAGCCGCACATACTACATGAATTAGTACTTGATGGAACGAATGGGGACCAACGGGCCGCTTGCTCTGGAATTGGAGATTTGGCCTCCCAAAGAGCCCATGACAACCTCAGCGGTTATGGGTATGGTGGTTGGACTCATACCCGGCCAGATCCTCAGCCTCTCATCGTGGGTTGCCTCCGTAAGGATATGCACGCCGTGAGGTCACTAAACGGCCTGTATGCAATCTTCTCAATCGCTGGGAGAGAACACCTGGCCATCGGAATACTTCTAACCCAACTAACATCGCCTCCCTGAGGTGCTCTGCCCAATACTTTTCCCATGTCCATAGATAGTGCTTCTCCATGTCCGCCGCAGAGACCCCCTCCCACTAATCTTCTGGCGGTCCCATCTGTTATTTTTAGCAGACAATAAAATTCAAAATATATACATATGGAAAAGATCACAAGGTTAATATATAAACATATGACATGCGTACATATAAACTAGAGATCACAAGGTAACAAGCATTGTGTCATGACATAGTTTAATGGTTTTTGACGGTTTGCTAGACTAGAAAGGAGCATATATATCGCCATGTCGATGTTTCATTCTCATCTCTTGTCCTTCTTGACTCTCTGCCCCGCAGCAGAATATCTCCTCTCATCCCCTACTACATGGCGATTGATGATGTTCATGAGCACCCTCTGAAAGCGCTCGTGCTCTGTCCAAAAGTGAGCTAGCTTAAGTTCCTTCTCATTCTCTTCGGACCATTTCTACAACATTGAATCACTCCTCAACAGTGGTCCTGCGCGCAGATAGTCATCCATCAAGACCATGGCATAGTAGCCAGCCATGTGCATGGTTTCGCCTTTCGGTTGTTGCCGGCAATAGAAGCTAGTGTTAAATTTGTACTGTGAATGTGGCATGTTCTTACGGTCGGACTTATGACACATCAAAAGAGCAGCATTGATAAGTTTCTGCAGATCGGTCCATGGCTTCTTAGGGTCTCTCCTGGAATCGAAGAAATAAGCTCGGCCGTCTCGGGGAACAATTGAACAATGTAAAATTAATAAGGTTGAAATCAAAGTACTCAGGTGTATATGTGCAAGCATAAAGAAATGAACTTACGTTTCAAAGTAAGGCCAACAGAAATGGATCGACATTTCGCCAAAACATAGGCACTCATGTTAATACCTGCAAATATAAGACAACGATACTACAATGGATCCTAGTTAAAAAAGAAAGAAAAATTCGACATGACCTATGCTAAAAAGAGGACATAACGAGTACCAGGAACTCGGCGAAACGGAAATGAATCGACGTTTTGCCAAAACATTGTCGCCAAACACAACTTTGACCATACCAGAGAGGTGGCTCGCTTGGCGACCGAAGGCGGCGCGAGGTATCCGATGTTGGCGGAGGAGGGCACAATGGTCGGAGTTGTAGCCATCGCGGAGGAGCTTCGCGGTGGCGGTGGCAGCGAGATGCCTCCAGTGTTGGAGAAGGAGTCCATGCCCGTGGCGGCGAGGAAGGCCGCGACGCAGCATCGATGAAGGGGCTGACAACAACGAGGGGTGTGGTGGTGCCGGTGAGGAGGAGAGGCGGCAACGAGGGGAGCAGCGGCAGCGAGGATGAAAGGCGGCAACGAGGGGTGCGACGCTGAGTCGGGCAAGATTTGGGGGGAAAGGCGCGGGGGGCAGGGGCGGGGGAAATGCCAAATTTTGGAACCTTTTTCAGGTGAGGGAAAAGTGAACTGCAGCCAGCGTCGTGGGTCTACGTGTGACGGGCACGGCAGGGCGCCTGCTACACGTAAGTGGACAGCACTGGCGGGCGGCCGACTGGACCGGCCACTACTACAAGTGTATAATATGTACTTCCTTCGTGCCTGGTAAGAGTGCTTACCATAATTAGGTGTGGCAAGCAACAGGCACACTCGCCACTGATGTACAAATAAGCAATGGCGGGCCTTTGTTACAGCTCATCACAATTAGGTTGCATTACGCATCCAGCTCTGAAACGGTCTACCAGTGGCGGGCACGTATTCCTGCCTGCCACTGCTCTGTTACTAGCAGTGGCGGGTAATCTTTGGTACCCGTCACTGCTATATTTCCAAATTAGCTGTGGCGAGTGACACGTCTCGCCCGTCACAAATTTGTGTTCACCTATAAGCCATTTTCTATAGTGTATGGTTTTCTTAGGCGACGGTCGATGACAAGATGACCAAGCAATAAGATGCAACCGGGTAATGGGCATGTTTAGGATCTTGCCTCGGCAACTATTTTTCTTGTGTTCTAGAATGTCTGTATGATTGCTATGGCGGGTTTACCTAGATTTTCGTAGGTGTAGGATCTCTAGATTAATATTCGAGTTTAAATACTGAATTTGGTGCAGAATTGCATGGCTCAAACACGCGGGGGGGGGGGGGGGGGGGGGGGGGCAAATTCACGTTCATTGGTATTTCGTGAATACAAAATTCCAACCAGGTGCCAAGCTTGATACTTATAAAAACTAGATCTCCAAATTTATAAATATCATTTTAACCATGTTTGGAATTTAAACGTCATTATTCAAATTATATGTTGATCAAAACATGATATTTAAATTCTCCTGGTCTTTTGGGCCAGGGCCTTGACAAAGGCATCAGATTAGCCTAATTCTTGGCAAGGTTTTTAATATAAAAAACAAAGCAATTTTGGATGACATGTGTGAAAATTCTTTAAAAAAATTACTACCTTTCAATGACTTCTAACATAATTTAAATTTATTTTCAAGTTTGTTTGAATCTGGCTCAAAATTCCGGGGTTACAAGTATTTCAGACCAAACGAATATAGCATCGACTCAGACTTAGCAAAACTGATTCGGGATAGCATGTGGTGCCGGTATAAATATACGGATCATGATATTTCCATATCTTCAACCTACCAGTAGGTGGTGGCATTCATTTGTTGCACGTATCCTTTGTTGATTAGAACTTGGCACCGCAGTTTGCTCCGTGATGGCTAGTTAGTAAGTTAGTGAGCAGATTGCTGTCTAGAGAAAATTAGTGAATTCATCTAATGATGTGCTTCCGTCTGGCTGTCCGTCCGCCTCCATTATACGTACGGAGACCGCCGGAGAGCGCAAACAAGGAACAACTCATTAAACCATGGGAATTTTACCTGCTGCTCTGGAGGACAGCCCACCACATGCAGGCGTGGGGACACTCCGGCGCTATATATTTCCCCGGCGCCAGTCCATCAGCAGCAGCAGCAGCTCAAGCTTCCCCTGATCAACTAGCCACCTAGCCATCGTCGTTTCTTGCATAGCCAAGCAAGAAACAACCTTCTTGGCCGAGAATATGGCGTCCAGGGCTGCGACGATGGTGGCGCTGCTGCTCGCGGCGGTGGCGGCGACGTGCGCACGGGCGCAGCTGCACGACAAGTTCTACAGCGAGTCGTGCCCCAGCGTGGAGGACGTCGTGAGGAAGGAGATGGTGAGGGCGCTGTCACTGGCGCCCAGCCTCGCCGGGCCGCTCCTCCGGATGCACTTCCACGACTGCTTCGTCAGGGTAAGCTGCATTTGCATGCATCAGTTTCCGTCCGTACCATGTTGTGTGCTGTGGCCTGACCAGTGACCGCCATGAATGCAGGGGTGCGACGGCTCGGTTCTGCTGGACTCGGCCAACAAGACGGCGGAGAAGGACGCGCAGCCGAACCAGACGCTGCGAGGCTTCGGCTTTGTCGAGAGGGTGAAGGCCGCGGTGGAGAAGGCCTGCCCCGACACCGTCTCCTGCGCTGACATCCTCGCCCTCATTGCCAGGGACGCAGTATGGCTGGTGAGTAGAGTACTAGGCCATTCTCTTTTGCAAATGACACGGTATACGTGTGGAAGCCAAATTCTAATGCTGCTCGATCATGGTTTCTCCAGAGCAAGGGTCCATTCTGGACAGTTCCTCTCGGCCGGCGAGACGGCAGCGTGTCCATTTCCAACGAGACCGACGCTCTGCCACCCCCGACCTCCAACTTCACCGTGCTCACCCAGCTCTTCGCCGCCGTGAACCTCGACGCAAAGGACCTTGTCGTCTTGTCCGCCGGGCACACCATCGGGACGTCGCACTGCTTCTCCTTCTCCGACCGGCTCTACAACTTCACCGGCATGGAGAACCCCAGCGACATCGACCCCACACTGGAGCCGCAGTACATGATGCGGCTAAAGAGCAAGTGTGCCAGCCTCAACGACAACACCACCCTCGTGGAGATGGACCCCGGTAGCTTCAAGACCTTCGACACTGACTACTTCAAGCTGGTGAGCAAGCGGCGGGGCCTCTTCCACTCCGACGGCGCCCTCCTCACCGACCCGTTCACCCGTGCCTACGTCCAGCGCCATGCCACCGGGACCTTCAAGGACGAGTTCTTCGCCGACTTCGCCGCCTCCATGATCAAGATGGGCAACGCCAACCCGCTCACCGGAAGCCAGGGTTAGATCAGGAAGAAGTGCAGCATGGTCAACCATTAAACCACCGACGAAGTACAAGGCTGTTTTGATTTGTGAACATCTTTCCCCCCTGTAAATTACTCTAAAAATTACTCTTAGATTGTCATAGCTCCTTTCTCTCCCAAATCTTTTTCTTTCGTTAATTTAGGACACCGATAACTGCCACACGTGTGGTGTATCGGATGGTTGTGCCGCACGTCTCGTGTGGCATGGAGAAGAAACAGCCCACGCACCTACGTGTGGGCAAAACAAGTAATGCCCACACACCTCTTTTTTCCCCTCCCGGTCCCTCTCACACGCGTGCGTGTGGGTGAAATAGATAACGCCCACACGCCCCGTACGTCAGACCTCGTACCTCATGGTCCCGCACGCCCCGCGTGATAGTCACCGCGCGTCCCGCAGTTGCCATGGTCCAGACCCTCGTCCATGTTCGTTTATCTGCAGTTGCCATGTCGCTGAACTTCGGTTGCCATGTCGGACAACTACAGTTGCCATGGTTGCTCAACTGCAGTTGCCATCTAATGTCAAAAGTTTCAGATGCCATTTTTGGCAACTGCGGCTGTTGCCATGTATGGTCTGGTTTACCACTAGGCAGTTGCCATGTATGGTCTGGTTTACCACTAGGCAGTTGTCATGTATAGTCTGGTTTACTACAGTTGCCATGATTTGAAAACCTTAGGAGTTGCCACCTACTAACACTAGGCAGTTGCCGTGTAGTGATACAAAAAGACATGGCAAAACAACATGTTCGGGTAAAAAAAGAGAGTTGCCATCTGCTTAGAAGCACACTAGGGTAGTTGTTGTGTACCCTGCAAAAATACATGACAACTGACATGTTCGGGTAAAAAAAAAAGAGAGTTGCCACCTGCTTATAAAGCACACTTGGGCAGTTGCCATGTACAGTGCAAAACACATGGCAAGTGGCAACTTGGGTGTGGGAGATGAGACGGGCGTGTGGGCGAGATGGCAAATGCCCACACACTAGCCCTTGTGCGTGAGTGGAAAGTGGCGTATGGGGGAACTGCTGAACGCCCACACACCAGCCCCTCCCGTGTGGTGAAACGGCCGTGTGGGCGACCGGGTGAATGCCCACACACCAGCCCAGTCCTACGTGGCACTAAAAACATGCCAAGATTCGTGCGCTAACAAACGGACGGGGCTCCACGCGTGTGGGCGAGATGCAAACGCCCACACATGTGGGCGTTAGACTTTTCGTTAATTTATTGTTTCGTTATGACCATGTTAATTCCTTGTACACACGACGAACAATTCAATATTGCCACATCCGACATGCCGTCTGTTGTCACCGGGAGATTCATGTCACGCTTACCTTCAAGGACGAGTTCTTCGCGGACTTCGCCGCCTCCATGATCAAGATGGGCAACGCCAACCCGCTCACCGGAAGCCAGGGTGAGATCAGGAAGAAGTGCAACGTGGTCAACCATTAAACCACCGACGAAATACAAGGCTGTTTTGATTTGTGAACATCTTTTCCCCTGTAAATTACTGTAAGATTGTCATATCTCTTTTCTCTCTCAAATCTTTTTCTTTCGTTAATTTATTATTTCGTTACGACCATGTTAATTCCTTGTACACATGATGAACAATTCAATATTGCCACATCCGACATGCCGTCCGTTGTCACCTGGAGATTCATGTCACGCTTACTAGTTCTGTCTATGTTTGTTTTGTTTTATTTATTGTTACATAATGTTTTGTTGTGTTCTTTGTTTCATCTCAGAGCATATCATAATGTTTCACATGTGCTAGTAAAAGGAAGAGTTATAGTCAGAATATTGTTATTTAGTTACTTTTTGGGCCATTTTGATAGCAGCCATCAACCGTGTTTCCAACTTTTCAGCATTGAATCTGGGCATTGGCGTGCGTATTGTCTCTTCTTGTGAGGGAGTGTATCCTTATGTTTTGTTGTGTACCAGTGAACACCAAGTGCACAGGCACAAAGAATGATGGATCCAAAGTAGAAAAACATTTTCACATATCCCAAGATTTTAATTACGCCTGCGCTTTCTCCAACCTTGCCTCTACTGAAAATTTATCTCAGCTCTTGCCGAGGCAAGTAAGAGGTTCTCTATCATCAAATCTTGTGTCCGGAGTTTTTCCTCAATGAAATTCTCCTTCACCCTTCTCGATGGTTTAGCTTGATATCCTTGACAATAAGAGTATGACTTTCATATTTTGGTGGAACGGAGCTTATATTAAAATTTTGATGTCTAAAATGGTCATTGTATAGCACTTCTTATGTTATTTTTTCACTACTACAACAGAAGTGCATATATTCCTTTTAAGGTTATTTTTTTCTCATATGATCCACATAGTACCACTAACCGTGGCGGCTCATTCGAGGGCTTTGCCTTCACCCCTATATCTCCTTTGCCTCTTTATTACGATGTTTTAGCGGTGTCTATACACTAAATTTTTCTTTTCATGGGATAGAAGAGGATAACAATTGCTCTAATCCCTGAAAGGCTTCCTTTAGATCTAGTCTAGATTAGCCAGCTCGAATTAATAGATGTTCCATGCATTTTAATGATTACAGTGGAGTAGTGTAGCAACATCTCTCTCTCTCTCTCTTGTTGGAAATATTAGCACTTTTCCAACTAATCTAATCCACGAGTAAACTGTAATCATGGCAAATACGGTATGCGTCTCATACCGATATCTAAGCATGTGAGCACGTACAGTACATAGAACCGAAACATCTATGAACAACATATATACGGCTAGCGCATGAACGAGCAAATAGGGGATGAACGAGTCATACCCTCCGGTTGGCCAGGCCAACGCAGCGGCGGCAGCGACAGCCTCAGCATCGGCCGAGGCCTTCTTCTTTGCGGCGGCGTCGTCAGCCATGGGGTCGATGCAGGGGAAGTAGTGGAAGCAGAGGCGGAAGGAGACGGGGACGGATCGGGAGCAGTCGCGTCGAGACGCTCCCCAAAAACCTTATTGCTGTTCTCCCGGGCAGGATCTCGAACGACAGGGTTCCGAAGGCACCTGCTCTCCCGACCAACCGTGCACGCGGTCGTCGGGATGGGATCGCCGGAAGCAGCACAAGGAGAGGAACATTAGATGACGGCTAGGGTTGTACGAGAGGGAGTGAGTGAACTGAGTTAGGGTTCACTCCACTGGCCAGTGCCTTCTTATATAGGCCGTCAAGTAGATGGGCCTGGGCCAGGCCCACGACCGAGTCCGCGAACAGCCCATAGTCCAACGTCTCGGACAGTGGCGCTTCCGTACACGACTCGTTAATTAATTAACAATTAATTAACCATTCCTGAGCGGCAAAAATAAGCTTCGGCTCGGCTCATTCCCGCAACCCGCGGCGCGCGCGCGCGTCGTGACAGGCGAGGCGTGGTGAGGCGAGGCGGGCGGCGGAGGAGGAGGAGCGCGCGTGTACAGCTCCTATTCCCAAGCTCCCAATAGCAAGTGGTAGAGCAGCCCTTATAAAGAGGTCTCACTCTTCTTACTGTAGCAGTATGGGACTAAATTTCCCACACTTCCCACCACTTGCCGTACACATGCATGGGCCTTAGAGATTAACTAGGGATTATTGTCTTATATGGGCCTAAGCCCATCCATAATCCATCAATCCCCCACCAGATCTCGAGGCACATAAGTTTGTCAACTGTTCCAAACAATGTTTGATATACCAGAATTTTCAGTGGAGACTGTTAAGTTGAACTTCCACCTAGAGCAATAGGATTAGACTTCTTCACAACTGAACAATGGACTATGCCTTGAATTGTCAGTTTGGCGTGTAGAAGTTTCGCCTATTGTCAGCTGATACGTGGCTGCCGAAGGCTAAACCCCACGGGTGGAGCTTATTAGTCATACTCCGTACCTTCTCATGAGCTTCCTAGAGATCACCCAATCTCATAGACTGTGACCAGCAGTCGGGCTCACATAGGTGTGTTCCTCCAAAGAATGCTCTGTAGGTTAGCATCTTGCTTACATAAGCTTTGGAACACATTAAGACAAAAGTCAGCCTGCCTTACAGAATTGAGAGTATTATTGCATCTCCAACGGAGTGGGTTAATTAAGGATACTCTCCTCAGTTGACCGCTGGATTGTTTTCCCAGGTCCTAATTCACGGGATCTCCGATCACATAGGTTGGGTTACCCCCATGGCAACTTACGTGGGTCTCATACCCATCTCCCTCGATGCATTTTCTATCACAATCCGTGATAGCCCTTTCGTAAAAGGGTCTGCCAGATTCTTAGCCGTCTGGATATAATCCAACGCTATTACTCCGGAGTTTCTTGATTTTCTGACAGATTTTAATCTTCTTCTTATGTGCTTTGTGGATTTCAAGTTGTCCTTTGAACTCTTAGCCTTGGCAATCACTGTTTGATTGTCACAGTTCATAAGGACATGCGGGACTGGTTTATCAACCACCGGCAAATCCATCAAAAGCTCTCGAAGCCATTCTGCTTCGACGCATGATGTGTCTAATGCTGTGAGTTCTGCTTCCATAGTTGATCTGGTTAAGATCGTCTGCTTGCAAGACTTCCAGGAAACAGCACCACCACCAAGTGTGAAGACATATCCACTTGTGGCTTTCATCTCATCAGCATCAGATATCCAGTTAGAATCACTATACCCCTCAAGTACCGTCGGGTACCCAGAATAGTGAATCCGTAGTTCACAGTACCTTGCAAATAGCGCATCACTCGCTCAACAGCATGCCAATGCACATCTCCCGGATTGGAAACAAACCGGCTCAGTTTGCACACAACAAATGAGATGTCAGGGCGAGTAGCACAAGCTAGGTACATGAGTGAACCAACCACTTGAGAATATCTCAATTGATCTACAACCGTGCCTTCGAATTTTTGAATCCGCACGCTAGGATCATATGGTGTTGCAGTCCAAATATCCAAAACGGCTCAAAATCTTCTCAACATAGTGGGATTGCAAAAGTGTAATTCCACCCTCAGTATTTCTCAGTAGCTTGATGTTCAAGATAACATCAGCCACACCCAGGTCTTTCATCTCAAATTATGAGATAGAAAAGCCTTGACCTCCTCAATGACCTTGAGGTGGGTCCCAAATATCAGTATGTCATCGACATACAGACACAGTATAACTCCTTCGCCCCCACCATAGCGATAGTATACACATTTGTCAGCTTCATTAACAACAAAGCCAGCAGATGTCAAAGTTGTATTGAACTTCTCATGCCATTGCTTAGGCGCTTGTTTCAGGCCATACAAAGATTTCACTAGCTTACACACCTTTCTTTCCTGACCATTTACAACAAAGCCATCCGGCTATTGCATGTAAATTTCCTCGTCTAGCTCTCCGTTAAGGAAAGCCGTCTTAACGTCCATCTGATGAACGAGAAGACCATGCGAGGCAGCCAAAGCGAGTAACACTCGAATGGTTGTCAGCCTAGCCACAGGTGAGTAAGTGTCGAAGAAATCCTCTTCTTCCTTTTGGGTATAACCCTTGGCCACAAGCCTAGCCTTGTACTTCTCAACAGTACCATCGGGCCTTAGCTTCCTCTTGAACACCCACTTACATCCCAATGGTTGGCAACCATAAGGACGATCAGTGATCTCCCATGTCCCGTTAGCCATGATGGAATCCATCTCGCTACGGACCGCATCCTTCCAGTAGTCAGCATCCGGAGATGCATAAGCTTCTGAAATGGAACTGGGAGTGTCATCATCCACGAGGTACACGAGGAAATAATCACCAAAAGACTTTGCAGTCCTTTGTCTCTTGCTCCTAACAGGAGCTTTCTCGTCATCCTCTGATGAACTTTCATCACTTTTGTGTTCAAATATTCCATCGGAATGGCAGGTTTAGGAGTCTCATCAGATTCCAGTCTAGAACTGCTTTGCATATCTCTCATGGGAAAAATATCCTCAAAGAATGTAGCATCCTTGGACTCTATAATTGTACCGACCTTCTGGTCAGGTACCTCAGATTTCACTACTAGAAATCTATAGCCAACACTATTCTTAGTGTAGCCCAAATTAATGCAGTCCACGGTCTTTGGTCCAAGCTTACGCTTTTTGGGGATCGACACATTGACTTTCGCCAAACAGCCCCAAGTGCGCAAGTAAGAGAGTGTAGTTCTTTTATTTTCCCATTGCTCATAGGGAGTAGTCTCATTACCCTTCACGGGAACTTTATTCGGGACATGACATGATGTTAATATAGCCTCCCCCCACCATGCCTTGGATAAACCCGATGTATCTAACATGGCGTTAGCCAAATCTGTTAGAGTACGATTTTTTCGTTCGGCAACCCCGTTTGACTGGGGTGAATAGGGAGGCGTCCTTTCATGAATAATACCATGTTCCGCACAGGATAAATCAAACTCACTAGAAAAGTACTCTCCACCACGATCAGACCGGACTCGTTTTATTTTCTTCTCAAGTTGGTTCTCAACTTCAGCCTTATAGATTTTAAAGTAGTGTAGAGCCTCATCCTTTGTATTTAACAAATACACATAACAGAATCTAGTGGAATCATCAATCAAAGTCATGAAGTATTTCTTTCCACCTTTAGTCAACACACCATTCATCTCATAGAGATCTGAATGTATGAGCTCTAGTGGTGCCAGGTGTCTCTCCTTCGCAGGCTTGTGAGGCTTACGAGGTTGCTTTGCTTGCACACACGCATGGCACTTAGAGCCTTTGGCTAAAGTGAAACTCGGGATTAGATTCATCTTAGCTAGCCGCGTCATACAACCGAAATTTATGTGACAAAGACGTGAATGCCAAACCTTACATTCGTTCACATTAGAATGAATTTGGTTCATAACTTTATTATAGAAATCCTCCAGGGAAAGGTGGAACAAACCACCACAATCATATCCTTTTCCAACAAATAGTCCATATCGAGATACGACTACTTTGTTAGACTCGAATACTAACTTAAACCCTTCTTTACATAGAAGGGAGCCACTAACGAGATTCTTCTTGATAGCGGGGACATGCTGCACGTTCTTCAGTTGCACGATCTTTCCCGAAGTAAACTTCAGATCTACCGTGCCAACACCATGAACAGAAGCATGCGAGCCGTTTCCCATCAGGACGGAACAATCTCGTGTGACCTGGTAAGAAGAAAACAAAGACACATCAGCACACACATGAATATTGGCCCCAGTGTCAACCCACCAATCGGTGGACTGACAAACTGAAAGTACGGTAAACAGATTACCATACCCTGATGCCGCATCATTGTTGCTCAGAGTCACATTGACAGACTTTGCGTCCTGTCCTGGCTTCTTATACTTGTTTGGGCACTTGTTTGCCCAATGTTCCTCTGAACCACAAGTGAAGCAGCCATCTCTCTTCTTATCTTTCTTCTTACCCTTCTTCTTGAAGGTAGTATTCTGCTGGACAGAGTTCTTTCCCTTGAACTTGTGGAGTTCTTCTGCACCACATTGGCGCTAGAAGAACCCTCTGCCCCTTTCACGTGTGAGTCCTTTGCTCTCGAGTTCTGCTCAACACTTAGATGACCGATGACATCCTCAACAGAGAATTCACGTCTCAAGTGCTTGAGAGAAGTAGCAAAGTTCCTCCATCGAGGAGGGAGTTTTGCAATAATGCAACCCGCGACAAACTTGTCCGGTAACTCACACTTCAGGAGCTCCAGCTCCTTAGCGAATGCATTGTATCTCATGAGCCTGGTCCAATACAGACGGTTATCAACCATCCTGTAATCATGGAACTGCTCCATGGCATACAACTCACTGCCAGCATCGGTTGCGCCGAACTTAGCTTCGAGCGCATCCCACAAATTCTTGGCAACGCGCATATGGAGATATGCGTCGACTAGCTTGTCTCCGATCACAGTAAGAACGGCTCCAACAAAGATGGTGGTTGCCTCCCTAAACGCATTCTCCTGTTCTGGAGCAATCGTTACCGTGGGAGACACACCACCAACCCAGAACACGTTCATTGTTGTGAGCCACAAGGTAGTCCTCGTCTGCCAACGCTTAAAATGCGTTCCAGTAAACTTTTCCGGTTTCAGAGTAGCGGCGAAGCCATGAGTCGAAAAGTGCCTAAAATAAGGTTTTTGGATTGTTGGAAATATTAGCACTTTTCCGACTAATCTAATCCACGAGTAAACAATAATCATGGCAAATAC
Organism: Triticum aestivum; assembly: GCF_018294505.1. Classification (NCBI taxonomy): domain Eukaryota; kingdom Viridiplantae; phylum Streptophyta; class Magnoliopsida; order Poales; family Poaceae; genus Triticum; species Triticum aestivum. The sequence goes on from NC_057796.1 coordinate 415,229,431, forward strand.
GGTATGCATCTCATACCGATATCTAAGCATGTGAGCACGTACAGTACATAAAACCGAAACACCTATGAACAGCATATATATGGCTAGCGCATGAACGAGCAAATAGGGGATGAACGAGTCATACCCTCCGATTGAACAGGCCAACGCGGCGGCGGCAGCGGCAACCTCGGCATCGGCTGAGGCCTTCTTCTTTGCGGCGGCGTCGTCAGCCATGGGGTCGATGCAGGGGAAGTAGTGGAAGCAGAGGCGGACGGAGACGGGGACCGATCGGGAGCAGTCGCGTCGAGACGCTCCCCAAAAACCTTATTGCCGTTCTCCCGGGCAGGATCTCGAACGACAGGGTTCCGGAGGCACCTGCTCTCCCGACCAACCGTGCACGCGGTCGTCGGGATGGGATCACCAGAAGCAGCACAAGGAGAGGAACATTAGATGACGGCTAGGGTTGTACGAGAGGGAGTGAGTGAACTGAGTTAGGGTTCACTCCACTGGCCAGTGCCTTTTTATATAGGCCGTCAGGTAGATGGGCCTGGGCCAGGCCCACGACTGAGTCCGCGAACAGCCCACAGTCCAACGTCTCAGACAGTGGCGCTTCTGTACACGACTCGTTAATTAATTAACCATTCCTGAGCGGCAAAAATAAGCTTCGGCTCGGCTCATTCCCGCAGCCCGCGGCGCGCGCGCGCTTCGTGACGAGGCGAGGCATGGCGAGGCGAGGCGGGCGGCGGAGGAGGAGGAGCGCGCGTGTACAACTCCTATTCCCAAGCTCCCAATAGCAAGTGGTAGAGCAGCCCTTATAAAGAGGTCTCACTCTTCTTACTGTAGCAGTATGGGACTAAAATTCCCACACTTCCCACCACTTGCCGTACACATGCATGGGCCTTAGAGATTAACTTGGGATTATTGTCTTATATGGGCCTAAGCCCATCCATGATCCATCATCTCTCTCTCTCTCTCTCTGACATCCCTAAACACTTATATTACCAAATAATATGTCTATTTGGAACTCCCAATTAGAGTAATTTCTCTCTAAACAATTCAGTAGATGACATCTCAATAGGTTTTGGATGCTCCAAACATGGTCCTCGCAACCCCTTTTCCTGAACATAGGGTGAGAGAAGTTGTATTCATAATAAAGCACCTGGGCCGACTTCTCAACCGGGTCTATCAAACATCCTGGAAGGTTGTGGAGTTGTTTGAGGACCTCCATGTTGAGCACCCTAATCTTTTAAGACTATCTTTTGTGAAATTATTTTACTGCTCATGACTAATGAGGCTAATCCATTTCCATTGCACATATTGACATGCCTTCTTAACGTTAGCTTTATTTTTACAAAGGTGACAAATAATTGACTCAATGGGGTTGTCAACCAAGTGGTTCAGCCCACACAAACGTCGTTAATGCATGGTAGGATTATCCTGGACAGGGTAGTGGTCCTCCATGAATATGTTCGTGAATCGCAGCATGAAAAGGGTTGGTATTGTTTCCAAGTACACTTCGAGAAGGCATACAAGAGTGAAATGTGTCATTAGCTCCTTAGCTCAAACTGATTGCATGCTTTAGGCCAACAACTTGGAAAGTGATCAGTTTAGGTCGCAAACTCGTTGATTTGATCAAATAAGACCAAAACTGGTTTGAGAGGAAAATAATCGGTCAGGTAGCTACCACGCAGCGTTCCTTCGACCGATGGCAAACTAACTATTTTTTACAGGAATTTGTTTGAAAATTGCCTAGTTTTCTCACAAACCATGCTAAGGGTGCACCAAGGTTTTTTTTAGACCTTGCATTCTTTGGGACTCAAAACCACACCCCTTTATCGTTCTCCAACGTCCCGCTGACCACTAGAACATCCGATCAGTTTGTGAAGTAAGACCTACTCTATATACTTTAATGATACCTTTGACATTAACCTTTGTAAGGTTATATGGAATCTTCTCACTTTATAGATCGATTTCCTTTGGGAAATGATTGTATACACCGACTTATATTACCTAGAAATCAGTCACTCTCCTTAGCGTTGGATTCACGCGCGACATGGGTTAACATCCGTTCGATCAGTTTTTATCTTGCCCTACAAACCGACTGCATATAGTGGGCTGCTCACACCCATGCATTAATGCACCTAACACTCATTTATATATCATCCATCCACATCCTTGTGACTTATTTCTCTCTGTCCGCGAACTACACATCTTACATTTTCTTATGAAGAGTCTTTTTTATTGATTCAGAATGCGGCATCAAGTGCATACAAACATAATGAATATACATCTGGCCTCCGCATAACTAGGGTCCACACAGCCAATACCAACACACACAAAAATCATAGTGGTAAAGAGCAAAGTCATATAAGACCGAAGTTATGCCTAGACAAAATGAAAAAAAGAGCAACGATGATCTATGTCGAGCAGCTGCCACCAAAATCAACGCACATGTGATGCAGGTCATAGATCCACAGACTAGAGACAACGATGCCACCAAAATCCTCCATAAGGGCCACTTTGGCGATCTCACGCCTCCGTCGCAAGTGCAGATCAGTGGTCAATCTGAGCATAGCTACCTGCCACCAGACAATACATTACGAGCCCTCATTGAACCGCCATGACCAAGATCTTCAACCACTAACTTCGTCAATCATCTGGCTCCATGGAACCACCGGCACATCATCAACACTGTTACCGTGCACCATCTCCGCATCACCACACTGCCGAAAGAATCATTACTATCCACCACGAAGCATCACCTCCATGCCTCAACTACCCAAAGCAGTGCACCTGAGAGACAGGAAAGCCGCACCAGCCAGCACCACACCAACCACGCCACTGCATGCCCTCCACCAACAACTCCCCATGAGGTGCTCCAACCTGTCAAGTCTATGAAATGATGCATTCAAGTAAACACATGCTCATAGAGGGCATTAACATCGCTAATCTGGGAAGCCGGATCACGGTTTTCACTGGGAGATAAGATCACGAGATTGAAATAGGTGTTAGAGCTCCTCGGTGACGCCTCCTGATACGTCCATTTTGCATCATGATTTTATATCGATATTTATTGCATTATGGGCTGTTATTACATGTTATGTCACGAGGCGGAACCAATCTAGGGCTCCGGCAGAGCTGTTCTGCCGGGGAAACTTCCCTCCGAGAGGGGGAAATCATCGCCATCGTCATCACCAACGATCCTCTCATCGGGAGGGGGTCAATCTCCATCAACATCTTCACCAGCACCATCTCCTCTAAAACCCTAGTTCATCTCTTGTATCCAATCTTTGTCCCAAAGCCTCAGATTGGTACCTGTGGGTTGCTAGTAGTGTTGATTACTCCTTGTAGTTGATGCTAGTTGGTTTATTTGGTGGAAGATCATATGTTCAGATCCTTTATGCATATTAATACCCCTCTGATTATGAACATGAATATGATTTGTGAGTAGTTACGTTTGTTCCTGAGGACATGGGAGAAGTCTTGCTATAAGTAGTCATGTGAATTTGGTATTCGTTCGATATTTTGATGAGCTGTATGTTGTCTTTCCTCTAGTGGTGTTATGTGAACGTCGACTACATGACACTTCACCATTGTTTGGCCCTAGAGGAAGGCATTGGGAAGTAATAAGTAGATGATGGGTTGCTAGAGTGACAGAAGCTTAAACCCTAGTTTATGAGTTGCTTCGTAAGGGCTAATTTGGATCCATATGTTTCATGCTATGGTTAGGTTTACCTTAATACTTCTTTTGTAGTTGCGGATGCTTGCAATAGGGGTTAATGATAAGTGGGTTGCTTGTCCAAGAAAGGGCAGCACCCAAGCACCGGTCCACCCACATAGCAAATTATCAAAGTAACGAACGCGAATCATATGAGCGTGATGAAAACTAGCTTGACAATAATTCCCATGTGTCCTCGGGAGCGCTTTTCTCTATATAAGAGTTTGTCCAGGCTTTTCCTTTGCTACAAAAAGGATTGTGCCATCTTGCTGCACCTTGTTTACTTTCATTACTTGTTACCCGTTAAAAATTACCTTATCACAAAACTATCGAAAGGACTACGATAGATCCCCTATACTTGTGGGTCATCAAGACTCTTTTCTGGCGCCGTTGCCGGGGAGTGAAGCGCCTTTGGTAGGTGGAATTTGGTAAGGAAAAATTTATATAGTGTGCTGAAATTTACTGTCACTTGTTACTATGGAAAGTAATCCTCTGAGGGGCTTGTTCGGGGTATCTTCACCCTGACCAGTAGAGCAAAGAGTTGCTCCTCAACCTACTGAACCTACTGAAAATGTTTACTTTGAAATTCCTTTGGGTATGATAGAAAAACTGCTAGCTAATCCTTTTACAAGAGATGGAACATTACATCCCGATTTGCACCTAATCTATGTGGATGAAGTTTGTGGATTATTTAAGCTTGCACGTATGCCCGAGGATGTTATCAAGAAGAAGGTCTTCCCTTTATCTTTGAAGGGAGAGGCATTGACATGGTTTAGGCTATGTGATGATATGGGATCATGGAACTACAACCGATTGAAATTGAAATTTCATCAGAAGTTTTATCCTATGCATCTTGTTCATCGTGATCGTAATTATCTATATAATTTTTGGCCTCGCGAAGGAGAAAGCATCGCTCAAGCTTGGGGGAGGGTTAAGTCAATGTTATATTCATGACCCAATCATGAGCTCTCAAGAGAAATGATTATTCAAAAATTGTATGCTCGGCTTTCTCTCAATAATCACTCCATGCTAGATACTTCTTGTACTGACTCTTTTATGATGAAGACTATAGAATTCAAATGGGATTTATTGGAAAGAATTAAACGCAACTCTAAATATTGGGATCTCGAAGAAGGTAAGGAGTCAGGTATAACACCTAAGTTTGATTGTGTTAAATCTTTTATGGATTCTGATGTTTTCCGTGAATTTAGCACTAAATATGGACTTGACTTTGAGATAGTTGCTTCTTTTTGTGAATCCTTTGCTACTCATGTTGATCTCCCAAAGGAGAAGTTGTTTAAATATAATCCTCCCATTGAAGTAAAAGTAGTTGCACCTATTAAAGTTGAAGAAAAGACTATCACTTATAATGATCCTGTCATTCCTACTGCTTATATTGAGAAACCACCTTTCCCTGTTAGAATAAAGGATCATGCTAAAGCTTCAACTGTGGTCAACAAAAGTAACATTAAGACACCCAAACCCCCTGAGCAAATTAAAGTTGAACCTAGTGTTGCTATGGTTAAAGATCTCTTGGCTGATAATATCGATGGGTATGTTATTTACTTCTGCAATGAAGCTGCTAGAATTGCTAGACCTGATGCTAAAAATAAACATAGACCTGTTGTAGGCATGCCTGTTATCTCTGTTAAAATAGGAGATCATTGCTATCATGGCTTATGTGATATGGGTGCTAGTGCAAGTGCAATATCCCATTCCTTACACAAAGAAATTATGCATGATATTGCACCTGCTGAGTTAGAGGAAATTGATGTTACAATTAAGCTTGCCAATAGAGACACTATTTCACGAGTCGGGATTGTTAGAGATGTTGAAGTCCTGTGTGGGAAAATTAAATATCCTGCTGATTTTCTCGTTCTTGGTTCCCCACAAGATAGCTTTTGTCCCATCATATTTGGTAGACCCTTCTTGAATACTGTTAATGCTAGGATAGACTGCGAAAAGGATGTTGTTAATATTGGTTTGGGGGATATGTCTCATGAGTTTAAGTTTGCTAAATTTCGTAGACAACCCCGTGACGAGGAATTGCCTAGTAAAGATGAAATTATTGGTCTTGCTTCTATTGCCGTGCCTCCTAATGACCCTTTAGAACAATATTTGCTCGACCATGAAAATGATATGTTTATGAATGAAAGAAGATAAATAGATGAAGTATTCTTTAAACAGGGACCTGTTTTGAAACACAACTTGCCTGTTGAAATCATAGGGGGTCCTCCTCCACCCAAGGGTATCCCGTGTTTGAGCTTAAACCATTACCTGATACTCTTAAATATGCTTATCTTGATGAGAAGAAGATATATCCTCTTGATGATCTTAAGGGCATTAGTCCCACTCTATGCCAACACAAAATAAAATTGGAGAAAGACGCTAAACCAGTTGTTGATCACCAACGACGGTTAAATCCTAAGATGAAAGAAGTGGTAAGGAAAGAAATACTAAAGCTTCTAGAGGCAGGTATAATTTATCACGTTCCAGATAGTCAGTGGGTAAGTCCTGTCCATTGTGTCCCTAAGAAGGGAGGTATTACTGTTGTTCCTAATGATAAAGATGAATTGATCCCACAAAAAATTGTTACAGGTTATAGAATGGTAATTGATTTCCGCAAATTAAATAAAGCTACTAAAAAGGATCACTACCCTTTACCTTTTATCGATCAAATGCTAGAAATATTATCCAAACATACGCATTTTTGCTTTCTAGATTGTTATTCTGGTTTCTCCCAAATACATGTGTCAAAAGAGGATCAAGAAAAGACCACTTTTACTTGTCCTTTCGGTACCTTTGCTTATAGACGTATGCCTTTTGGTTTATGTAATGCACCTGCTACCTTTCAAAGATGCATGATGGCTATATTCTCTAATTTTTGTGAAAAGATTGTTGAGGTTTTCATGGATGATTTCCCCGTATATGGAACTTCTTTTGATGATTGCTTGAGCAACCTTGATCGAGTTTTGCAGAGATGTGCAGAAACTAATCTTGTCTTGAATTGGGAGAAGTGCCACTTTATGGTTAATGTAGGTATTGTCTTGGGGCGTAAAATTTCTGAAAGAGGTATTGAAGTTGACAAAGCTAAAGTTGATGCTATTGAAAAGATGTCGTGTCCCAAGGACATTAAAGGTATAAGAAGTTTCCTTGGTCATGCCGGTTTTTATAGGAGGTTCATTAAGGACTTCTCTAGAATCTCCAGGCCTCTGACTAATCTCTTACAAAAAGATATTCCTTTTATCTTTGATGATGATTGTGTAGAAGCATTTGAAATACTTAAGAAAGCTTTGATTTTTGCACCTATTGTTCAGCCACCTGATTGGAATTTACCCTTTGAAATTATGTGTGATGCTAGTGATTATGCTGTAGGTGCTGCTCTAGGACAAAGAGTTGATAAGAAATTAAATGTTATCCAATATGCTAGTAAAACTCTAGACAATGCCCAGAGAAATTATGCTACTACTGAAAAAGAATTTTTAGCAGTTGTATTTGCTTGTGATAAGTTCAGACCTTATATTGTTGATTCTAAAGTAACTGTTCACACTGATCATGCTGATATTAAATACATTATGGACAAGAAAGATGATAAACCTAGACTTATTAGATGGCTTTTCTTGCTAAAAGAATTTGATTTGCATATTATTGATAGAAAGGGAGCTGAGAACCCCCTTGCACACAACTTGTCTAGGTTAGAGAATGTTCTTGATGACCCACTACCTATTGATGATAGCTTTACTGATGAACAATTAGCTGTCATAAATGCTTCTCGTACTGCTCCATGGTATGCTGATTATGCTAATTACATTGTTGCTAAATTTATACCACCTAGTTTCACATACCAGCAAAAGAAAAAGTTTTTCTATGATTTAAGACATTACTTCTGGGATGACCCACACCTTTATAAAGAAGGAGTAGATGGTGTTATTAGACGTTGTATACCTGAGCATGAACAGGAACATATCCTACGCAAGTGTCACTCCGAAGCTTATGGAGGACACCACGCTGGAGATAGAACTGCGCATAAGGTATTGCAATCCGGTTTTTATTGGCCTACTCTCTTCAAAGATGCCCGTAGGTTTTTCTTATCTTGTGATGAATGTCAAAGAATTGGTTATATTAGTAGACGTCAAGAAATGCCTATGAATTATTCACTTGTTATTGAACCATTTGATGGTTGGGGCTTTGAATATATGGGACCGTTTCCTTCCTCTAATGGGTATACACATATTTTAGTTGCTGTTGATTATGTTACTAAGTGGGTAGAAGCTATTCCAACTAGTAGTGTTGATCATAACACTTCTATTAAGATGCTTAAAGAAGTTATTTTTCCGAGGTTTGGAGTCCCTAGATATTTAATGATTGATGGTGATTCACATTTTATTCATGGTGCTTTTCATAAAATGCTTGCTTAGTATGATGTTAATCATAGAATTGCATCCCCATATCACCCACAGTCTAGTGGTCAAGTAGAATTGAGTAGTAGAGAGCTCAAATTAATTTTACAAAAGACTGTCAATAGATCTAGAAAGAATTGGTCCAAGAAACTTGATGATGCATTATGGGCCTATAGAACTGCATATAAAAATCCTAGGGGTATGTCTCCGTATAAATGGTTTATGGCAAAGCATGTCAGTTACCTCTCGAATTAGAACATAAGGCATATTTGGCCATTAAAGAGCTCAATTATGATTTCAAACTTGCCGGTGAGAAGAGGCTATATGACATTAGCTCACATGATGAATGGAGAACTCAAACCTATAAGAATGCCAAACTATTTAAAGTAAAAGTTAAAGATGGCATGACAAAAGGATACAAAAGCGTGAGTTTAATGTAGGTGATTATGTGTTGCTATTCAACTCTCGTTTAAGATTTTTTACAAGAAAACTTCTCTCTAAATGGGAAGGTCCTTACGTTATCGAGGAGGTGTATCGTTCCGGTGCCATAAAAATCAACAACTTCGAAGGCACAAATCCGAAGGTGGTGAACGGTCAAAGAATCAAACATTATATCTCAGGTAATCCTATAAATGTTGAAACTAATGTTATTGAAACCGTAACCCCGGAGGAATACATGAGAGACACTTTCCAGAACGTTTCAGACTCCGAAAAGGAATAGGTATGTGGTACGGTAAGTAAACCGACTCCAAAACAGTTTTGGAATATTTAAGAAAATAGGAAAATAAGAAGTAGTCCGGGAAGGACACGAGGCTTCCACGAGGGTGGAGGGCGCGCCCCCTGCCTCGTGGGCACCTCGTGTGCCCTCCGGACTCCGTTTTCTTGCACGATACTTCTTTTGGTTGGTAAAAATTCATTATATAATCTCCTGAAGGTTTTGACCACCGTATCACGCAAATATCCTCTGTTTCCGTTTCGAGCTGTTTTCTGCCAGAGTTGTCAAGGCCAGGCATCATGTTGTCCCCCTCCTGCAACAATGGTGACAATGATTCTTGGCTAATGAAGATAGAGCTGAAGAGAGAAGAACCCGGGGAGATCAACAAGGATGATGGGATCAAGAAGGCCATGGAGGACCAAGTTCTGGCAGCAGAAGATGAAGACATCCTCCAGCCTCATCACAATCTTCTTACCCCAACGGAGATTGAAGCTTTCAAGATGATTGAGTTAGCTCGCATACAAAATAAGTATCTCACACGTGAAAATATTTTGTTGAAGGAGCATATCACCGCACTCAAGGGCATTATTCGCAAATTGCAGGATCTCCTACGCTCGACGTGCGACTATCCATCATCACCACCATCTCCTTCACCAGCAAAGGAGACATAATCACATGGGTATGGGCACTCCCCTTGACAACTGCCAAGCTTGGGGGAGGTGCCCCGGTATCGTATCACCATCACACTCCTATCTTTACCGTTTTTCTTAGTTCGATCCTTTTGGTAATATCTTGATCTAGTAGAATAAAGTTTTAGTATCATTTAGTTTTGAGTTTTGCTCTATGACCCTTCTATGTAATCGAGTCCGCGAGCTATATATAATAAAGATTAGTGTTGAGTCACGGGCCTGATTATCTTACTATGATCGTGAGGGAATAAAAGAAAAGAGAAAGAATAAAAAGAAATAAAAGAGATCATATCGATCTTACGGAGAGTAATGACTTTACATATAAAGAGTATGATGAATAAAAGTTGTTGAGAGTTGACAAACATAGTTTTGGTCATCGTTGCAATTAATAGGAAGTAATTAAGAAAGAGAGGTTTTCACATATAAATATACTATCTTGGACATCTTTTATGATTGTGAGCACTCATTAAAATATGACATGCTAAAGAGTTGATGTTGGCCAAGGAAGACAACGTAATGGGTTATGTTTTCTTATATCTGAAATAAAGTATATTGTCATGGATCATACAACATGTTGGGCTTGCCTTTCCCCCTCATGCTAGTCTAATTCTTTGCACCAAGTAGAGATACTACTTGTGCTTCCAAATACCCTTAAACCCAGTTTTGCCATGAGTGTCCACCATATCTACCTATTAATTGAGTAAGATCCTTCAAGTGAGTTGTCATGTTGCATGCAATAAAAATTGCTCTCTAAATATGTATGATCTATTAGTGTGGAGAAAATAAACTTTAGACGATCTTGTGATATGGAAGCAATAAAAGCGACGGACTGCATAATAAAGGTCCATATCACAAGTGGAAATATAAAGTGACGTTCTTTTGCATTAAGATTTCGTGCATCCAACCATAAAATCACATGACAACCTCTGCTTCCCTATGCGAAGGGCCTATCTTTTACTTTTGTCTTTTACCTTATACAAGAGTCATGGTGATCTTCACCTTTCCTTTTTCATTTTATCCTTTGGCAAGCACCTTGTGTTGGAAAGATCCTGATATATATATCCAACTGGATGTAAGTTAGCATGAATTATTATTGTTGACATTACCCTTGAGGTAAAAGGTTGGGAGGCAACACTATAAGCCCCTATCTTTCTCTGTGTCCAATTAAAACTCCATACCCATAAGTATTGCGTGAGTGTTAGCAATTGTGAAAGACTAAATGATAGTTGAGTATGTGGACTTGCTGAAAAGCTCTTATATTGACTCTTTCTGATGTTATGATAAATTGCAATTGCTTCAATGACCGAGATCATAGTTTGTTAGTTCTTAATGAAGTTTCTGATTCATACTTGACTTTGTGAATAGATTATTACTTGAGCATAAGAAATCATATGATAATATCCATATATGTTGCAGTTATAAGAATGATCATGATGCCCTCATGTTCGTATTTTATTTTATCGACACCTCTATCTCTAAACATGTGGACATATTTATCATTATCGACTTCCACTTGAGGACAAGCGAGGTATAAGCTTGGGGGAGTTGATACGTCCATTTTGCATCATGCTTTTATATCGATATTTATTACATTATGGGCTGTTATTACACGTTATGTCACAATACTTATGCATATTCTCTCTCATTTTACAAGGTTTACATGAAGAGGGAGAATGCCGGCAGCTGGAATTCTGGGCTGGAAAAGGAGCAAATATTAGAGACCTATTCTGCACAACTCCAAAAGCCCTGAAACTTCACGGAAGTTATTTTTGGAATTAATAAAAAGTACTGAGCAAAGAAAGTACCAGAGGGGGCCACCCACCATCCACGAGGGTCGGGGGCGCGCCCCCCTGCCTCGTGCCCCCCCTGGCAGGCCTCCGGTGCCCATCTTCTGCTATATGAAGTCTTTTACCCTGGAAAAAATCAGAAGCAAGCTTTCGGGAAGAAACTCCGCCGCCACGAGGCCGAACCAATCTAGGGCTCCGGCAGAACTGTTCTGCCGGGGAAACTTCCATCCGGGAGGGGGAAATCATCGCCATCGTCATCACCAACGATCCTCTCATCGGGAGGGGGTCAATCTCCATCAACATCTTCACCAGCACCATCTCCTCTAAAACCCTAGTTCATCTCTTGTATCCAATCTTTGTCCCAAAGCCTCAGACTGGTACCTGTGGGTTGCTAATAGTGTTCATTACTCCTTGTAGTTGATGGTAGTTGGTTTATTTGGTGGAAGATCATATGTTCAGATCCTTTATGCATATTAATACCCCTCTGATTATCAACATGAATATGATTTGTGAGTAGTTACGTTTGTTCCTGAGGACATGGGAGAAGTCTTGCTATAAGTAGTTATGTGAATTTGGTATTCATTCGATATTTTGATGAGATGTATGTTGTCTTTCCTCTAGTGGTGTTATGTGGACGTCGACTACATGACACTTCACCATTTTTGGGCCTAGAGGAAGGCATTGGGAAGTAATAAGTAGATGATGGGTTGCTAAAGTGACAAAAGCTTAAACCCTAGTTTATGAGTTGCTTTGTAAGGGGCTGATTTGGATCCATATGTTTCATGCTATGGTTAGGTTTACCTTAATACTTCTTTTGTAGTTGCGAATGCTTGCAATAGGGGTTAATGATAAGTGGGTTGCTTGTCCAAGAAAGGGCAGCACCCAAGCACTGGTCCACCCACATACCAAATTATCAAAGTAACAAACGCGAATCATATGAGCGTGATGAAAACTAGCTTGACGATAATTCCTATGTGTCCTCGGGAGCGCCTTTCTCTATATGAGAGTTTGTCCAGGCTTGTCCTTTGCTACAAAAAGGATTGGGCCATTTTGTTGCACCTTGTTTACTTTCATTACTTGTTACCCGTTAAAAATTACCTTATCACAAAACTATCTGTTACCGATAATTTCAGTGCTTGCAGAGAATACCTTACTGAAAACCGCTTGTCATTTCCTTCTGCTCCTCGTTGGGTTCGACACTCTTACTTGTCGAAAGGACTACGATAGATCCCCTATACTTGTGGGTCATCACCTCCATGGAGGAATAACCACACCCAAAGGCGACATTGTAAATAGCACCGACAGAGGTCGGGTAGGGTTTTCACCCAGAGTGCCACACACCTACTCCAACGAAACCATCCATGACCCATCCAGTCGTCGGAGTGGAACCCTCACACCAAGCCGCCATCAAGATGCAACACAACCAAGGACCCAGCAAACCGCCCAAAGATATTGAGATGAATCCATTCGACCAACATGACCGGCTCCATGTCCGGTGGCTGCCGGAAGAATGACCCATGGCCAGCGCATGATGGAACCCCCGCGGATTAGCCACAGTCCAACTGATCACTAAAGACCTCCGCTCGCACAACACCGGACACTTGATCGATGACTTAAATTACCACCCGCGTGCCGCCTTGCACCGCCGCAAGAAACAACGAGCTCGGACGACCGCACCCCCTCTTGCATGAGAAGCCCGTAGCAAGCTCTGTGCCTAGGGCGATCCGATGCCGCCATCGGCGGCAGTGGCACGAGGCGCATGAGAAATAAGTTGTTCTGCTGGGTTCGGGTGGCCTCCGGAGTCGCCCTATAGAATGACCCGGGAGGTGGTTACAGGATTCTGCAGATACTATGATGCATGTCTTTGAAAATGCTATGATGTGATAGCCTGAAATATTATGCAACAATCATAAAAAATAATGTGTTGTGATCTCTCCTCTCCATCTATCATTTTTTTCAGGTTTTTCTTCTAAATTCTCCATTGTATATATTGTGTTACAATCTACTAAAGTGTTCCTAGAAATATATTTGTTATTGTTCTGAGCTCATATGATTTTTGTTGCTTAGCTTTTTTTGAATTTTAATATATTGAGTGGGTTGCATCTTGGTACACAAACTGGTTGATGTTCATGCCATTAGCAAGATGCTTGCCACCCCTAAGGGTGTGGGTTTGAGTCCCATGCAACTCAAGGTTTTAAATATTTTTTGCTCAATACACGGTTAGCACGGTTTGTGAGAAAAAATAGCCAATTTGCAAACAATTCCCTATTAAATAATTAGTTCACAAGCGGTCAAAGGAATGATGACATGGCAGCCAGTTGGCCGGAGTTTTCTCTCGAATTGAGTTTGACCTTATTTGATTCAATCAACTAGTTTACGGCCCTAACTGATCACTTCCCGAGTTGTTGGTCTAAAGCGTGCAATCAAATTGAGTTAATGGACTAGTGGCGAATTTCACTCAACACACAACAAGTCAAGTGGCCCTTTCTTTAATAGGCATTACTAGGAAAAGGCCTATAGATAATATGGACACTAATGGCGCACCACACATGTGGTGCGCCACTACTATATACTAATGGCGCACCATGTGTTGGTACGCCATTAGTGTCCAAATACTAATGGCGCACCACATCCACGGTGCGTCACTACTAATAAATTTGTTTTATTTTTTTCAAAACTAGTAATGGCGCACCAGGGGATAGTACGCCATTACTAGTTTAACTAGTAATGGCGCACCACACCCTCGGTGCGCCACTACTAACAATTTTTTTTTAATTTTTTTTCAAAACTAGTAATGGCGCACCGAGGGGACAGTGCGCCATTACTAGTTTTAACTAGTAATAATGGCGCACCACATCCTCGGTGCGCCACTACTAACAATTTTTTTTCTCAAAGTTAGTAATGGCGCACCACACCCACGGTGCGCCATTACTAACTTTGCCCAAAAATTCCACCGAATGCACCCCCCCGGACCGCCTTTTCAGTTTTAGAAAAAATAAAAGAAAATGATGGAAATGTCAAAAAAAAAAGTTTCCCATGTGATATATGGTCTAGTTGTTGGGAAAATTTATAAATATGAATTTCGACTTTATTTGCAAAATCTCTGTGGAATTTGTAAAATGGGCATAACTTTTGCATGCGAACTCGGATTAAAAAGTTTTTTATATAAAAAATCATCTACTCGAAAAGTTGCATACGATTTGAACGGGGGAACCGCGTTCAACATCTTCAAAATCCCCAAAAACCTAACAAAACGAAAGATACGAGGCTTTTAAGATCTAGAGGGGGAAAAATGAAAAAAAATTCAAACTTACTAGCGGCGCACCATTTGCTAGGTGCGCCACTAGTAACAGAAAAAAAATTGGTTTCAGAAAAACTTTTTTTTGAATTTTTTTTCAAAATATGATACGTAATATGACCGGGAAGTTTGAAATATTTTTTCAAAATTTCATCACTCATGAATATGAACAAAGTCTTAGACATCAACAAGGTTTAATAGGATTGATATGATAGATATATCAACAAGTGCCTGTGAAGTGAGCTAGTGCTGGGGTTGGATAGAACTGCGAAGTTAAGCGTGCTCGGGCTGGAGTAGTGTGAGGATGGCTGACCTTCCGGGAAGTTTGACCACGGAGTGCGATTTGATTTGAGATTAAGCATATTGGCTTGAGATTAAGCCATAGTGACCCGAGATTAAGAAAAAAAAGAAAAAAAATTGTGAATTAAAAAAAAATTGAAAAAAAAATTCTGAAAAAAATTTGAAAAAAAATTGTTAGTAATGGTGCACTTCTATGTGGTGCGCCATTACTAAGTTAGATAGTAATGGCGCACCGTGAGATATACTAATGGCACACTCCCTGGTGCGCCATTAGTATACCAGATACTAATGGCGCACCTGTGGTGCGCCATTAGTAAAAAATTCTAATGGTGTGATGCTAGTGGCGCACCTGTAGTGCGCCATTAGTAGCCAAAACATGTGCGCCACTAGCAGGCCTTTTCCTAATAGTGAGGGGTTCATGGTGTAACACTTCTAAAATAAATGTCATTCTTAATTGATCATTTTGGTGTACCCATTTAGTTCCTTGACAACATTCCCACTATTTTGAGACAAAGAAAAGGTATGGGACATTGGGATTGCTTATATCTTATGTTATTTCATATTGTTGAAGATACGTTGGCGACCCTCATTGAGTGTGCCAAGGAAGATGGTCAAATCACTGGGGCAGTGCCACATCTAGTGTACAATTGTCCATCCTATAATACACTGACGATGCAATCCTATACATGGAACATGACCTTCAAAAGCTAAAAGCTTCAAGTTAGTGGTTTTTGTATTTGAGCAAGTTTTGGGCCTTAAAATTAACTTCCACAAGAGCTAGTTGGCATGCTTAGAGGTTTGCCGGCAAGCTAAAGCTTGATATAACAAAAAAATGTTTGTGAGCATGGCCAGTTCCCCATTCACTATTTGGGGATTCTGATTCATTATCTGAAGCACGAGACTATAGTAACGTGGTAGAGAGAATGGAGAAGCGCATTCTTAGTTGGAAAGGAAAGTTTGTTCCTTTGGGGGATGGTCGGTCCTTATTAACTCTGTGCTTATCATTATGGTCTTGTATATATTTTCTTTCTTCCGAATTCCACTAGGGGTTACGCAAATATTGGATTGTTTCGAGACCAGTTTTTTTTGTAGAGAAGCGGAGAAAGAAGAAGGTGCAGGTTGACAAAGTAATAATTAGTCATCCAAAATAGTAGGGGGGGGGGTCTGGGAATACAAGATGTTGAGGCCAATAACATTGCACTTCTCCTGAAATGACAGCTTAAGCTCCGTCTTACCAAGGAGGTGTATGACAAGACGTCATGTGAAATAACTACACTCGTTCTAAAACCACCTCTTCGGTTAAATGGAAGACTCTCATTTTTTCGGTGGGCCCGATGAAAATGGAGATTTTTTTCTTCCGCTTTGGGAGCTTCACCATAAGGACATCTCATAAATTAGATTTTGGGAGGATTAGTGGCTAGGAAAATGCCCCTCTCAAGGACCAATATCTGAGTTTGTTTTATATTTTCTATAACAAACAAGATACCTTTGAGCAAGTCTTCAGTGTCTCACCCACACCATGACTTTTAAGAGGACCTTTATTGGGCAAAGATGAGGCATGGAACACCCTTCTAACTTGGTTGGAGGTTGTGCCATTGTCACAAGGCAAATACGAGTTTCAATGGAACCTTCGTAGAAAATAATATATAGTTTTATTAATTTGACGCGCATGCAAAATTTTAAAGCTTGTAACTGTAAGGTAAGGCCCCACAACCTTGATCTTTATTGAAGCACAAAAAGAAAATACAAGGATATACAAAAGGTGATTTCAAGGCCACAGCCCAAAGAGAAAAGAAAAACTTACTTACGGAGAGAACATAAAAACCTAAAATAGAAAATACAACCAAAGAGGGCAAATAGGAAATCCATCTCAACAGAGCATCCTTATATGTAGCCTTGATCCTATGTGTAAGCAGAGAAATATCCTGAGTCAATCCTACTCTCCACCTAGCAAAACAGGGCCTTTCAGAACTGAATATTTTGCCATTCCTTATTATCCAAATATTCCACCAAGCTATGAAGACAACCTAAGGAAAAATGTTTGTCAAATTATTTCCTGTCCTTGGAAGCGATCTCATACATATGAGAGTCACTAGTCCAAGAGATCTGCAAAACTCTAGTACTGAATTTGCACTTGAAAAACAGATGATCTCTATCCTCCCTAGTGTTCATTGTGATATGCCAATTGCCATTTAAAGAGCATGAAAATCAAAAAGTTCCTTCAAAAGTAATTGGTATCTTGGGAGAAGTGTGATTTCAACAACAACAAAAACATTCTTGCAAAGCGTATGTAATTTGTATTGAAGTAGACAATGTTGTTTATTTCAGAGAGACGGAACTATCAAGCACATTTACTTTAATTGCAATTTGCTCGGGCTACATGGTCAATCATCTTTTTTTTATAAAGGGTGTTTTTATTAACTCAAAATATAGCATCAAGCGGATATAAAGCATGATGAACAACACACAACCTATGCATAATTAAGATACACATAGAGAAACACCAACAGTCTGACAAACATATCAATTACAACCAACGTATCAGCAACAGTTGAGGCATAAATTACCGAGACTATGCCTATGTCAAAGGAGGTGGTGGCGAGCCGGAGATTACGTTGCCACCCATGTTTGGCAAAAACTTCCCTGGCCACCCCCTCCAACTGAATACACGCTTCCTTGAACAGCAGTTAGTACCCCCTTTGTACCTAGTGGGTGTGCCATGGCACACCCAGAGTTTTGAAACATATTTTTTTTTACCATATAAAAAATAGCTGATTTTCAAGGCCCATCCAAGCCAATTGAAATAGGTCCTAATTGTTGTTAAAGTGTGTGCACCCTACATTTTATTTATAGGTCCACCAGACCACATATGAAATGAGTATGTACTTAATAAATCATTTAGTAGCTTCTAATTTGTACCCGGTGCATAATGTCAAAAACATGGTTGGTCGTTGGCTGCATGGCATTGATATGAAACTTAGGCTGGTCATAATGGGAGTAACTTAGCTAGTATCATAACGTATTCCAAGACAAGTTTGCATTTGTGGCATATATTTAATAAGGAGAGAGGTGTTTGTGGTAAACTTGGCAGCGAATTTCGCTCCGTGATGAATAATTGTTTAATGGGTTGATCTACCGACGTGCTTCTGTCTTGGTCTGGCCGTCCGGCCGCCTCTACATTATACATGCGGTGCGCCGCCGGTGTACCTGCCATGGCAAAGATTCCGCAGAGTGCAAACAAGGAACAACTCATTAAACCATGGGAATTTTACCTGCTGCTCCGGAGGACAGCCCACCACATGCAGGCGTGGGGACACTCCGGCGCTATATATTTCCCCGGCGCCAGTCCATCAGCAGCAGCAGCTCAAGCTTTCCCTGATTAATCAGCTACCTAACTGCCATCATCGTTTCTTGCATAGCCAAGCAAGAAACAAGCTTCTTGGCCGAGAGCCCGAGAATATGGCGTGCAGGGCTGCGACGATGGTGGCGGCGACGTGCGCGCGGGCGCAGCTGCACGACAAGTTCTACAGCGAGTCTGCCCCAGCCTGGAGGACGTCGTGAGGAAGGAGATGGTGAGGGCGCTGTCACTGGCGCCCAGCCTCGCCGGGCCGCTCCTCCGGATGCACTTCCACGACTGCTTCGTCAGGGTAAGCTGCATTTGCATGCATCAGTATCTGCCCGTACCCCGATGTGTGCTGTGCTCTGGCCTGACCAGTGAGCGCCATGAATGCAGGGGTGCGACGGCTCGGTTCTGCTGGACTCGGCCAACAAGACGGCGGAGAAGGACGCGCAGCCGAACCAGACGCTGCGAGGCTTCGGCTTTGTCGAGAGGGTGAAGGCCGCGGTGGAGAAGGCCTGCCCCGACACCGTCTCCTGCGCCGACATCCTCGCCCTCATTGCCAGGGACGCAGTATGGCTGGTGAGTAGAGTACTAGCCATTCTCTTTTGCAAATGACACGGTATATACGTGTGGAAGCCAAATTCTAATGCTGCTCGATCATGGTTTCTCCAGAGCAAGGGTCCATTCTGGACAGTTCCTCTCGGCCGGCGAGACGGCAGCGTGTCCATTTCCAACGAGACCGACGCTCTGCCACCCCCGACCTCCAACTTCACCGTGCTCACCCAGCTCTTCGCCGCCGTGAACCTCGACGCAAAGGACCTTGTCGTCTTGTCCGCCGGGCACACCATCGGGACGTCGCACTGCTTCTCCTTCTCCGACCGGCTCTACAACTTCACCGGCATGGAGAACCCCAGCGACATCGACCCCACGCTGGAGCCGCAGTACATGATGCGGCTAAAGAGCAAGTGTGCCAGCCTCAACGACAACACCACCCTCGTGGAGATGGACCCCGGCAGCTTCAAGACCTTCGACACCGACTACTTCAAGCTGGTGAGCAAGCGGAGGGGCCTCTTCCACTCCGACGGCGCCCTCCTCACCGACCCCTTCACCCGCGCCTACGTCCAGCGCCATGCCACCGGCGCCTTCAAGGACGAGTTCTTCGCCGACTTCGCCGCCTCCATGATCAAGATGGGCAACGCCAACCCGCTCACCGGAAGCCAAGGTGAGATCAGGAAGAAGTGCAGCGTGGTCAACCATTAAACCACCGACGAAATACAAGGCTGTTTTGACTTGTAACATCCTTTTTCCTTGTAAATTACTGTTAGATTGTTATAGCTCCTTTCTCTCCCAAATCTTTTTCTTTCATTAATTTATTGTTTCGTTACAACCATGTTAGTTCCTTGTACACACACTTTGGTATTGCCACCTCCGACATGTCGTCCATTGTCATCTGGAGATTATTCATGTCACGGTTACTAGTTTTGTCTAAGTTTGTCTTTGTTTTATTTTAGATTGTTACATAATGTTTTGTTGTGATATTTGTTTTACCTCAGAGCATATCATAATGTTTCACATGTACAAGTAAAAAGAAGAGTTACTGTCAGATTATCTTTATTTAGTTATTTGGGGCAGGATGGCTAGCAACCATCAAATTTTGCAGCATTGACTGTTGGCACTGCCGTGCATTTGGTCTCTTCTTGTTAGAAAGTTTATCTTTATGTTTAGTTGTGTATCTGTGAACACCAAGTGCACAAGCACGAAGAACGATAGATCCAAGGTATACTACCTTGGTCTAGGTGTATATGTCATGTCATTGAAAGCATACATGTCTTACATTTTTTATTGGATGATTCCATTATTTATGTCAAGAAATAAGAAACGATGTGGAAGTTAATGCACCGTGCCTAAGTGTTTTTAGATTATTTGGTTTTCCTAAGGTGACTTATACACCTAGACGCGGAGTCATTAAGAAAAAAAATTCAGAATTTTATTAATATTTTTACTATTTTTTTGATTTTACTGTTCATTAGGGTGCATTTGAGCTCATGTCTAGATACTTCGTGTCCTCTTTTCAAGGCGTTTATAGACCTTAGAATACGAGGCCTCCTTAATTTTCCTCCTCCACAAGAGCAGTGATGGTCGAAGTAAAAAAAATCCTATAAAAAGTGTCCGGTGGTAGCTTGTAAGGAATCTCATTCTTATGGGGGGGGGGGGGGGGTGGATTTCATATCAAGTGTGGTGTGAAGAGATCTCCTCTTAGTTGTGCTGGAAAAGACGACGCCGAAAGGCGCATAGACACCCTTAGGTGCTAGGCAACGACCAAACGACTCGTCTAGGACATAAGAGGAACTCTAGGCATGCAAAAGAAAAATTATCTACTCAAATGAGATATCATGATACATTGCATAGATGGCCCAAATGGGCCTAGGCTATATTCTAAAGGCTAGACATGGTAGTTTACACATTTATATGCTCTAAATTAATATTGATACACATATATTACCTCAAATACACCCTAATAGCCAAAACTATACATGCACCTAGGCTACGCCTAAGGAGCTTAAGCACCACTTAGGTGCTAGGAGAAGGCCCAACTCCTCGTTTATGCCTAGAGCTTTCTCCAACCTTGCCTCTCGGTGAAAAATTATCTCACCTCTTGTCGATGCAAGAGGTTCTCTATGAGATCTTGTTGATCAATGGAATTCTTGTTCACCCTTCTTGATGGTTTTACCTTGATATCCTTTACTAGAAGAGTAGGGCTTTCATGTTTTAGTGGAATAGAGCTTATACTAAATTTGATGTCTAACACGATCTTTGTATACACCTTCTTATGTTGTTTTTTCACTACTACCACAGAAGTGCATGTATTTCTTTTGAAGTTTAATGTTTTTCTCATATATTTAATTGCGTTAAGGGCTAAAATATAGAAAAAATCATTTTTAGGTTGGTTAGGGATCAAAGAGACAAGGAGACAAGATGAGGAATAGGACAAAAGCCAACTCATGACGACCTCTAGGGAGTCCATGCAATTGGCCCATGTGTCCAACCTTGTTGTGTGGGTTCATTGCATGACCCACATAGTACCCCCACCCCACCCCCGCCCAACCGCGCTTGATCGTCTGAGGGCTTTTCCTTCACCCCTATATCTCCATCATCTATTTATTTCAATTATTTAGCGATGGTTGTACACTAAATCTTTATTTGCATGAGATATATGAGGATAACAATAGATCCAATCTCTCAAAAGGCTTTCTCTCGATCCAATCTAGATTAGCCAACTCAAATAAATAGATGTACTATGCACTCTCATGATTACACTTGAGTGGTGTCCTTTTGCGGCTACCATTTTTGCAGTAGTAACTGTGCAGCTGCTCTCTCTCTCTCTCCCCCATGACTTCCCTAAAGGCATTTATTATCACATAATATGTCTATTCGGAACTCCCAATTCAAGTACTTTCTCTCTAAATGTTTCAATAGAAGAAAAGTCATAGGTTTTGGATGCTCGAAATAAGCTCATCACAACCCCTTTTTTTCTAAACACATGGTGAGCGAAGTTGTATTAATTATAAAGCACCTGGATTGGATGAATTCTCAACCGAATCTATCAAACCTTCTAGGAGTCATGGAGTTATCTGAAACCCTCCATGTTGATCACCCTGAGCTTTCAAGACTATTCTTTGTGCAATTGTTTTGTCAGCAGTAATCTTGATCACGGCCTCATGCAGCGACCTGGCCGAGTCACGTTCGTGTGTGAGTAGCGACCGGGATTCCATCTACATGCATGGCTGGTTAGTTAGTGGGCTAGCTACAAGGCTGGGTGTGAGCGATTCTAGTATGCATGCTAGCTGAGTTGGTTAGTGCATGGAGGTGTGGCGTCGTGGTAGTTAGTAAGTGCTGTTAGTGGCCGATGGAGGCGGCTAGGCTGTGTGTGGCCTTGCATGTTTAAGTGGCTGGTGGTGTGTGTGTGGCAGAGTTCGAGCACGCCGGAAATACAAGGGGTTGTTCGTGCGGCCGGAGGCGTTTGTGCGCCGGGAAACCTCGTGTCCTCTCTCTCTCTCTTGTTTCTTCCTTGTCTCCGGTGATCGCCGTGGTTCAGTGAGTAGGCTAGACACCAACAATTGGTATTAGAAGTGTTGGCCGGAATAAGCCGCGGCGACGGGTCGGACGCGTCGGGCGCGTGTATGGGCGCGCGCCGGGCGTGTCGGGCACGTCGGGTCCGCGGCGGGGTCGTGTGCGTGTGTTGGTTAGCGAGAAGTGCGGGAGGGTGACTGCGCTGGGCGCTGGACCCGGTCGCGTCCGGTCGTGTGTGTGCGCGGCGGGCGCGGGAGCCGTGGAGCGCGGAGCGTGGCGAGTGGGGTGAGTGGGCGCGCTGTAGGCGCGGCGTGGCACGCGTACGCGCGCGTGTATAAGGTCTTCCCCGGCCTGTGTAGCTCGCAGTGGTGTGGCTGAGTTCATGCTCAGGAAAATCCATCGGCTGTTCGTGCGGCTGGCGGCGTTCGTGTGCCGGAAAAAACACCACCATGTCATCTCTGTGCTCGTGTTCTTCTCCACCTCCTTCTTCTTCGTTGGTTCGTGCCACGACAAGTGAGGGAGAGCAGAAAGAGTGCCCGGGGGAGCTAGAGAGACGGAGCTACGGCAACAACAATTGGTATCAGAGCTATCGGGTTCAGGGCGGCGTGGCGTGCGGCGGCGTCCGCGGTACGCGTGGCGAGCGCGGCCGACATGGAGGCTTCGGCTGAGGTGCGTAGCGAGTCGAGCAGCGGCGGTCGCGGAGGCGAGGAGGCCGCAAAGGCTCGGCGCAACGGCCGTGGAGGCGTAGTGGCGCGTGGCACCGAGACGCGGCACGGCGGCGCACAGAGCTCTGGGCTTCGGCAGCGGCAGCGAGCGGCGGCGGCTCGTGCCGGAGGCGCAACAGAGGCTTCCATGGCGCCGAGACGACGACGAGGAGGCAGGGCGGCACGGTGGCAGGCGCGGCAGCGACGTCAGGGCGGTGGCGGGTACAACGACGACGACGACAACGGCGCGGCGGAGCGCGCGCTGCTGGCGGACGGCGGCATCGAGGACGTCGGTCTCCTCTAAGCCGCGGCTTAGGGGATGAGTGTTGGCCGGAATAAGCCGCGGCGACGGGTCGGACGCGTCGGGCGCATGTATGGGCGCGCGCCGGGCGTGTCGGGCACGTCGGGTCCGCGGCGGGGTCGTGTGCGTGTGTTGGTTAGCGAGAAGTGCGGGAGGGTGATTGCGCAGGGCGCTGGACCCGGTCGCGTCCGGTTGTGTGTGTGCGCGGCGGGCGCGGGAGCCGTGGAGCGCGGAGCGTGGCGAGTGGGGTGAGTGGGCGCGCTGTAGGCGCGGCGTGGCACGCGTGCGCGCGTGTATAAGGTCTTCCCCGGCCTGTGTAGCTCGCAGTGGTGTGGCTGAGTTCGTGCTCAGGAAAATCCATCGGCTGTTCGTGCGGCTGGCGGCGTTCGTGCGCCGGAAAAAACAACACCATGTCATCTCTGTGCTCGTGTTCTTCTCCACCTCCTTCTTCTTCGTTGGTTCGTGCCACGGCAAGTGAGGGAGAGTAGAGAGAGTGCCCGGGGGAGCTAGAGAGACGGAGCTACGGCAACAACATGTTTTACTTCCCACGACTAAAGAGGATAATCAATTTCCATTGTACATATTGACATGCCTTCTTAACGTATTGACCATATGCCTTAATTAGTAACTTGATAGCTTCTTAATTATGTCGTTTCTCTCTCTCATGTGCAGAGTCTAAATCAGAAGTTTAACTCATACTCAAAAATCTTGATATTTTCTGTAATGCAAAAATGTAAGTTTTTGATCGAAGTACTTAAATTTTCAAACACAATAAATAGTTTTAGATTTTAAAATCCTATAGAGCACAAATCAACACATTATCATACCTTACACAGTTGTGAATCCTTAAAAAATAGTTCAATTGAAAGTACATAATTGTACACATCTTAAAGCTAACAAATAAAGTTTATTCAAATCTAAACTCATTCTTTAGTCATATGTTGATACGTTGACACTACTAAATAACGCATAGTCATACCAATACCAACATAGATGCTCATAACATATATTAAATATCCAAATTGATGATAAAAAACTTGTGTTGTGGCAAAATGCAATCATACCTACAAGCTAACTGTTTCAATGATGTGTCACCTTATCATGTGTGCCTTTAGCTCTTTGCCAAAGTTCCTTATCCACAGTTTCACTTCTCTCACCAAAAGCGCGGATACATATGAGTCAAATTTCGTGCCTAATACAAGTTTCTCGAGGTAAAACTACGAGGAAACAGTGTGGAAGAACAACAAATACAGCTACCTAGGGTTGAATCTTTGGTTACCAGCTGCCATCCCAAGACGAAGAAGAATTCTGGTCTGTGATCTGGTTGTCTGGTTGTATTTCTTTTTAGTTTGAGACCAAGGGGAGCGGACGGTTTTTACGAGGTAGTGGGCTCCCTGTTAATAAATATCTTATTTGGACATGACCACATCGCAGAACCTTACTATTTCCGCACATTTTGTTACTATCTCCCTCTATACGGAATAGACCTAACTCTTAGCACTACAAGAAATATGCCAACTTGCGACCATCACTATTGGTCACTTGTGACCAAAAACTGAAGGTCAAAAGCTGGCGGTCGTAAACTGAAATTAACGACCTTCTTCGTGATATGTAAAAGGTCGTTGGTTCTTTGACAAAATTTTTGGTCACTAGCAGCCTCCCCAGGCCACGTAGGATCGAGCGTGGCAAGTTGACGTGGATAAGAATCAGCCCGGTCCAATTGGGTGTCTATATGGGCCGAGCCCATTAATTCAGCCTTTTTAATATATATTTTTTCTGTTAATTTTCGCTAGCTACATGGGCCTGGCCAAGTAATTCGGCCTCTTTTATTTCTCTGAAATTTGACATTCAATTTCTTGTTGGGCCACGCCCTTTTACAGTCTAGTATTTTTTTTGGCCCAAGGCCTTTTACAGTCCTGTTTTTTTTTTGCCTCGTCCTTTTATAGTCTAGTTTTTTGGCACTCAGCCATTGCCTTTTAATTTAGGACTCGTCATTTTCAGTCAATTTCCAGTTCAAATATAGGCTATAAATGCAGAATATTTCTCAATACAGCCAAACTTGGTACATTACAATAATAGTACATAGTATCAAGTTTTCTAATACACAAAAGATCAAACAATAACAAGCTCCAGTGAGGTACTCTTTGCTGGGTGCGGATTCTAGCTTCTTAATCATGGGACTTGTTGCAGCAGTCAGCACTTCAATGAACAAAGGACGTCTACTGGTTATAAACAGAACAATTAGGAACAAAATAAAAACAGAACATTCTGCATTTGGTGAGAAAATGGTTAGAGCAAAGAGGAGCTTTAGCAACAGAGCAAACCAAATCAAATCGAACACAAACCGATATTTGCAGACGAATATTTTTGTTTAACTCATTTACTGTTGCTCCTTTTAATTTTTAGGACTACATATTCTGAATCTACTAGAACTAGATACCTACTGATTAGTAAATAAAGCTGAGTTATACTAGTAGTGGTGTTGCTCAATTGCCACTGTTCTTATCATATTTACTCCATAACAACTAACATGAACATGCCAATTGATTAAAACCTAAGCCGTGTAAATTTCAGAACAACAACCAAACTTAAGCCATGATGATAGACAGTGAGAAAATCAACTAAACTTCAAAGGAGTGCTAACCAAGAACCCTTTAATTAACCCTAGCATTTCATCAACACCCCCAGCCAAATAGGAGCATGAGCAGGACAGTAGCTACTACCCAGTATAACAGCAAAATGGCGTAATCATACAACTTGTAAGAGATGGACACAGGGATGGTAAGGAAATATCAGATGAGGGGAGGGGAGGGTGCAGACGCTTGTACTCATTGCCAAGCTGAACGATCAGCTTCACTATGACAGGTTTGAGGACCCTCGTCGCCACGTTGACGAGAGCCGCCTCCATGGTCATGCTAGCTCAGAGCTGAGCCAGTCAACCGTGCGTGGAGCCGTGGAGGTCAGGTTGTTGAATGCACTGACAGTAAATAGCTAGCTCCAAATTGACAATCTGAAAAGAGGATTGGTTAGTACACTGAAAATAGTAAATAGCCAGCTCCGAAGTTAAGGTACTGGCAGAAAACATTATTAGAAGCACAACTAATGATTCATCAAGCAAAAGGAAACATTTCAAAGATACCAGTTGGGCGTCAAATCTAGCAGAAGGAAACATTTCAAAAATACAAGCTGGGCGTCAAATTTGAATGAAGCGATGTAAGTATATCTACAACCAGAATGGCAGATGCCAGTGAATGGTGGATGCCAAACATAAAGACACATTGGAATATATTTCTAATTTGACCATAAATAGGCATGAATAATAAGCTCTACAGGCACTCCCCAAGAGAAGTACACGCAATAGGTTTTGTTTTATAGTTATCTACAATACAGTTATCGGTTTGCAATATACTATTTATATCTAGAACCAGAATAGTCACTTGAGTAGGGATGCAACTTTGTGCCGCTTAGAGTACCCTCTCAACCTCCTTAGTTTATCCAAATAAACTAAATTTTTAAAAGTTATGTGACTTCTGAAAGTTCAGTTCATTTAGTTGAAATAAAGAGGGTCACAGAATACCCTAAAGGGTGCCCATTTGCACTCCTACACTCGAACACACACACACACACACACACACACACACACACTATGGATACTTTTGAGATGCACATGCACATTCAGTAAATTCAGTGAAATTCAATATACATGGAGTACAGAAGAGAGGTTCAGACTTCAGACCCAGGCTGTAGGCGCTGGTGACAGAGATGATCTAGGCTGTAGGATTTGGAGATGAGCTGCAGCAGTGGAGAAAACTTGTAGCCGCCGCCACTGCTGCCAGGTAAGCAGGCACGACCCACTAGACAGCCCAGCCACGGTGTCACAGTAGCAGCAGCAGGTGTTCAATTAGTCAAGCAGCAAGCCACATGATTTGTGCTCTTTTAAAACTTTATGCTCCGCCTACCTAAACACACATCACCATTTATGATAACATAAGCAAAGCATGATAGAAAGTAACCAACCAATTGAAAAGAACATATACATTGATTTTCTTCAAATTCAAAACTATGCCTTCTAAGCTTGGTAGCTCTTCCTAATCAAAATTCTTGATGACATCTCAATGCACAACAAGGTTGTAGTTAATAACTTCTTATTTATCATGTATTGTCCAAAGTTACATGATGAAAGACATAAATGAGCAGGACTGTAATTTATAATCCTCGGTTCATTTAGCCAAACTTCAATCCAGTATACTTTGTTCCATTGATAGCTAAGGCATTTTTTAAGAATCCTAACTGACCCTCAATCATCCATTGTACGATGGCATGAAACAGAGCATCGATAGAGAGGAAGGAGAGGAGCAGTAGTAGCTCACTGTGGTGGTTTGTGTGACCGATGTTGAACAGGACCTCCTGTCCTCCATGGCTAGCAACCACCACGCACCTTTCCTGGCTGGTATGATGAAGTGAAGCCCTTCTACTCTGCTGTAGGGATGAAAACTTCCCCTGCACAAGGACAGGAGAAATATGAATCAACTACACATACCTAGATGAACAGAATCAACATCACTTGCATCCCAAAACTATGTTACTACCTCAGAAACATCAAATAACACATTTGGCCGAGTGGGAGAAGGGGTTACCTTGAGGAAGTCAGCCATGGCGTGACTGGGAGGGCCGGGCCTCCCGGCGAGGCCGTGGGGAGGTCAGACGGACGGCGACCGCGGCGAAAGGTGAGCGGGTTGGCAATATAGTAGAAGCCCGTGACGCAGCCGCGGAGGCAGACGAGGCTGCGCGACGAGGCGCGGATCCAACTCGACGACGGCGTGGATCCGGAAGGCCCGCTGTGGCAGTGGAGGCTCGACGAGACGCGCATCCAGCTCGATGAGGCGCGGATCCAGCTCGACGACGGCGTGGATCTGGCGCCAAGGGAGAGAGGGACGCGGTGGTCGGAGAGCGATGCGGAGATTGCGGAGGCGAGGGAGGAGGCGGCGGTGGCGATGAGGTGGTCGCGGAGCGGGTGGTCGGCGGGGAAGGTGAGGAGCGAGGCGATGAGGAGCGGCTTGAGGTGGGATCTGGCGCCGTAGGTGGCGGCGGTCCGACGGGAGGGGTTAGGGTTTGGGCTGCGGGTCGTGGGGGGAGGAGTGGTGTGTGGGGGAGAGGGGGAGAGGGGGAGGAGTGGTGTGCAGTGGGTGAGTGGTGTGCGGGGGGGAGGGAGGCATTCGGCCACTGACAGGTGGGCCCACGAGGAATTAGGCCCATATGTTAGTTCCCTCAATGCCATGTGGTATACGTGAGGGGAGCTACTTTCGGCTGGGTGTGGGTGGGGAAGAGGGTGAGGGGTGTGGGCCGTTGGATCTGGCAGTATCCGGCGGTCTCTAATGCTTGATCCACGTGACATGCCTATAGACCAATCAGAACGAAGTGCAGGCTTTGATGAAGTTATGACTATCTAAAATGGTCATAATTGATTAACAATAGGCACTACCAACGCAGCACCACGGCGGCCGGCGAAGCTCCATTGCAGGGTGAGCTCCAACGCAGCACCACGACGCCCGGTGGTAAATTTTCTTCTCTTTTTATGACAATGTTTGTTAAATTTCCAAATAATTAGTAGTGTTATTCCTCGAATAACAAAAATCAATTTTCCATTTTTGGAGTGCCCAAAATGAGTTTTTTTGTGAAGGACCTACCATGTATTTGTTGCAAAATTGGACCAAATCAATTTTCTAAAATATTAGGCCATATTTAATGCATAATTGACCAAATGGTTGGGTGTCAAAAGATTTGATCCACCTCTCATGAAAAAGACAAATTTCAGTCGATTCAGCAGGAAGCGGGTCAAATTTGAACTGCAGCTGCCTCATAGTTTGCTATAGATTTTTTCCAAAAATAATTTCTAGGTACATAAGTATCTATTTAATCAGAGAAAGACCAAAAGTTTTTCAAGATTCAACCACTAGCTAGGAACGGTCATGCTCGCCGTTTTGACCGCATTTTGAAACGGGCATGAAAATTTCGAAAAAAAATCAAAAAATTGGAAAACCTTCGCATTGTGTCATTATATGTGGCCAAGTTACCAGCAAAAACAATAAATTTGTAATATGTCAATTATTTTAAAAAAGTGTTCTCAGAAACGAGCTATCATGTGTGGAGATCAATGGCTTTCAAGCCAAATGATAAATCTTATGGCCACATTCATGGCACAGTTTGTTCAAATGATCTCATATTGTGCACATGATCTCATATTGTACACAAGGGTGCATATTGGAATGGCAAACAATGTTTCCTAAGGGAGTTCTCATTTTCTTTGGACAAAAAATCAATTTTCCATTTTTCGAGTGCCCGAAATGATGGTTTTTTGTGAAGAACCTACCAAATAATTGTTGCAAAATTGGATCAAATAATTTTTATAAAATACTAGGCCATATTTAATGCACAGTTGACCAAATGGTTGGGTGTAAAAAGTTTTGATCCGCCTCTGGTGAAAAAGACAAATTTCCGCCGTTTCAGCTGGAAGCGGGTCAAATTTGAACTGCGCCTGCCTCATAGTTTGCTATTTATTTTTTCCAAAAATCATTTATAGGTACAAAAGTATCTATTTAATCAGAGAAACACCAAAAAATTCCAAGATTCAACCACTAGCTAGGAACGGTCATTCCCGCCGTTTTGACCGCATTTTGAAACGGGCATAAAAAATTCAAAACAATCAAAAAATTGGAAAACCTTCACATTGTGTCATCATATGTGACCAAGTTACCATAAAAAATAATGAACTTGTAATATAGAAATTATTAAAAAAAAAGTGTTCTCAGAAACGAGCTATCATGCGTGAAGATTCATGGCTTTCAAGCCAAATGATCAATCTTATGGCCACATTCATGGCATATTTTGTTCAAATGACCTCAAATTGTGCACAAGGGTGCGTCTTGCAATTCCGAAAATGTTGCCTAAGGGAGTTTTCATTTTCTTTGGACGAAAAATTCATTTTCTATTTTTCGAGTGCCCGTAGTGAGGTTTTTTTGTGAAGGAACTACCAAATAGTTGTTGCAAAAATGGACTAAATAAATTTTATAAAATATTAGGCCATGTTTAATGCACAATTGACAAAATGGTTGGGTGTAAAAAAGTTTTATCCACCTCTGGTGAAAAAGAAAAATTTCCGTCGATTCAGTAGGAAGCGGGTAAAATTTGAACTACGGCTGCCTCATAGTTTGCTCATTATTTTTTTCCAAAAATCATTTCTAGGTACATAGGTATCTATTTAATCAGAGAAACACAAATGGTTTTCCAAGATTCAACCACTAGCTAGGAACGGTCATTCCCGCTGTTTTGACCGCATTTTTGAAACGGGAATAAAAAATTCAAAAAAATCAAAAAATTGGTAAACCTTCGCATTGTGTCATCATATGTGACCGAGTTTCCAGGAAAAATAATAAACTTGTAATACGGCAATTTTTTTAAAAAAGTGTTCTCAGAAATGAGCTATCATGCGTGAAGATTCATGGCTTTCAAGCCAAATGATCAATCTTATGGCCACATTCATGGCATAGTTTGTTCAAATGACCTCATATTGTGCACAAGGGTGAATCTTGGAATTCCAAACAATGTTGCCTAAGGGAGTTTTCATTTTCTTTGCACGGAAAATTCATTTTCCATTTTTCGAGTGCCCGCAATGAGGTTTTTTTGTGAAGGAGCTACCAAATAATTGTTGCAAAAACGGACTAAATCAATTTTATAAAATACTAGGCCTTGTTTAATGCACAGTTGACAAAATGGTTGGGTGTAAAAAAAATTTATCCACCTCTTGTGAAAAAGACAAATTTCCGCCGATTCAGTAGGAAGCGGGTCAAATTTGAACTGCAGCTACCTTATAGTTTGCTCTTTATTTTTTCCAAAAATAATTTCTAGGTACATAAGCATCTATTTACGCATAAATACATGGTTTGGTGGTGATACGTTGAGTTTTGGACGGTGGCCCAGGGCCCCAACTCCAAAGCGCGTAGTCTCGCATGCCCGCGGCGTGGTCACCGCATGACCGTGGCGTTGCCATGCGTTCTGGGAAGCCTTGGCATGTCTAGTAGGTTTGGCAGTCCCCAGGTAGATGCTTGGAAGAAAATAACAACAGAAGAATGTCACGAGGAGACCGAACAATGCTCAAACATGAATTAGCACCCAAGTGTTTGATTAGTGGTACGGAAAATGCACATGGCCGATGGGCCTGAGTTTTGGCCGAGGATGATCATCTACTAAGGACACTATCTTGGAAAATTTGCAGCTCAAATGGAGGAGCCTAGGTGTCACTTGCTTTGCAACGTACCACACTAGACAGAAATATGAATGCTGAAGCCACACTCACATGTATTGTTAGATGGGGCTCAAATTTTGTGGAGAGCAATGATTTGGGAATATAGAAGATGTGGCAAAATTTTAGCTCATTAGGATATGCCAAGCTAGTACTTCCTTCACAACAGTTCGAGTTGAACAAAAACTTTGGAAATTTGCCGAGGAAGATTTACCACGCAAATGGAGTTGAATATTGTCATGAGGCAATGGTTTGGATAGTAAAGAATGCCCATTTTTTTGGGAATTTTGGGAATGACAGAAATATTGGTTGCTTCACAACCTAGGGCAAAAATTGAGACATGGACATGACACCTAGGCAAAACTGTTGAGGTGGCACCTAGTCATAGCAATAAGTACCAATGCATCCACGTTTACAACCTCATGACCATTTATATTGGTCGTAATCAGGTAGAAATAAGGTCATTGGCCACTCTTGTCTGCTTTGTGACCATTTGGTGTATGCAATTTCAGGGTTTGAGCCCTTCCAAGCGAAATGGCCGTGGATTTACGACCAATTCAGCTGGGGTCACTAAGAGAATGTCACAAGTTGACATATTTCTTGTAGTGTAGTTCCATCTCTTGAAACTTTCTAGGGTTTCTCTATTAAATTTCCCTCCACAAAATCTCTATAATACATTATCAGTTCATAAATACTATATTTACAATATTCCTTCCAAGGAAATATCTATGAATATAAACTACAATCTTTGGTATTTGGTTTTTACAATATAAAATTATATTTTTATACAACTTGGACTAACATTCAGAAATGAAAAAACCAGTACCCGAAAGAAATTACATAAAATCACGGGAAAGTCATTTCATAGCCATTTAAATAGATGCCAGTTGTGCCATGTTTCCTTCTCCCCACCAGTCTCAGGTTCTTTTACCTCAACCTTCTCACCGAACTTCAACGGCGGCAATCAGCAAAACAACTTTGGTGGCAAAATTGCCAGGGCTTGGATATGTAGCTTCTTATCCCAAGATCCATGTTTGCAATCTCGAACTTACATTAGTTAATGTTCTTTGTTCTTAGCAACAAATTTGTATCAATCTGTCCTCCTAAATGTTGTTCTCGAGCAAAAAATAAAGCTCAGTCTCCTTGATTGATGTTATTGAAGATTTTCACTCCACTATGCTGGTCCATGACACTAAATTATGAAAGCTGACCTTGGATACACCCCAAGATTTGGTATGTTAACATTGTTGCACTGTTCACAAGTTAGGATTTCTTATTTTTCTCTATACTAGTTTATTTTGATCTGATATGCAGTTATCTGTTAACGGACAGATGACAAGGTCAGCAAAGTGATATGCAGATCCCATTGTTAGTGATGATGATATTGTCAAAATTTTAGTCCATCAACAAATTTATTCGTTGTACTAGCAACATAAACTTTATCCTTGGTTATCTAGGTATTAGTTACAGTTCGAGAATTATATGTTGAAGAAGGATATGCTTATTTTAGGCCATATACTATTGACACAAGCCCTAGTTACCATGGTGTTGTCGAGATTCTGAGTGATGTAGAACAATATTAAAGTTGTAGTGAGGAACTGATTCCAATGCGTAATTTATCAACGAGAGGGGAACTGGAATTCTGAACATCTAGAGAGTGATGTTATCTTAATACAGTTAATATAATTCTAGTATCCTTAGATTTGTAGATGTTTCTGAATTAATAGATAGAATTTAGTAAAATATTCTAGAAGTTTGAGAGTAAGTGTTACATTATCTCAAAGATTTCTTTAAGGAAGGGGGATTTGGTCTGATATGTTGAAATCTTTTTCATTTTCATAGTGGATCTTCGGAAAAATAGACATTATTCTTTTTTAGTAAATTGGTATTTGCTTCCGAAATTCCAATTATATCAATACTTTATTTAATTTACTCCTATTTAGCTTATATTAAACTTCGATTACATTGCAATAAAATGTGTAGCGTAATAGACTTGATGAAATAGGTTACTAAACTAGAAACTTTTTGATGCAACTATGCAAATTCATGTAAGTGACCCGGTAGAACTCTGCGTCCTTCGATTCAAGGGATATTGTAGGTTTTCACATCTTTTCTACTAAGATTGTACTTCAATCGACAATGATGTAATCGACTGATCTTCTAGTAAATATAAATGTTGTTCAATTATATTGAGCAATCTTTACTAATTCGATAGTTTCTCATCCTATAAATTCTTCTCAATATATACATATAATTAGTTTATCATATCAGCGAGTTAACACTTCTAGTATGCATTCAGTTAGTATTAAGTATCCGTAAGTGGGTCACCATGACAACAATATCAATTAATATAAATTGTTCAAACTCTTTAATATGGCATTACAATTCAAATATTGCGTCTAATCATTCTAAGATACTACCATTACATATAATTAAAATATTCAATACAAACTTATATGTGTGAACACACAACACCTTAATCCTTATTACAAATAGTAAATATTTAGTTCATGCATTAGAATTTTGATCTACAATTTCTACATCATTTGTTGAAGATGTAAAGGCAGCTTTCCTTTATTAAAGTCCAATTTTTGTAACTGCCATAACATTAGTACTCGTGAAATAGGAAATGTGTACTACAAAAACAAATGTTCAATTATGTAAGTAGCAATAGAGATGATAAACAAATTAGAGTGACACATTAACATTCAAATGTACCTTAGTTAGTTTGTATTTTACTTCAGTGCCATCAAAGTACATTGCTATCATCAGAGATGCAATTCCTGAATCTTCCCTGCATTTGCCATAATTAGAAGAAATAAATTAGTTTTACAGATAAACGTGAATAATGGAATATACCTCTAGAGTG
Organism: Triticum aestivum; assembly: GCF_018294505.1. Taxonomy (NCBI): domain Eukaryota; kingdom Viridiplantae; phylum Streptophyta; class Magnoliopsida; order Poales; family Poaceae; genus Triticum; species Triticum aestivum. Next base: position 415,263,901 of record NC_057796.1, read on the forward strand.
GTACGTTGGATGATGAAATTTCTTTGACCATCCAAGATGATGAAAGCAACTCTAAATACTCAAGAACTTTTCGGTACAGTCAAACATTATGTTATATATAAGCACATGCTTCATGCCTTTCTTTCATGTATGATGCAGTACCATTTGCACACTGTGGATCTAAAGTGTTACTTACTTTCTCCTTCATATCCCACACATAAGTTGACCAAGCCTGGTGCATCGGCACAACAATATGAACTAAAAGTATTTTGCACAATGAAAAATATTCATTAGATTTGGATAGGTTAAAACAACCATATGTCAACATTTGATTTAACTATGTCAATAAATTTTCTACTTGACCGACTTGCATTGTTACAAATAGAACCTTCATTTGTACAAGCAGCAAATAATCACAATTATATTAACAGATCAAACAAAACAAGTTATTCAAAAAATATTACCTTATGATCTTGCTACTACATTTCTGAGAACAGAAACTTGTTCAGAGTGCTTGGCTGAATTTCATTATGTAACACAATAAAGTAAGATACATATCTACAAACAATAATTTTAGAAGACAAGTATAATACATAACTCATTTATTTTGGTAATACATGTCGCCTTATTTCATCTCTCACAGAAAGCATGGACTCCGGCCTCTTGGAGTGCAACACATGCAAGTTTGGTTTGACAACAAGAAGACTTTATCTATGAATTCAATATCTTCTCTAATTATGTCATCCTTCTTCATGTTTCGTTCACTAACTCTTTTAGCATGCCTCAGTTTGAATTCTTGAGTTATAAAATGTCGCACCTTCAAATGTAATTTAGATCGGCGCCCTAAAATTAACAACATTTAGAATTTCTAAAGTATATAAATGAAAATGTACCATTTGTGGATAAGTATCTCTTATATTGTCACTAAACTTTCCATTTGATATACGTTATGGATTTGTTGAAGATAAGAAAAATTGCACGTTCTTTCAAACAACTTCAACCCTGTGATATTTTCATTGTTCTTCATTGATTCTTTAGGCAAAATATGACTGGCATATCCAACTGACTCAGATTTCTGTGGAATAATTGTCCTTTCAGACTTTTCAACAACAAAATTGTCAGACTTCTATCAATCATACTCTGCATATAACATACAACTTTAGGTCTTTCAATCTACAAAGCAATGTAAAATAAAGTATTCTTGATTAATTATAACAAAATTAAACACACAAAGCTACTTGAACAACACACTACATACTATGCATGCATCATATGTTGTGACTCGATCTCTTGTTTTCTTACAAGATGGAATCAAAAGATTTATGTGGCGCCTATCATAGTCTACAATCCTAGGCTGTTTGGTGTGTCTCTTTGGTACAATTTGGTCATGAGTATCTAGGTAGAATATCGGCATACATAATGTACATGATTATGTAATCATCCAACATTTATTATGGTAATTGAGACGCACATGATAATTAACTTGTAGAAAGAAGTGACAGCCATAAAACTATATGACAGGACTATTTGACTGAATCTGTTGTTGTGCATATGTAATAGCATCGAGTAGATAACTCATTGCATACTCACACTAGTTATATTCTCCTATGTAAGCAGTCCTACATAGAGCTTGTTGGGGAACGTATTATGCAATTTAAAAAAAAATCCTACGATCACGAAAGATCTATCTAGGAGATGCATAGCAACGAGAGGGGGAGAGTGTGTCCACGTACCCTTGTAGACCGAAAGCGGAAGCGTTAGTTAACGCGGTTGATGTAGTCGAACGTCTTCACGATACAACCGATCCACGTACCCTCCTCTCTTCCACTAAGGCCCATGAAGGCCCATTAATCCCCGGGGGGTTCCGGTAACCTCCCGGTACTCCAAAAAATGTCCAAACCTTTCCGGTGTCCGAACATAACCTTCCAACATATCAATATTTATGTCTCGACCATTTAGAGACTCCTCATCATGTCCCTGATCTCATCCAGGACTCTGAGCAAACTTCGGTCATCAAAAACACATAACTCATAATACAAATCGTCATCGAACGCTAAGCGTGCGGACCCTACGGGTTTGAGAACTATGTAGACATGATCGAGACACATCTTCGATCAACCAATAGCGGAACCTGGATGCTCATATTGGTTCCTACATATTCTACGAAGATCTTTATCGGTCAAACCGCACAACAACATACGTTGTTCCCTTTGTCATCCGTATGTTACTTACCCGAGATTCGATCGTTGGTGTCATCATACCTAGTTCAATCTCGTTACTGGCAAGTCTCTTTACTCGTTCCGTAATGCTTCATCCCGTAACTAACTCATTAGTTACATTGCTTGCAAGGCTTAATAGTGATGAGCATTACCGAGAGGGCCCAAAGATACCTCTCCGATACACGGGGTGCCAAATCCTAATCTTGATCTATGCCAACCCAACAAACACCTACGGAGACCTCGAGATCATATTTATAATCACCCAGTTACGTTGTGACATTTGATAGCACACAAGGTGTTCCTCCGGTATTCGGGAGTTGCATAATCTCATAGTCAGATGACATGTATAAGTCATGAAGAAAGCAGTAGCAATAAAACTGTAACGATCATAATGCTAAGCTAACGGATGGGTCTTGTCCCATTAATCAAATGACAACACATGCCTATGGTTAGGAAACATAACCATCTTTGATGAGCTAGTCAAGTAGAGGCATACTAGGGACACTGTGTTTTGTCTATGTATTCACACATGGACTAAGTTTCCGGTTAATACAATTCTAGCATGAATAATAAACATTTGTCATGATATAAGGAAATATAAATAACAACTTTTATCATTAGTTACCTTGCTGTTTTTATATTTTCAGATTACAAAAACCTATATCTACCATCCATATTGCACTTGTATCACCATCTCTTCGCCGAACTAGTGCACCTATACAATTTACCATTGTATTGGGTGTGTTGGGGACACAAGAGACTCTTTGTTATTTGGTTGCAGGGTTGCTTAAGAGAGACCATCTTCATCCTACGCCTCCCACGGATTGATAAACCTTAGGTCATACACTTGAGGGAAATTTGCTAATATCCTACAAACCTCTGCACTTGGAGGCCCAACAACGTCTACAAGAAGAAGGTTGCGTAGTAGACATCAAGCTCTTTTCTGGCGCCGTTGCCGGGGAGGCTAGGTAAGCGGCAGTCACACCCCGTCAACTAAGCTCTTTTCTGGCGCCGTTGCCGGGGAGGTGAGCGCTTGAAGGTATATCTTTAGATCTTGCAATCGAATCTTTTAGTTTCTTGTTTTATCACTAGTTTAGTTTATAAAATAAAACTACAAAAAAATGGAATTAAGGATGTCTCATATGCTTCATCTTTTTAATGTCTTCCGTGAAAATAAGGATTCCGATAATTGTACTCAATTGCTAGAGGAAGAATGCATTAAAATGTTTGGCACTAAATCTTTGAATGATGAGCATGATTGCAATGTTGTTAGTATGAATTCTTTGAATACCCATGATGCTAATGATATGCAAAGCCACAAGCTTGGGGATGCTATGTTTGATGAAGATGATATGTTTAGTCCCCCAAGTTTTGATATGCAAATTTATTATGATGAGCCTCCTATCTATGATGATTATTGTGATGACACGTATGCTATAAAGAATAATAATAACCATGAAACTTGTCATCTTGATTTTAATTTTCCATTGGATTATGCCTCACATAATAGTTATTTTGTTGAGTTTGCTCCCACTACTATTCATGAGAAGAAATTTGCTTATGTGGAACGTAATAAAAATTCTATGCTTGTAGATCATGAAAAGAATGCTTTAGGTGCTGGTTATATTGTTGAATTCATTCATGATGCTACTGAAAATTATTATAAGGGAGGAATATATGCTTGTGGGGATTGCAATAATATCAAGTTTCCTCTCTATGTACTTAAAATCTTGAAGTTATGCTTGTTTTGCTTTCCTATGCTAGTTGATTCTTGTTCCCATAAATTGTTTGCTCACAAAATCCCTATGCATATGAAGTGGGTTAGACTTAAATGTGCTAGTCATATTCTTGATGATGCTCTCTTTTGCAGATGTGACTTTGAGGTGGTTTCGTACCCTACAATAATCTCTTCGTTTGTTCTCCGCTATTAGTGACTTTGGAGTGACTCTTTGTTGCACGTTGAGGGATAGTTATATGATCCAATTATGTTATTATTGTTGAGAGAACTTGCACTAGTGAAAGTATGAACCCCAGGCCTTGTTTCAATGTATTGCAATACCGTTTGTGCTCACTTTTATCATTAGTTATCTTGCTGTTTTCATATTTTCAGATTACAAAAACCTATATCTACCATCCATATTGCACTTGTATCACCATCTCTTCGCCGAACTAGTGCACCTATACAATTTACCATTGTATTGGGTGTGTTGGGGACACAAGAGACTCTTTGTTATTTGGTTGCAGGGTTGCTTGAGAGAGACAATCTTCATCCTACGCCTCCCATGGATTGATAAACCTTAGGTCATCCACTTGAGGGAAATTTGCTACTGTCCTACAAACCTCTGCACTTGGAGGCCCAACAACGTCTACAAGAAGAAGGTTGCATAGTAGACATCATGCCCCACGCCTGGGCGGGTGCGGCAGCAGCAGCATCTGCACCTGGCCGCTCCTCCGGTGGAGTTTTGCCGGGGGAGGGGCCAGCTCCTTGAACTTCTCGGGGCCGTCTCCTTGGGTGGCTGGCGTCGGGAGGTTGCGGAAGAGGAAGAGGGCGGGTGGCAAGGCCTTCAACTTGGAGTACGCTGACACCGACGCCTTCGTCGCGTGTTTGGCGACCTGCCGCCTCGTCTTCCAGCTCCTTTCCCGGCACCGTCAACACCGGCCCATCCTTGGGCAGCGACCGAGGTGTTCTCTTGGTGCTTTCTGCTGCTCGTAGCTCGCCTAGGCACCCCTTTTGCCCTTTCGCCTTCTTGACCTGCCTCCTGAGTAGAGGGACAAGAAAGGGATTACGGTCATCTCATCTCTTTTTTAGTCTGTAAGCCTTCGGGCCTTCGTTAAATTTAGAACTTGTAATCCCCTTGCTCATGTTTTTCATTCCGTATGAACTGTACCTGTGTGGGATGTTTTTGATGAAAAAGGGATGTTTGCCGGGTTTTTCGTTCATGGGTGAAACCTGTGACAAGGAGCGAATCCTTGTTACTATTTAAGATAAACGTTTTTCGCCCGGCAACAGGCCTTGCCGCCCCCACTTCGCTCGACCATTCTCGCGCCCTTGGTGGAGGCAGGGATGAAGTGGGCTTAGGCTCCGCGGCTACAACCAAATCCGGACCCAGGAGATAATCCTTAGGTATAGGAAAAAGGGGAGCACGGTAGCCTGGAGATAAAACGAGGTTTCACATGTCCCAGTTCCATACCGAAATGCATGACAGAGCATGAAAGACTTATCTAGATCTGCAGCCTCCGGCAACCTTGTTCTGCCGCGGTTGGATCCTTGTACTTGCAGCCCCCGGCAACTTTGGTTCGCCGGGGTCGGGACGCCGGTCCATTCCCTTTCTTCCAAGTAGCTCAGCAGAAGTGCCCATGTGCCCTGCGAACCAAAGGAGGGCAGAAGAGAACAGAGAGATGCGCACTCGACCTCTAGGCTAGGGGTTAGTCGCCGCTAAGCACTATCAACCCTAACCAAGGAAGAGACTCGACCTAGCATGCATGCTATAACTTAGGGTGCTAGCGCTTCATTTATTTATGCTCAGGGTCTGCGCCTGGCTTTGTACAGAGGGTTACATGCCTCGTCAGCAAGGCTTGTACAAAAGGTGGCTTGCCGGGGGGCCCAGCAAGCCGCGCCTTATGGGTAAAACTTGCGAAGATGCTCGATGTTCTAGGAGTTACTCACTAGGATGGCATCTTCGGTCTCCAGGCAGACTGCGCCGGGCCTGGTGACTCGTATTACTCGATAAGGGCCTTCCCACTTCGGCATCAACTTGTTGGTATTCTTGGCCGACTGAACGCGCTGAAGAACAAGGTCGCCTTCCTCAAAACTTCGGGCATGAACCTTGCGGCTATGGTAGCGGCACAAGGCTTGCTGGTAGCGTGCTTCCCTCACAGCCGCCCGAAGACGATCTTCCACAAGGAGCATTGCGTCATCTTGGCGCAACTGCTCTTGCTCAAACTCATCATAAGCAAGCACTCGAGGCGACCCGTATATGAGTTCCGTGGGGAGAACTGCTTCTGCCCCGTAGACCAGGGCAAAGGGTGTCTGGCTGGTGGCTCGATTTGGCGTCGTCCTGATCGACCAAAGAACCGCCGGCAATTCATCAATCCAGCGCCTTCCGCTCTTGCGCAGCTTGTCAAAAGTCTTTGTCCTCAGGCCTCGCAACACTTCAGCATTTGCCCTCTCCGCTTGGTCGTTGCTCCGTGGGTGTGCCACGGAAGCAAAACAGACCTTGCTGTCGAGGTCTTGAATGTATTGCATGAAGGTGTGGCTTGTGAACTACGTGCCGTTGTGGGTGATGACTCTGTTTGGCACACCAAAACGGCAGACTAGTCCCTTAAAGAACTTGATGGCTGACTGTGCTGTCACCTTCCTCACTGGTTCCACCTCTGGCCACTTTGTGAACTTGTCGATTGCAACGTACAAGTACTCAAAGCTCCCAATAGCACGGGGGAAAGGGCCCAGTATGTCGAGCCCCCAGACCGAGAATGGCCAGGAGAGAGGGATCATTTGAAGGGCTTGAGCTGGTTGATGAAGCTTCTTTGAATGGAACTGACATTCTTCACACTTGGTTACTAGTGTCGTTGCATCCTGGAGGGCAGTGGGCCAGAAGAAACCTTGCCGGAACGCCTTGCCGGCAAGGGCCCTCAACCTTATGTGGGAGCCACATATGCCTCCATGTATCTCTGCCAACAGCTCCAGTCCTTCCTCCCGGGGGATGCACTTAAATTTCACACCGTTCGATCTCTTTCTATACAGGACGTCATCGATGAACTGGTATAAGGCGGACCGACGGGCTACTTTCTCCGCTTCTTCCTGCTCCTCAGGAAGTTCCCCTGTCTGGAGGAATCGGACGGTATGCTGTGCCCATGCCGGAGCCTGGGGCTCGACAACAAGGACCAAAGGCATTTCCTCTGCCATGGGAACGGCTGTCTCTACGGCCAGGGCGTGACGCCCTGCCGGAGCCAGCTGCTCCTTGGCAGGCACAGTGTCCACGGCAACATCCTTGCCGGCAGCCCCAGGGGCTCGGCGGGAAAGTACTTGCCGAGGCCTGATTTCCTCCGCTTGTTCTGCTCCATTGATGGTTCGACAGATGGCTGATTAACTGGAGCAAAAAGGTACCTGGTTCCACAGGTAGCTTGAATGCAGCGCGCTTTGACAGGTAATCGGTGATCTCGTTCTCCGCTCGGGGAAAGTGCTCCGCTTGGATACCGTCAAAGCGCTCCTCCAGCTTCCTCACTTCATCTACGTAGGCCTCCATCAACGAGCTCTGGTAATCCTTGTTGACCTGTCTAACAACACGCTGCGAGTCACCCCTGACGATGAGCTTTTTAAATCCGAGGTCTGTCGCGATCCTGAGACCGGCAAGCAGCCCCTCGTACTCAGCAGTGTTGTTGGTGGACATCTCCCTGGGAAAGTGCATCTGGATCACATACTTGAGGTGCTCCCCGGTGGTCACGACGGGCAGCACACCAGCACCGGCGCCTTGCAGCGAGAAAGCCTCGTCAAAGTACATAACCCAGTCGCGAACTGTTTCCTTACCGGGGAGGGTAGTCTCCTGGATCTCTTCATCAGGCATTGAGGTCCATTCTGCAATGAACTCCGCCAAGACTCTGCTCTGGATCGTTGAGGTAATTTAAAATCTCAAACCAAAGCTTGACAACTCCAAGGCCCACTCCACAATCCTTCCGGTCGCGTCTGGGTTGTGCAGTGTCCGTTGCAACGGGAGGCGGGTGACGACAGTGATCTCGTGGGCTTGGAAGTAATGACACAGCTTCCTCGAGGCCATAAGGAGGCCGAAGAGAAATTTCTGCACACCGGAATACCTTGATCTAGCCCCCTGCAAGAGGGAGCTTACAAAGTAAACCAGGTGCTGCATCATCTTCTTCTTCTGCACCACTCCGCTTAATGGTGCGGGCTTTGTGCCGATGGCATCAGATTCTGCGGGGGGCCTCGCCTTGCCGGCACCAGGTCCTTCCGGGGGAGCCTCTGACTTGTCGCCTATCGGTCCTGCTGCTGCCACTGCCTCTTCGTCAACCTCCATCTGCGCCACTAGCGCGGCACTGACCACTTGATTCGTCGCCGCCAGATATAGCAGCAACGGCTCTTGTGGTTTAGGCGCGACTAGTATCGGTGTAGAGGAAAGGTATCTCTTCAGGTCTTGCAACGCCGCCTCAGCCTCTGGGGTCCACTCCATAGGGCCCGACTTCTTCAGGATTTTGAAAAAGGGGAGGGCACGCTCGGCAGACTTGGAGATGAATCGGCTCATGGCGGCAGCGCAGCCAGTTAGCCGACGCACGTCCTTGATCCGCTTGGGCGCCTCAATCTGCTCGATAGCCTTGATCTTGTCTGGGTTTTCCTTGATCCCATGATGCGACACAAAGAACCTGAGAAGTTTGCCGGACGGAACGCCGAAGACACACTTCTCAGGGTTCAGCTTGAGGTTGATCTTGCGTAGGTTGGCAAACGTCTCTTCTAAGTCTTGCACAAGAGTTGCCATGTCCTTGGTTTTGACCACAATGTCATCCATATATGCTTCCATATTTCTATGCAGCTGGGGTTCAAAACCAATTTGGACCGCTCTTGCGAATGTCGAACCAGCACTCTTCAACCCGAAGGGCATCCGTAAAAAGCAGTACGTACCACATGGGGTGATGAATGTTGTCTTCTCTTCATCTTCTCTTGTCATGAAGATCTGGTGGTAGCACGAATAGGCATCGAGGAATGATAACAGATCACACCCGGGCGTGGAGTCAACAATCTGGTCGATGCGCGGCAACAGGAAGGGGTCCTTAGGACAAGCCTTATTGATATTTATGTAGTCAATACACAGCCTACACTTCCCATTTTCCTTGCGCACCACCACCGGATTGGCCAACCACGTCGGATGGAGCACTCCTCTCACCAAACCTGCCGCTTCCAATTTCCTGATCTCCTCTGTGATGAACTCCTGTCGTTCCAAAGCCTGCTTCCTGACCTTCTGCTTGACGGTCCGTGCATGAGGACAGACAGCAAGATGGTGCTCAATCACCTCCCTCGGAACACCGGGGATGTCGGATGCTTGCCATGCAAACACATCGACATTCACCCGCAGGAAGGCGATGAGCGCGCTTTCCTATTTGCTGTCAAGGGTGGAGCTTATGGTGAAAGCTCCTCCCCGTGCCATCCTTCTTGATGGGCACCCTCTTGGTCTCTGGTGGCGTAGCTCTGCATTTCTTGCTCTTGCCGGTGGAGCTCTCTAGCATGTCCTCGACGGTAGCACAACACTCCGAAGAGGTGCGCTTGCCAAAGTGGGTGTGAGAGGTCTTGCCGGTCTTCTTCTTTCCTCCCGGGGCTTCAGCAGCAGGAGCAAGTGCCTTGGCAGCAGCTGCTGCGACTGCCTCCCGGTAGAGTAGGTCGGCGCAGATCAGCGCGTCCTTCTTGTCGGAGGGGACGGTGATGATGTTCATCGGCCCAGGCATCTTCAGCGTGTTGTAAGCGTAGTGCGACGCCTCCATGAACATGGCCAGTGCCGGGCGGCCGAGGATCCCGTTGTAGGGCAAGGGGATCTCGGCTACGTCAAAGACAATCCTCTCTGTCCTGTAGTTCAGCTCACCTCCAAACGTCACGGGCAACGTGACCTTCCCTTTTGGCTGGCTCCTCCCCGGGTTTACCTCTTGAAATGTACTCGTTTCCTCGAGGTCCTCATCAGGAATTTGCAGCCTTTTGATCACAACGGGTGACATCAAGTTCAGACCGGCCCCGCCGTCAACCAGCATCTTGTTCACCTTGAGGTTGCGTATCGTTGGTGAAACCAACAATGGCAAACACCCGACCGCAGTTGTGCGGTCAGGGTGATCCTCGGCGTCAAAGATGAGGGGCGTGCTGGACCACCTCAGCGGCTTCTGAGCGTCGAACGAGGGTTCCGCTGCTGTAATCTCACGCGCCCACTGTTTGAGCTGGCGGTGAGAAGTATGCAGCGAGGCGCCACCGTCGACGCACATGGCCTCTATAGCCTTCTGGAACTCTTGCTCACTGGACTCGTCGTCCTCGTTGTGATCATCATCTTCTTGCTTCTTGTCGCGGCCCCGAGCGGGCCTCTCTTTTTGATTATCCTTGCCGCGATAGCCTCCTTGGCCGCCGCGCTTCTTGCCGGATCCCTCGGCACCATCCTGGCCCTTCTCCTTGCCCGCCTCTCGTACTCAGCTTTTTGCTTCTCGGCAAGCAGCTCGACTTGTCGGCAGTTCTGGAGGTCGTGGCCCATGGTGCGGTGGATCTGGCAGTACTGGTTGTCGGAACTCCCTGTCTTGTCGGCGGCCGCTAAGGCCCGGCAGGTGGTGCACCCGGCAATCTCCTTGCCGGGGTCGTCTGCCTTGGTCTTCTTGGCAGCGCCGGTGCTGTCGGATCCCTCGACGGCAAGCACGATCTTGCCCTTGCGTTTCCTGTTGCGATGCCGGCCCTTCTTCGTCGGGGCGGCGGTGTCTTCATCAGTAGAGTCGGTTTCCGCGTCGGCATCCTCGCCGGGATACTTCCTTCCCTCTTCAGCCCGGGCGCACCTGTCGGCCAGAACATAAAGTTCGGCCACATCCTTAACCTTGTTCATCGCCAGCTCTTCGTGCATCTTGCGGTTGCGCACGTTCTGATGGAACGCGCTGATCAGGGCGGCGGGATGAACATCGGGGATGTTGTACTGCACCCGGCTGAACCTCTGGATGTACTTGCACAGGGTTTCTCCATCCTTCTGGGGAATGATATGCAAATCACTCACCTGGCCGTGAGCTTGGTGGCCTCAAGTGAAGGCACCAATGAACTCATGACACAGGTCTGACCAAGAGGAAATGGAATCCGCCGGCAAGTGCATCAACCAAGACATGACGTTGGGCTTCAATGCCAACGGGAAGTAATTGGCAAGCACCTTGTCGTCGTGAGCTCCAGCAGCTTGCATCACGATGGTGTAGATGCTGAGGAACTCCGACAGATGGGACTTGCCATTGTACTTCTCACCAACGTCGGGCTTGAATGTGCGGTGGGACGGCCACTGGAACTGCCGCAGCTCATGGGTAAAAGCTGGGCACCCCACCTCGTAAGGTAAGCCGCCGGAGCTCCCCGGCGCTGGGTGGTCCATAGCGGGTCCCGCCCGCTTGTCCGACTGGTGGCGCATGTCGCGCCGGCGCTCGATGGTGGTTCGAGCATCTTCGTGGGCTCGTTCTCGAAGAACTTGGTGTTGGTCGCGGTGAGCCCGCAGGTCGGACGACGCTATGGAGATGTTATCACAAGCGTCGTCACGACGGGCTGTCACCCGCGATGGCTGGTGTGGAGGAGGAGTGTGCACCGTGACCACAGCACCCCCGGTCCTTCCACCGTCGACATGTGGTGGCTCGATGGAGCGCCGGCCCGAGAGCCCCACCGGTCGCGGATCATCTTTATTGGCGATGGCGACGAGGCTCTGGATGATGGATCTCCACTCGTCGAGCTTCTCCGCAGCCGGAGGGAAGTCGAGGAGCAGCTGCGCGCGCGCCAAAGCTTCCGCTGGCGTGGGCGGTGGTTTCAACTATGTGGACCGTGGCGCGCTTCGACTTCTAACTACGTTAGAAGGAGCTCTACCATGGCCCAGCGGCTGCGTGCCATTTTCGCCAGTACTTCGGCGAGCATGCTAGACTCCTTCGTCCCGCGGACGATGCACAGGGCTCTTCCCACAGCGGTGTCCGGGGTCTTCCGCGTGGTGATGCTGCTCGTCGCGTGCACCGTGGGAAGAGCGCGCCATGGGCGCCGACGTGGGCGTCTTGGAGGTTGCTGCGCCACCCGTGGGTGGCAGAACGACACTCTTGGAGGGCCCCGCGCCGCTTGTAGGGGGCCCAGCCCCGTCGTTGGATCTGGCAGCGTGCGGCCCGTCGTCTGGTGCACGAACGACGCCGCTCCTGAGGCACTGACTGCCAGGGCGATGCTGATGCTCACGGACCGCGGCCCGGGTCCTGTCCACGACCGGCCCGCTGCTTGCCCGCACTGGCACGGGTCATTCGGCTCCCGACAAGCCGATCGCTGTGGCCGTCTTCTTCTTGGGAGCCATGTCGATGGATATCTGCTAGGCTAACTACTAAACAAGATTCTCACAATCGCGTACCCTACCTGGCGCGCCAAAGATGTCGGTGAGAAACGACACCTATGGGATCACGAGAATCCCTACTACGGTTGCCGGGGTGCAGGGTTGTGAGAGGAGCAGGATTAGCAGTCAACACAAGGTTCGTTTACCTAGGTTTGGGCCGCGAGGATGCGTAATACCCTAGTCCTGCTTTGGTGGCTGTATTTCAGAGAGTTCTTAGGCTCTCGAACTAGCTATGGTGGATGCGTGGTTTCAAAGAGCCGAATCCCTCTCCAGTATGCCATGGGCCTCCTTTTATAGTCGAAAGGGGCTGCCACAGTGGCACACAGGAGGTGGAAAGGCCTACAGTGCTATGAGCTTATCGCTCGTATTACAGGACAACATGCATTTAATGCATCGCTTAGGTGTCCCCTTGCTTTATTGGGGATGGGAACGAGGCCCGTCCCGTCCGTCGCCGCTCTGCCTTGCTTCGACACGCGCCCGGGCCAGCGATAAATGCGGCGCCATGTAGGCAGGCAGGCTGCTGAGGTGGCGCGGTGGTGGAGCCTTCACGAAGATCTGCATGCCGCCACGCATGCGTGTGCTGAGTTGGCCTAGAAGCTGCATGTTGCCACGCAGGTGCCTGTCCAGCTGGTTGGGCTGGCAGCTGCATGCGAACAGCGGTGGAGGCTTGGTTGGTGCGGGCCTGGCAGTGGCCCCGCTGACGCCCTCGGCAAGGGCCTTGCCGGGTGGCCCGGCAAGGGTCTTGCCGTGGCGCGCTGTCGTCCCCGGCAAGGATCCTGCCAGGGGTCTTGTGGCTCTCCTCGGCAAGGATCTTGCCGAGGACCGTTGTCTTTTAATCCTCATATGATCTTGAATATTCCTTGTCTTCACAAAGATCTGCATGCTACCACAGAGGTGCCTCCTGAGCCCTAGTTCCAACGTGGTTGGTTGAGTTGGAACCCATGGGCTCGAGGGTGGCTCACTCTGTTGATGAGGACGAGCCGCCCCGGTAAGGGTCTTGTCGGGGCCGCTGAGGCTGCCCCCGGCAAGGGTCTTGCCGGGGGGAACCTGCTTCGCCTCTCTGTTTATTTGTGTTCTTGGCCCTGGTGTTGCCTTGGCTGTCTTGTACTTCGGCTTTTCTCTAGCTTCCCTCCCTTGCCCTGCTACGGGTGGTCATGGCGCGCGGCTCCGACTGCCCGTGCACAAGTTAAGGGGTACAAAGGTGTGCCCCTACTTTTGTACACCAACACGTGGGCACGCTTTCTCAGTCGCGTACGTGGCGTTTGGTGCACCACAATAGGCAATGTCAGCACACATCTTGTTCCAAGAACCGTCCGCGCTCGTTATTACCATCGCACACGCTTCTTTTAATTAGAATGTGTGCTCGTCTAGCGGACACATGTTGATCTATCTAATTGTTTCGGTTTGTTGTGGCTAATCGCAAACAATTCATCTGTATGAAGTGTATGCCATCAATCACACACACCTTTGATCTGGCAGACCGTTTCTGTTCTATTGCCTAATCACAAACAGTTAATCCTTCTGAATTGTATGCCCTCAATCGCACACACTTTATCTAGCTGTCTATTTCTCTTGTTCCGCCTCATCACAAACAGTAAATCCGATTGAACTGTATGCCGTATATCGCACACGCCTTCATCTGACTGCCCATTTCTGTTCTTCTTCCTCATCGCAACCAGTTCATTGAACTGAACCGTATGCCGTGCATCGCACACGCAACTAAAATCTGAACCTTGTTTGATGCATCTGTCATCGCAAATGTTTTGCACCTTTTTGACGGGTTTTTTACACCACAGTTTGCGATTATTCCATCGCACATAGTTTCTTCGAAGGGTCTCTGATCGTAGTTGTGGCACCTCGGCTCAGAGCGACCGGTTTACCCTGCATTGCCAGCCCATAGACCCTGTCTTCTAGCAACACACAACATCTTGGTATAGAAAACAACCGCTTTATTGATGCTAGCGGATCAGAGTTTATATTACAACAGATGTCGAGGCCAAGCGTCACGCACAGTGCGGCTGAACAATATGTACATTATTTAGTGAACATAAAGGGGCCTCGATCATGAAAACTACGCGGCAGCGGAACAACGTCGTAGCAAAAGCTCCATAGCACAAGGACAACGATGTGGACACGATCTAGACCCGGACAACACTCCTTTCCAACGAGACTTTCCTGAAATTTGGCATGATACGCCAGGTCAGTACATTGAATGTACTTGCAAGCTCACAACAGGCATAATCATAATGACAAACAATATCATGATAATTAACCAATTAATAATAATGCAACACCATATATCCAACATGCTGTGATCATGCTCGAACGTCCCTTGGGACGGACTTACCAACCGTGATCATTTACGGATCACAAACAAATCACCATCGTGGTCTTGACAAGAGTAACTCGTGATCCTTACGGCGATCACAACCACGACCAATATTTGGTCTCGAACATCTTGATGGCCTTTCCGCCATCATCAACAGTGAAAGTTCATAACTTAGTGTGCAAATTTATTAAACGTTGACTCATGGTGGGACCTACTACGAGGCGTCCGTGACCGTGGACTCGGCTATCGATAGATTATATACTCTGCAGAGGTACCACACTGTACCCACACCATGGAACCCATGGCCTCGCACTCCCATTTGCGTGGACCAACGGCATTCCGACAAAACCCCTCCATTGCCATGACACTCTCCCGGCCACTCCGACCCAATCCCCAACGGGCTAGTCTTGTTTGGCCCCGTGTCTACCAAAGACACAACGACCACCGTCGTGGCCAAAACGGTCCCACTCAGGGACCCGGTACCATAATCTCAACAACGGGCACACAAGATTATGCCTGCTTACCGGGCCAGGGTAAGCATGCCCATAACCTTCCCTAGTTGGAGGCACCGACCAGAGGCATGTCAATGGACCGAATCAAGGCCTTCCCACAAAGGCAAATGTGGTTGCACTGGCAAAAACTCGATTCAGCGTCACCATGACCGAGTGAACGATATATTCAAGTTGAGTTATATTCAGGTTCAACTTAAAATGAAAATGACCGGTGTCATAGCATGCCATGAAATGCAATACTAGACATGCATCACATATTAACGAAAATGAATGATGTCAACCATATTCACACTAAGCATAAACATCAACAACTTATATTACTTTCCTGGTCAGGGTAACTCTCACTTTAACAAGATATTTTGTAGCAAGTTTTATTATTTTTCTCATGCAAGAAAATAACTTCGATTAATTTCTCATATGCATAGCAAAAATTATACTACCATCACCACAAGCAAATCCTAATTTCTGTACCAACCAAGTTAGGTTCAAACATTCTGTAAATCAAGCAAAATGGCTAAACAAGCACTTAACAGAATACTTTCTAGCAAATTTTACTATTTTATTTGTGCAAGGAAATAACTTCCACAAGTAGATCTTAGCTTCTTTACCAACTAAGCTAGTTTAAAACATTCTGTAAATCAAGCATAATAACTAACAAACGCTTAACAGAATATAAATAACATAATAGTTATTTAAATGCATGGATTAATTATTTCATTCATGTAAGAAAATCATAAATATTGAAATGACACCATGAAAATGTTGCTGTGGCTTGCCTTAGTGCAGATGAGGTTCACAAGCCTTCTGGTGATCCTCAAGACAAGCCTCACCCTCTGAAAATAATTTTAAATACAAGAAGAAGATATCAAGAACACTTCTGAAAATCACCAGAAAATCTAGGCATCACAGAAAAATCTCATTTTTGGTGAGCTGCTAGATTTCTTTGCAAAGAACACAATGCAAACATAATCAATTCATTTGGACTTATGGTTGAAGAGTTATGGCAGTTTGAAGCTTTCTGTAAATTCAAATGAATTTGAACAAAAATAAAACAAACTTGGGGGTGACATCGAAGGCGTAAAGCCCAGGGGCGCCACCAGTCGTACTGCTTCGCACACGTATAGAGTGGCTGACTAGCGGGCCCCGCTAGTCAGGTGAGGAGGAGGGGGAGAAGGAAACAGAGGGGGTCGCGGCTTCGCCGGAGCTCTCGCCGGCGACGAGGGCTCCTTGGCCAAAACGAGAGGGAGGGATTGAGAGAGGGGACGGAGGCGCACCTACCCGTACCCGTAGCGTAGCTAGGGGTGGTCGGACGGCGTCAGAATCGACCTCGCAAGTGGAGGAAGAACTCGGTGGTCGCCGGAGATGAGGAAGACGGCGAGCAGAGGCAACTCCAGGGGCTCCAAGAGGTCGGAATAGCTTCACGGACGAGAGGAGGAGGCTTTGGAAGGTTCGCCCTGGCCTGAGAGGGGCTGGAGCTACCGCGATGACCAGAGGGGATCACCGGCGAGCTCGAGCTCGGGGACGGTGACCCGCGGCCTGCCCGGCCGGGCTACGGTTGCCTACGTGCTAGAGGAGTGGGTGGGAGTGGTGGATGGTGCTCGAGGAGGCTGGGGGCGGCTCCATTTATAGGCGAGCGGAGAGGGGGGGGGGGGGTCGGGCTCCGCCGGTGGACACCTGTCCACGGCGCCGGCGACGAGTGGCGTTAGTGTGAGGGGGAGAAGGCGACGCAGCTCACGCGGCGACTGTTGGCGAACGAGGACGAGCACAGGAGCGAGGAGAAGGCGACGAGCACAGTGTGCACCGCACTATTGTGTTGGCCGGACCGTGCCCATGCTCGCTGCGGCGAGCTCCGGCGTCGGCGAGCGCTAGGGGGGAGTTAATGGCGTTGAGACAAGGATGGTGGCGAAGTTTGGCATGCTCGGGCAGACGGGGGAAGCGAGCACGCGCGAACAGAGCGCTCGGCGGCACTCAGAGCGCGTCGACACGTAGGCATGGCATGGTGGACACGCGTGGTCACCGCGCGAACTCTTCCCTCAGACCAGCCTACGTCCAAAAATCATGTCTGGCTTGTTGTTCGTGGTGGTTTTGAAGTTTACCACGCTTTGGTTTGGATTCAGGTGCAGTAGAGGAGTTTTTACAAGCCAAGTAAGTTTCTGATCAGTAACTTTGAGAGGTTACTAAGGTCAAATGGCTGGGAGTTGGGGGCTGTGCTTTGGATGTTAGCCACGATCTACTAAGGTGAAGATGCACAAGAAAGTCCAGGCACAATGGAGCAAGTAAAATGGTAGTTGCTGTAGAAACCACCATTTCTGTCCAGAACATAAAATATTTTCTGTAGCAAAAATATTCCAAAAAGTGATGAAATATTTTTGCTCTCCAAGGGTTCAAACAATATTTGTGAATTATCTCAGATTTTTCTGGGCCATAAAAATTGGGGTTGCTTTGGAGCATATTGAACTGGCTAGGGTTTTTGAGAGGAAAAATGAATATTTTTCATTTAAGAAAAATATTCCAAAGATTATTTTTGGGGTGGATCAGAAGGGAAATGATGATTAGGGAGGGAAATGAAGCACTTGGGTGCAAGACAAGGATACCCAAGTGTTTAAATCCATATGAAAAGATTCAAATATTCCAAATTTCAGAATAACTCCAAATAAAAACCAGGCAAATAAGAGGGGGCAAAAACCAGGCTGTCACACACCTCCCCCACTTAGAATGAATCTCGTCCTCGAGATTCGGTTGCTTGGGAAAACCACTCTGGATAATGAGCCCTTAGGAATTCTTCCCGCTCCCAACTTGATTCTAATTCTATGTGATGCTCCCACTGAACCTTGTAGAATTTTCTTACTTTACTGAGAGTGACCCTTTCCATCTGATCCAAAATTCTAAACGGTCTTTCTTCATAGGTCAAATCATTTGCCAATTCTACCTCAGCCATAGCAGTCCTTTTCTCAGGCGGGGATATGCAACGTCTTAATTGTGAAACATGAAACACGTTATGCACGTCTGCCAATTCAGCGGGTAGTTCCAACTGATATGCAATAGTACCCACTCGGGACATAACCGGGAATGGACCAATAAATCTGGGTGCCAATTTTCCACGGGTCTGGAATCTCTTGACGCCTTTCATAGGAGTTACATGGAGGTATAGGTGTTCTCCGGGTTCAAAATTGATCTGTCGGTGCTTTGCATCATAATAACTTTTCTGTCGAGATTTGGCCAATTGCACTCTGTCTCTGATTTCCTTAACTTGTTTCTCAGTTTGAGACCAATTTAAAGGAGTCCGGCACTTACGGCCATACAGAGCTTCATACGGTGACGTCTTTAGACTGGTCTGGAAGTTGTTGTTATAAGAAAACTCGGCATATGGCAAGCAGTCTTCCTATTTAGGTCCCTGGGCTAAAGCACAGGCTCGCAACATATCTCCGAGTATTTGATTTACCCGCTCTGTCTGTCCATCTGTCTGAGGATGATAAGCAGTACTATATTTCAGCGCTGTCCCCAAGGCTTGATGGAGACGTGACCAAAAAGCGGACGTAAATAGGGAACCTCGGTCGGAAGTGATGGTTCGGGGTACTCCATGCAGACTGACTATTCTGGATACATACAGCTGTTCAAGTTGATCTGCTCGGTATCTGGTGCTGATCGGAATGAAGTGAGCAACCTTGGTTAAGGTGTCCACTATGACACAGATTGCATCCTTCCCTCGCTGAGTCTTAGGCAGTCCTATAATGAAATCCATGCAAACGTCATCCCATTTCCACTGCGAAACTGGCAGCGGTTGGAGAAGTCCAGCTGGCTTATGATGTTCTGCCTTCACCTTGTTGCATATGTCGCAACAGGCCACAAAATAGGCAATGTCTTTCTTCATTCCATCCCACCAGAATATTTGTCTAAGGTCTTCATACATTTCCGTACCTCCCGGGTGAACGGAATATGAGGATTCGTTTGCTTCCGACAAGATTTTCTGCTTTAAGTTAGGCTGATTGGGTACACAAATCCTTCTACGGAATCGGAGGGTACCGAATTTGTCCTTGGAGAAATCTGGGGTCTGCTCAGCCATCGGGCTCTTGGCACGTTTTTGCAGCTTGATGTCAGCTGGCTGGGCCCTGCGGATCTCTTCCTCAAGTGTGGGGGTAACTTCCAAAATATTAGCGAGGCCAGCATCCACTATGACTAGGTTGAGCTGAGCGATCTCCTCTTGGAGTTCGGGAGGCAAGGATTTCAATATGACATTTAAGCTGACAGGCTTTTGACTGAGTGCATCGGCAACCACGTTGACCTTACCCGGGTGGTAATTTATTCCAAGATCATAATCCTTGACCAAGTCTAGCCATCTTCATTGACGGAGATTTAAATCTGGCTGAGTAAATATGTATTTAAGATTTTTGTGATCGATAAAACTTTGGCACCTTTTTCCAATCAGGTAGTGTCTCCAAATTTTTAGCGGATGAACCACCGCAGCCAATTCCAAATCACGAGTAGGATAATTTCCCTCGTGGGGTCGTAGCTGTCGTGATGCATATGCTACTACCTTGCTGTCTTGCATAAGTACGCAACCAAGGCCTTGCCTGGAGGCGTCACAATACACATCAAAACTGCGATAAATGTCTGGAAGAGTCAATACATGTGCGGTTGTCAGCCGTATCTTTGGCTCATTGAAACTTTTCTCACAGTCCTCCGTCCATTCAAACTTCTTATCCTTTTTGAGCAGCTCCGTCATGGGTTTAGCAATCTTGGAAAACCCTTGAATGAAACGACGGTAATATACAGCTAATCCGAGAAAACTCTGGATCTGCGTCACGGTCGTGGGCGGCAACCAATCGAGCACATCCTTTACTTTGCTCGGGTCCACGGCTATACCTTCGGCGGATAGTACATGTCCGAGAAACCCAACTTGCTTGAGCCGAAATTCGCATTTACTGAATTTGGCGTATAGTTGATGGTCGCGGAGTCGTTGTAGCACTGCTCGGAGGTGATCCTTGTGCTCTTCTTCACCCTTGGAGTAAATGAGGATGTCATCGATGAAGACTACCACGAATTTGTCGAGGAAGTCCATGAATACTTTGTTCATCATACGCATGAAGAAAGCAGGGGCATTGGTGAGACCAAAGGACATCACTGTATATTCATAAAGACCGTACCGAGTAGTGAATGCGGTCCTTTTCTATGATCTGCCAGAGTGTGTTGTGCTCGCCACTGCTATTGTCGCATGCCGAATTGATTGGATTGCAGCATATTGCACCTCAATTATATCATCATATTGCATTTGATACATAAATGCTGGTTTGAACCACATTACAATGATGTTAGATTAATGAAAAGTAGTAGTTATAAAGCAAATATAACAAGTGCATTACAATAATTAATAAGCATATATATGCCGTCGCTCATCACATAATTAATGCTTTGACGAGTTGTTCTGGATTGAAATGAGTGTCAGCCAATGTTCAACGCATAGACTGTTAGTAGAAGCCGCACATACTACATGAATTATTACTTGATGGAACGAATGGGGACCAACGGGCCGCTTGCTCTAGAATTGGAGATTTGGCCTCTCAAAGAGCCCACAACAACCTCAGCGGTTATGGGTATGGTGGTTGGACTCATACCCGGCCAGATCCTTAGCCTCTCATCCAGGGTTGCCTCCATAAGGATATGCACGCCGTGAGGTCACTAAACGGCCTCTCTGCAATCTTCTCAATCGCTGGGAGAGAACACCTGGCCATTGGAATACTTCTAACCCAACTAACATCGCCTCCCTGAGGTGCTCTGCCCGATACTTTTCCCACGTTCATAGATAGTGCTTCTCCATGTCCGCCGCAGAGACCCCCTCCCACAAATCTTCTGGCGGTCCCATCTGTTATTTTTAGCAGACAATAAAATTCAAAATATATACATATGGAAAAGATCACAAGGTTAATATATAAACATATGACATGCGTACATATAAACTAGAGATCACAAGGTAACAAGCATTGTGTCATGACATAGTTTAATGGTTTTTGACGGTTTGCTAGACTAGAAAGGAGCATATATATGGCCATGTCAATGTTTCATTCTCATCTCTTGTTCTTCTTGACTCTCTGCCCCGCAGCAGAATATCTCCTCTCATCCCCTACTACATGGCGATTGATGATGTTCATGAGCACCCTCTGAAAGCGCTCGTGCTCTGTCCAAAAGTGAGCTAGCTTAAGTTCCTTCTCATTCTCTTTGGACCATTTCTACAACATTGAATCACTCCTCAACAGTGGTCCTGCACGCACATAGTCATCCATCAAGACCATGGCATAGTAGCCAGCCATGTGCATGGTTTCGCCTTTCGGTTGTTGCCGGCAATAGAAGCTAGTGTTAAATTTGTACTGTGAATGTGGCATGTTCTTACGGTCGGACTTATGACACATCAAAAGAGCAGCATTGATAAGTTTCTTCAGATCGGTCCATGGCTTCTTAGGGTCTCTCCTGGAATCGAAGAAATAAGCTCGGCCGTCTCGGGGAACAATTGAACAATGTAAATTAATAAGGTTGAAATCAAAGTACTCAGGTGTATATGTGCAAGCATAAAGAAATGAACTTACGTTTCAAAGTAAGGCCAATAGAAATGGATCGACATTTCGCCAAAACATAGGCACTCATGTTAATACCTGCAAATATAAGCCAACGATACTACAATGGATCCTAGTTAAAAAAGAAAGAAAAATTCGACATGACCTATGCTAAAAAGAGGACATAACGAGTCCAGGAACTCGGCAAAACGGAAATGAATCGACGTTTTGCCAAAACATTTTCGCCGAGGGGCCGCCGCAATGACCCTAAACACAACTTTGACCATACCAGAGAGGTGGCTCGCTTGGCGTCCGAAGGAGGCGCGAGGTATCCGATGTTGGCGGAGGAGGGCACAATGGTCGGAGTTGTAGCCATCGCGGAGGAGCTTCGCGGTGGCGGTGGCAGCGAGATGCCTCCAGTGTTGGAGAAGGAGTCCATGCCCGTGGCGGCGAGGAAGGCCGCGACGCAGCATCGACGAAGGGGCTGACAACAACGAGGGGTGTGGCGGTGCCGGTGAGGAGGAGAGGCGGCAACGAGGGGAGCAGCAGCAGCGAGGATGAGAGGCGGCAACGAGGGGCGCGACGCTGAGTCGGGCAAGATTTGGGGGAAAGGCGGGGGGGGGGGGGGGGGGCAGGGGCGGGGGAAATGCCAAATTTTGGAACCGTTTTTCAGGTGGGGGAAAAGTGAACTGCAGCTAGCGTCGTGGGTCTACGTGTGACGGGCACGGCAGGGCGCCTGCTACACGTAAGTGGACAACACTGGCGGGCGGCCGACTGGACCGGCCACTACTACAAGTGTATAATATGTACTTCCTTCGTGCCTGGTAAGAGTGCTTACCATAATTTAGCTGTGGCAAGCAACAGTCACACTCGCCACTGATGTACAGATAAGCAATGGCGGGACTTTGTTACTGCTCATCACAATTAGGTCGCATTACGCATCCAGCTCTGAAACGGTCTACCAGTGGCGGGCACGTATTCCTGCCTGCCACTGCTCTGTTACTAGCAGTGGCGGGTAAGCTTTGGTACCCGTCACTGCTATATTTCCAAATTAGCTGTGGCAGGTGACACGTCTCGCCCGTCACAAATTTGTGTTCACCTATAAGCCATTTTCTATAGTGTATGATTTTCTTAGGTGACGGTCGATGACAAGATGACCAAGCAATAAGATGCAACCGGGTAATGGGCATGTTTAGGATCTTGCCTCGGCAACTATTTTTCTTGTGTTCTAGAATGTCTGTATGATTGCTATGGCGGGTTTACCTAGATTTTCGTAGGTGTAGGATCTCTAGATTAATATTCGGGTTTAAATACTGAATCAGGTGCCAAGCTTGATACTTATAAAAACTAGATCTCCAAATTTATAAATATCATTTTAACCATGTTTGGAATTTAAACGTCATTATTCAAATTATATGTTGATCAAAACATGATATTTAAATTCTCCTGGTCTTTTGGGCCAGGGCCTCGACAAAGGCATCAGATTAGCCTAATTCTTGGCAAGCTTTTTAATCTAAAAAACAAAGCAATTTTGGATGACATGTGTGAAAATTCTTTAAAAAAATTACTACCTTTCAATGACTTCTAACATAATTTAAATTTATTTTCAAGTTTGTTTGAATCTGGCTCAAAATTCCGGGGTTACAAGTATTTCAGACCAAACGAATATAGCATCGACTCAGACTTAGCAAAACTGATTCGGGATAGCATGTGGTGCCGGTATAAATATACGGATCATGATATTTCCATATCTTCAACCTACCAGTAGGTGGTGGCATTCATTTGTTGCACGTATCCTTTGTTGATTAGAACTTGGCACCGCAGTTTGCTCCGTGATGGCTAGTTAGTAAGTTAGTGAGCAGATTGTTGTCTAGAGAAAATTAGTGAATTCATCTAATGATGTGCTTCCGTCTGGCTGTCCGTCCGCCTCCATTATACGTACGGAGACCGCCGAAGAGCGCAAACAAGGAACAACTCATTAAACCATGGGAATTTTACCTGCTGCTCTGGAGGACAGCCCACCACATGCAGGCGTGGGGACACTCCGGCGCTATATATTTCCCCGGCGCCAGTCCATCAGCAGCAGCAGCAGCTCAAGCTTCCCCTGATCAACTAGCCACCTAGCCATCGTCGTTTCTTGCATAGCCAAGCAAGAAACAACCTTCTTGGCCGAGAATATGGCGTCTAGGGCTGCGACGATGGTGGCGCTGCTGCTCGCGGCGGTGGCGGCGACGTGCGCGCGGGCGCAGCTGCACGACAAGTCCTACAGCGAGTCGTGCCCCAGCGTGGAGGACGTCGTGAGGAAGGAGATGGTGAGGGCGCTGTCACTGGCGCCCAGCCTCGCCGGGCCGCTCCTCCGGATGCACTTCCACGACTGCTTCGTCAGGGTAAGCTGCATTTGCATGCATCAGTATCTGCCCGTACCCCGATGTGTGCTGTGGCCTGACCAGTGACATCCTCGCCCTCATTGCCCGGGACGCAGTATGGCTGGTGAGTAGAGTACTAGGCCGTTCTCTTTTGCAAATGACACGGTATATACGTGTGGAAGCCAAATTCTAATGCTGCTCGATCATGGTTTCTCCAGAGCAAGGGTCCATTCTGGACAGTTCCTCTCGGCCGGCGAGACGGCAGCGTGTCCATTTCCAACGAGACCGACGCTCTGCCACCCCCGACCTCCAACTTCACCGTACTCACCCAGCTCTTCGCCGCCGTGAACCTCGACGCAAAGGACCTTGTCGTCTTGTCCGCCGGGCACACCATCGGGACGTCGCACTGCTTCTCCTTCTCCGACCGGCTCTACAACTTCACCGGCATGGAGAACCCCAGCGACATCGACCCCACACTGGAGCCGCAGTACATGATGCGGCTAAAGAGCAAGTGTGCCAGCCTCAACGACAACACCACCCTCTTGGAGATGGACCCCGGTAGCTTCAAGACCTTCGACACCGACTACTTCAAGCTGGTGAGCAAGCGGCGGGGCCTCTTCCACTCCGACGGCGCCCTCCTCACCGACCCCTTCACCCGCGCCTACGTCCAGCTCCATGCCACCGGGACCTTCAAGGACGAGTTCTTCGCGGACTTCGCCGCCTCCATGATCAAGATGGGCAACGCCAACCCGCTCACCGGAAGCCAGGGTGAGATCAGGAAGAAGTGCAGCGTGGTCAACCATTAAACCACCGACGAAGTACAAGGCTGTTTTGATTTGTGAACATCTTTTCCCCCTGTAAATTACTGTAAGATTGTCATAGCTCCTTTCTCTCCCAAATCTTTTTCTTTTGTTAATTTATTGTTTCGTTACGACCATGTTAATTCCTTGTACACACGATGAACAATTCAATATTGCCACACCCAACATGCCATCCGTTGTCACCTGGAGATCATGTCACACTTACTAGTTCTGTCTATGTTTGTTTTGTTTTATTTATTGTTACATAATGTTTTGTAGTGTTCTTTGTTTCATCTCAGAGTATATCATAATGTTTCACATGTGCTAGTAAAAGGAAGAGTTATAGTCAGAATATTGTTATTTAGTTACTTTTTGGGCCGTTGTCGGAGTAAATGGTCACGGGTAGCCTAACCAACTCCCCCTGACTCTTCGAACAATTATCAGGCCATTCAAACCTTCAAGCATACAAAGCATAGGGCCGCCTTCCCCCGACCGGCTGTCCCCAGGGTCGACCCCCAGAAGGCGACCCAACCACATAAACCTCCCCAAGAGGAAGATACGAGATAGCCGACTCCAGGAAGCCGGCCCGAAGAGGACCGACTCCCAGAAGCCGGCCATGAGGCAAGCCGACTCCCAGAAGCCGGCCATGGAGAAAGCCGGCCCCCAGGTACCGGCCAAGACTGCACCTACTAAGACTGTACCTACGTAACGGCGATAGGACGGGGCGTGGCCGCAGTACGGCCCACTACCCCCGAATCCTGGAGCAGGCATGGCCACATGGCGCCGTACGGGCCAGCCATCCCCCGTCCGGCGCAACACTGTAGCCGTGTTGGCCTTGCTGTCACCCACGACAGGTGCCAGTACGGCATGCAGGTGGCGGGCCCCTTTTGGCAGAGAGACGTCCGAAGGCGGCCTGCCACCTCTAGTCGGCCAGGGGTGTGGCCGGCTCCCAATAGCCGGCCATCTCCCTCCCTCGAAACATGTGCCTCATTAAGAAGACAAGACGAGGTAAGGCTACAGTGAGAGCCCGCGAGGCGGCGGCACTGTAGCCACGCTTACCTCGACAAAGCCCTCGTCATCAGAGGCGAGGCGACAGTAACCAGCCGCCGACAAAGCCCCAAGCGGTGGGCCGGTCTGTCGGCCAAGAGGCCGGCAGCCGGCGGGACCCACCAGTCGGCGGGCCCCACTGACCGGCGGAGAAGCCGGCGAGCATAGACGCTGACGGCTGGGACCCGCGCCCAGCCGGATTACCATTGTACCCCCGGGGGTAGGCCTATATAAACCCCCCGGGACACCCATGCAAAGGGTTGATCTCATAGAATTCCACACACCACATAGAGAGAAAAGGAGAGCTAGCCTTGCCCTTCTTCTTCCTCTAGCCAAACAGCTCAAGGAGCACTTGTAGCTACTTGTATTGATCTAGTGATCATGCGGAGACCCCGCAGAGCAGGACTAGGGGTGTTATCTCCACGGAGAGCCCCGAACCTGGGTAAGATCCGCCGGCGTGCATGTCTTCGCCTCATCCCGTTTCCAGGCACCGGCGACGTCTTACTGGCTCCCACAATGATAAGCCACCCGTTGGCATATGTCGCACCTACCACCCGACATTTGGCGCCCACCGTGGGGCCAGGTGCACCGTCGTCCGGAGACCTGTTCTGGACGGGAACCCTTTTCCTCCCCCGCGAGCGCAACCAGCCTGCTGCACCCGATGGTGTTTGCCCCGACGCGCTGCAAGGCGTTGATGACGCCTGCGCAGCGAGCTGCCTCGCCGATCTTCTTGGCGAGACTCCCATCTCCGACGAGCCCACGTCTGACGCAGGCACGGACTGCCCCGAGAGCCGCCTCATCAGCCTCCTCGACCAACTTCACATCTCCAGCGAGCTTGCGGTAGACTTGGAGTCGGTCGGCTCCACCGACCCGATGCTTGTCGACTCCGACACGGCATCGCTCGACGCCTACCCCTCCGACGTGGTAGTCTTCAACGACCCCCTCCCTCGAGCTGACAGCGGCAGCAGCGCTGTCACTGAGGTGCTGGTCATCAGCCACGTCGCCGACTCGGGCGAGAACGCCCATGACGCCCTGCAAGCGGCGATGTGTGACTTGTCCGCCCCTATCCCGGCCGACGCCGACGCCGAGACCCTGGAGGCACGCCGCCTTGCCCTCATCACGGAGGGCCAGAAGATAGCCACCGTGAGACGCCTCACCGAGGCTCACTAGCGCGAAGTCGACCGCGCTGCCTTCGGTACGACGCCTCACGGCGGCCGAGCCGAGCCGGCCTCGTCAAAAAGCGCGGCGCGGCCATCGCCAGCATGCCGGGGGCAGATCGCCCCGTCGACGCCACACCGCTCGAGAATCTGCGAGCCGCTCAGGTGGCCGCTGAAGAGCTAAATGGGCTGGGGGTTGATGAGCTCCCCTGCATGACAAGGCGCATCCAGCAGCTGATCGACGCGGCCGCAGAACGACATGAAGCCGGCGCCCGCGCTGAGAGTCCTCCCCCACGCCGAGAGCACGCCGCGACTTCCCGGTCACCGACTGCGAGCGGCGCCCGAGCAAGGAAAGACAAGGAGCCGGCTGCTAGCCGCAGCCGGACTCGGATCACCATCGAGCGCAATGCGGAAGGCCGCCCTCAAGCAGTGGAGCACCAAGGCAATCCGCCTCCTCCCCCGCCTCGAGGGGAGAGATATCCCACCCCTCCACCTGTCACGCATCCGACTCTCGGTGGCCGACTGGGCCACCGCGAAGGAGTCGGCGAGAACGACGCCCGCCACCGGATCGACCGCCTAGCTCGATCCCTGGCGCTAGAAGAAGAAGACGATATCGGCCCGCCCTGCTTTGGCCCCCGCATCCGCGATGAGCCCTTCCCCAAAGGATTTTCGCTCCCCAGAGACACGCCCAAGTACAACGGCTCTGTGAAGTCGGAAGATTGGCTCATCGACTACTCCACTGCTGTCAGTATAGCGAACGGCAACAGGCGCATCGCCGTGAAGTACGTCCCTCTCATGCTGCAAGGCACGGCGCGCACCTGGCTCAACAGCCTCAAGCCCTACAGCGTCAACAGCTGGCTGGACTTCACGGAGGTCTTCGTCCGCAACTTCACCAGCACGTACAAGCGGCCTCACAAGCCCCGCCAGCTCCCTATGCGTCCAAGGGCCCGACGAGTCGATCCGCGACTACCTCACACGGTGGGCCGAGCTCCGCAACTCCTGCGAGGGGGTGCACGAGGTTCAAGCTATCGAATACTTCACCGCCGGGTGCCGAGAGGGCACCCTCCTCAAGCACTGACTCCTCTGCGACGAGCCGGCTACCCTCGACGAGCTGCTGGTCATTGCAGACAAGTACGCCACAGCCGACTCCTCGATGAAGACCGATCTCTGAATAGGCGCCTCTGGGAAGATGCTCGCTCCAGCTCCTAAGACGCCAGCTGGCGACTCCAATCGGCGCCCCTACCAGACCGACCGCAAGCGCAAGGCCCCAACGCCGCCTTCCACCAGTCGGCAGGTGGCCACGGTCGAAGACGAGCAGCCCGAAGAGCGGCCCACTCCCAAGAAGAAGGGCGGCAGGCCGGCTTGGCAACCGACCTTCTCCTACGAGCGGCCTCTCGATGCCCCCTGCCTGTTCCACAGCGGCGCGAAGCCATCCAACCACACGACCCGAAAGTGCCACTGGCTCACCCGGATCTCCAAGGGCGAGGGGCTAGTGCCGCCTCCGCCTCCCGGCCCGCCGCCTCCAGCCCCCCAGCAGCCGGCTGCTCGACCAGCAGTTGGAGCCATTCAAGATGAGTTCCCTGAAGAGCACGCCGCCTACGTCGTCTTCAGAAGCCAGGTTGAAGACAGGCGCGGTCGGCACCGACAGCACCAAGAGGTCAATGCAGTCGCCTCCGGCAGCCCTGAGTTCATGCATTGGTCCGAAAGGCCTATCAACTGGAGCCGGGCCGACCACCCAGAAGTGATGCCGTCCCCCGGCTCCTACGCACTAGTGTTGGATGTCACTCTCGCAACAGAGAGGCGGGCTGCCCGATTCTCCCGCGTTCTGATTGATGGCGGAAGCAGTATCAACATACTGTACCGCGACACCATGGAGAAGCTGAACCTCAAGGTGAAGCAGCTCATGCCGAGCCGGACCGTTTTCCATGGCATCGTACCCAGCCTGTCCTGTTCCCCGATCGGCAAGATCAAGATGGATGTTCTCTTCGGAGACAAGGATCACTTTCGCCGAGAAGCAATCTGGTTCGAGGTAGTGGATCTGGAAAGCCCTTACCACGCCTTGCTTGGCCGACCTGCTCTGGCCAAGTTCATGGCTGTGCCCCACTACGCCTACCTGAAGATGAAGATGCCGAGCTCAAAGGGGATCATCACTGTAGCCGGCGACTACAAGAAGTCCATCGAGTGCGCTGCAGCCAGCAGTCGGCTGCCCGAGTCCCTCGTAGTGGCAGAAGAGAAGAAGATGCTGGAGCGAGTTGTGGCCATGGCCGGCAAGCAGCCGGCCTTGTCCCCCAACCCCAAGGAATATGATGCGCAGGGCTCCTTCCAGCCGGCCAAGGAGACGAAGAAGATACCTCTGGACCCGGAGAACCCGGAGAGGTTTGCAGTCATTGGTGCAAACCTGGACAGTAAATAGGAAGGCGAGCTCGTCGACTTCCTCCGTGAGAATCGAGACATCTTTGCATGGTCCCCAAAGGACATGCCGGGTGTTCCGAAGGATTTCGCCGAGCACAAGTTACACGTCCGAGCCGACGCGAAGCCGGTCAAGCAGCCTCTCCGCCGACTGTCAGAAGAGAAGAGAAGAATCGTAGGAGAAGAGATAGCCCGGCTCCTTGCCGCCGGCTTTATTACGGAAGTATTTTTCCCAGAGTGGCTTGCCAACCCAGTCTTGGTGTTGAAGAAGAATAACAAATGGCGTATGTGTATAGACTACACTAGCCTCAACAAGGCCTGCCCCAAAGATCCGTTTGCTCTGCCACGGATTGATCAAGTAATAGACTCCACAGCCGGATGCGAGCTGTTGAGTTTCTTGGATGCCTACTCAGGATACCACCAGATTAAGTTGGACCCAGCAGACCGCCTGAAGACCGCCTTCATCACACCATTTGGAGCTTTCTGTTACCTGACTATGACATTCGGCTTGAGGAATGCCGGTGCCACTTTTCAGCGTTGCATGCAGAAATGCCTCCTCAAGCAACTCGGCAGAAATGCCCACGTCTACGTAGACGATATTGTGGTGAAGACAGAGAAGCGCGGCACCCTGCTGGAAGACCTCAAAGAAACATTTGCCAACTTGCGCCGATTCCAGATCAAGCTCAACCCCGAGAAATGCGTGTTCGGAGTACCAGCCGGCCAGCTTCTAGGCTTTCTGGTCTCCGAACGCGGCATTGAGTGCAACCCTGTGAAGATCAAGGCCATTGAGAGAATGGAGATTCCCACCAAGTTGCGAGATGTGCAGAAGTTCACCGGGTGCCTGGCCTCCCTAAACCGCTTTATCAGCCGGCTAGGAGAGAAGGCTCTCCCCCTGTACCGACTCATGAAGAAATCCACTCATTTCGAGTGGAATGACCAAGCAGACCAAGCCTTCCATGAGTTGAAGAAGATGCTGACCACTCCACCTGTCCTGGCGGCGCCGACTGAGAAGGAGCCCATGCTCCTCTACATTGCCGCAACTAGCCGAGTGGTCAGTACAGTCATCGTGGTCCAGCGCCCAGAAGAAGGCCGAGCCCAGCTAGTCCAGAGGCCGGTATATTATCTAAGCGAAGTACTGTCCAGCTCAAAGCAAAACTACCCACACTACCAGAAGATGTGCTATGGAGTGTACTTCGCCGCCAAGAAGCTGAAGCCCTACTTTCAAGAGCATCCCATCACGGTCGTATGCACCGCCCCGCTTGCCGAGATCATAGGCAGCCGGGATGCATCCGGCCGGGTGGCTAAATGGGCCATTGCGCTGGCGCCTTACACAATCTTCTACCAGCCCCGCACCGCCATCAAGTCCCAAGCATTGGCCGACTTCCTCGTCGACTGGGCCGAGACCCAGTACCTACCGCCGGCTCCCGACTCTACTCATTGGCGGATGCACTTCGACGGGTCCAAGATGCGCACCGGCTTGGGAGCCGGCATCGTCCTCACCTCTCCCAAAGGCGACAAGCTCAGATACACGCTGCAAATCCACTTTGCCGCCTCCAACAACGTGGCTGAATACGAGGCGCTCATACACGGGCTCCGGCTAGCCAAAGAGCTCGGCATACGCCGGATCCTGTGTTATGGCGACTCAGACTTGGTGGTCCAGCAGTCATCTGGCGACTGGGACGCCAAGGATGCAAACATGGCGAGCTATCGATTCCTCGTCCAGCAGATCAGTGGGTACTTCGAAGGGTGCGAGTTCCTTCACGTGCCACGGGCCGACAACGACCAAGCAGATGCCCTGGCACGGATCGGCTCCACCCGACAGGCTATACCAACCGGTGTCTCTCTCCAGCGCCTCCTCAAACCGTCTATCAAGCCGTCTCCAGAGTCGGACTCTATGTTTGTACCGCCTGCCCCTGGTGCAGTCGGATCCGACTGGAGGAACCCAGCAGGCGGCTCGGGGACTTCGACAAGCGACCCGGGGACTGCCGTAGTCGCACCCGGCTCGGGGACTTCAGAACCCGGCCCGGGGACTGCAGCAGTCGGCCCGGGGACTGCAGCGACACAAGAAGCGGTGGCCGACTCCAACTCTCCACCACCCAACCCACCCACCCGAGTCACAGTGGCCGTACTAACAGTAGAAGAAGTCACAGCTCCATCATGGGCCCAGCCCATCCTCAACTTCCTAGTCAACAGAGAGCTGCCGACTGATGAGATCTCGGCAAGACTAGTGCAACGCCGAGCCGGAGCATATGCAATAATAAACAGAGAACTTGTCAAGCGCAGCGTCACTGGAGTCTTCCAGCGCTGCGTCGAGCCAGAGAAAGGTGTAGCAATCCTCAAGGATATCCACCAAGGCGAATGCGGCCACCACGCAGCCTCAAGATCACTTGTGGCCAAAGCTTTCCGCCATGGTTTCTTCTGGCCGACTGCTTTGGAAGATGCCAAAGAGATAGTCAAATGCTGCAAAGGATGCCAAGTCTTCAGTTCCAAGCAACACCTGCCGGCTTCTGCACTCAAGACCATCCCCCTCACCTGGCCCTTTGCCGTCTGGGGGCTGGACATGGTGGGCCCATTCAAGACAGCCCGCGGCGGCTTGACACATCTGCTTGTCGCCGTGGACAAATTTACCAAGTGGATCGAAGCGAAAGCCGATCAAGAAGCTGAACGGGCCGACTGCCGTGACATTCATTGCCGACATCACTACTCGATATGGCGTGCCGCATAGCATCATCACCGACAACGGCACAAACTTTGCCAAAGGAGCACTGGCACGTTTCTGCGCGACACAGGGCATCCGACTGGACTTAGCGTCCGTTGCCCACCCGCAGTCAAACGGCCAGGTCGAGCGAGCAAACGGCCTCATCCTCTCCGGCATCAAGCCCCGCCTGGTCGTACCACTAGAGCGCTCAGCCGGCTCCTGGCTCGACGAGCTGCCGGCTGTTCTCTGGAGTCTACATACTACCCCAAACAAGTCAACCGGCTTCACTCCATTCTTCCTTGTATATGGCGCCGAGGCTGTCATCCCGACTGACATCGAGTTCGACTCGCCTCGGGTCACCATGTACACGGAGGCGGAGGCCAAGGAAGCGCGAGAAGACGGCGTCGACCTGCTGGAAGAAGGCCGGTTGTTAGCACTCAGCCGGTCCGCCATCTACCAGCAGGGTTTGCACCGTTACCACAACCGGAAGGTCAAGCCAAGATCCTTCCAAGAGGGCGACCTTGTGCTTCGGCTGATCCAGCGAACAGCCGGCCAGCACAAGCTCTCGGCCCCTTGGGAAGGCCCTTTCGTCATCAGCAAGGCACTAGGCAACGACTCCTACTACCTGATCGACGCACAAAAACCAAGAGCACGCAAGAGGGATGATTCCGGCAAGGAGTCGGAACGACCATGGAACGCAAACCTCCTAAGAAAATTTTACAGTTGAAAGCAGTATGTATCATGCTACCGTTTTGTATTAAATATGAGACAAACGGGCCCCCCGAGGAGCACTCGGGGACTGCCCTCCTTTATCTATGAATGACGAGTGTCATACTCATAAATGTATTATTACATTTGATTTTCTGTCTGGCACCGGGTTCGACTAGTCGGCCCGGGGACTGGCCGCCTTAAGTTATATTAAAAGTTCTACCTGAAGTCAGACAAGTAGTGTGCCGGCACCCGAGCCCTCTCTTGTTGAAAGTCGCAGCTCGAAGAACCGATTGTCCGACTAGCAAGAGCCAAAGGCAGAAAGGATGCCCACACGAAAAACGGCTAAGGACTAACGAACTTATATAACGCAAAGACGGCCTCCAACCACGTCTACCGGCTGTCAAAACAGCCGGCCGGCTGGCCTCCCAATCACTTCGCTATAATCCAACAAAGCTAGAGTACTTGCCCTCCCAAGCACTTCCCCAGCCACAGATTGCAGAGCAGCTGTCCGGCTGGGAAGCCGGCAACCAAGGGAGGGCCGCAAAGGAAACAGCCGAAGGATGAAAAGCAAAGAATAAGGGAAAGCCAAACGCATGCATAATTATATTTGCACATAAGGCCCCAAACAGGCCGGCAGTCAATATAGTTCGAATACACCACCAGTGGGTGGAATTGTGCAAACTTAACAAAACACTGTTCCAAGAATGGTGAAACAGGAAAATAGAGGCAGCGGACTAGACTAAGGGCACAGCAGGGGAGCCGGGCTGGTCGTGGGAGATGGCGCCGCCAGCTGCAGGAGTGGCCAGCTAGCGGGTCTCGGCTTGATCATCGCCGGCTGCGGGCGGTGCACCCACGCATGCCTTGTTGCTAGAGGCATGGTCAAGCTGAGGCTGACCGGCCGCTCCACCGTCTGGCGCGGCGTCTTCATCCTCCTCCTCCTCCTCCTCGCCCTCGTCGCTGGAGTCGATCTCCTCCGCCGAGTCCTTGCCGTCTGCCGGGTTCAGCCCGAACCACTCCTCCGGCTGGGCAACGCCATGGTCGTCCACCTCAGGAGCGAAGGCGCTGGTGTCGGTGTAATCGGCAATCGCCGAAGCCCGCTGGATGATAGCCGACCGTGCCGGCTCCAGCTCTGTGTCGGCCTCCTGCCGCCAGGTGGCCAGCTGGTCCAGACTCATCTCGGGATACCAGGCCTTGGCGAACTCCAGCGGCCGCCTGGCGCCGGACCGAGCCGCAGAAGCCTTCCAGGCCTCGAAGCGGCCGACTGCCACCTCCAGCCAGTCGGCAGTCCGACTGGGTGTGCGGGGAATCACCTCACCAGGCCAGAGAGCGGCCAACACCTGCGCCCCAACGCGCTCAAGCCGGCGGAGCATGCGATGAGCCGGCTGGAGGCGGGCCTGAATCGCCAAGAGCTGCTCCTCCAGCGACCGGCGAGCGCGCGATCCCGGCGCCAGCCTGCCTTCGTGCCTCGCGGTGGGCCTCGATGACCTGGTTGGCGGCGGTAGAGTAGCCAGGAAGGTACTCTGCGCAAGGAAGAAAGAGAAAGAAGAGAAAAACACCAAGTTAGAAAATGAGCTAAACAGCAAGCGGCAAGCAAGGACGAAGAAGAAGGCGGCCTACCGTCGACCAAGTCTTTGATCCGGCCATAGCCGTTGATCAGCGTCTGCCTCGCTTCGGCCTAGCTGGCCGCCTCTGTCTCATACTCAGCTTGGAGGGCGGCCTCCCTGTTCTGCACCGCCTTCAGGGCCGCCTCGTGGCTCTTCTCCTAGTCGGCCAACCTCTTGGCCAGGCGGTCACGCTCCTTTGTCAAGGCGTCAAACTCGGCCTCCTTAGCACGGAGGGCGGCCTGAGCCCCGCCCAGTTGTTCCCTCAGGCCGGCGTTGGCCGCTGCAGGGATGGCAGAAAAGAAAAAAGCAGTAAAGGAGTCATCAAGGAAGACCGACCCAACTGCTCAGCAGTCGGCCCGAATCTCGGGGACTACACCCAGTGGGTGCGCTGACGCGCCCCCACGTGAGATAAAAGACGAAGCACTTACCCCGGCTCTCAGACAGATCAGCATTCTTCTGGGTCAGCTCCAGAGCCTGGGAGTTGAAGGCAGCCGCGCGGAGCTTGTGGTAGTCCTGCAAGTCAGGCAGAGGAGCGAATGAGAACAAGAATAGCAAAACAAGTCCCGCTAAGAAGTTCCAAGCAAAAATAAGAAGACCAACCCGAATGGCCGCCCGCGTCGCAAGGAACTCGTCATTATATTTCCTTAGCGCCGCAGCCTGGGACTGAAGCCGGTTCCGGACGTCCTGCGCGGCCACGTTCACCACAGCCGTCCCTCCACCCGGCGTCCACCCCGAGCTAGCGCTGGCCGCCTCCATGTCCTGGGCCGACGAACTGGAGCCCGCGGCCTTCTGCGGCTCCGATGCGGCCTTCCCCGCGCGCTGGCGCGATGGCGACTGGACCACCAGATCCGTCCTCGCGGCCGGCTCGCCCCCGGCCGATTGTGCAGGCGACAAGTTAGGCCGGCCGCCTTAGGTCGCCCCAGTCGGCGGGGCCGATGCCGTTTCCCTCTCCGGGATGACGACGTCGTCCTCCCTGACCAGCCCCGGCTGGTCGCCACCGGCTTCCTCTGGTGGGGGCTCTGGGGCCTCAGGCGCCGCGACGCGCAGAGGGGTGACGAGCAAGGCCCCCTCCACCATCGCCGCGGCCGCAGCCTCCGCTTGGGCCTTGGCCGCTGCGTCGGCGTGCGCCTTCGCCGCCTCCTCCTCCTGTGCCGCCTTGGCGGCAGCCGCCCTCAACTCCGCCGCCTCCGGCTCCTCCCGCGCCTCCCGCGCCTTTCGCCCCGTCGCCGCCTGAAGCTCGGCACGGGGGTCCACGCGGCGGGTGGTGCTTCCGGATCCTCCCGGCGATCCAACGACGGAGGCGGCAGCAACCCGCTCGAGCGATAGCGGAGCCCTGATTTTTTGAGAAAGGACAAGTATTCAGAAATCACCAAAGAAAAGAAGAAAGAATGTACAAAGGAGTATACACTTACGCCGACACCGTCTGCGGCTGCTTCACCACCTTGCGAAAGCGGGCCGCCTTCGCGGCCGCCTCATCCCGCCTGGTCGTCGCCGCCCCGCCCTTGCGCTTCTTCGGCCGACTGCCGAACAAGCCCGACGTGGCACGACGCTTCTGCCCGCCGCCCCGGGCGGGCGGCGCGGTGGAGGAACCCGCGCCGTGGCCGGACGCCGGCTGGCGGCGTGGGACGATTTCCGCCTCGTCGTCGTCCGGCCAGTCGTCGAAGCTGGCTCCAAGCCCGGAGCCGCCTGCCTCGACGCCGGCTTTGCCTCCACCCACCTCGGTGTTGTCATCCATGGCGGCCGCCCCCAAGTCGGGGTCCTCCAGGTCGTGCTCCGCCCGGTTGGGGAGGAATGGGCGCTCCGCCTCCGACCCGGCTACAGGTCGAAGGAGAGGGCTCTGCCGAGACGTGTCGACTGATCAGAGTCGGCCAAAAGGAACTCAGCGACAAAACTAAGAGAGGAAAGCGAAAAAGAGAACATACCATGGGCGGAGGATGCGCACGGGAATATGGCTCCTTGCCAAACCGCCACTCTGCGGAGAGCTTGCAGTTCGCAAGATAATTCATCATATGGGCCACCTCGTCGTGCGGCATGTCCTTGGTGCACATCCGACTCGGATCGAGTTGGCCGCTCATCTGGCAGATCAGGTGAGGGCGGCTCTGAAGCGGAAGCACCCGGCGCGCAACGAAGGCAGCCAGCAAGTCGGGCCCAGTCAGGCCCTCCGACTGGATCATCACCCGCAGTCGGGCGACGGCTGCTGCCCCAGCCTGCGACAGCATCACGGCCCGATAGGACCACTGGGGTCGCCTCCCAGCCGGCGGGCCGGCTACATAAGCCGGCAAGTTGACGTAGTCGCCATGCGAAGCGACGTTCTTCACGTAGAAATATGACTTCTGCCAGCGCTTCACCGACTGGATTAACGTGATGACGGGGAAGGGGTTGTCGGCCGCCGGCCTCCGCACTGCAATGAAGGCGCCACTCTGGGACGGCACGCCCTGCATACGGGTGCCCAGCTTGGATTGAAAGAACCCCCAGAGCTCGAGGGTGGGGATGACGCCAAGATAGCCTTCGCACACTGTGACGAAGGCGGATAGCACCACCACCGTGTTCGGGGTGAGATGGTGCGGCTGGAGATGATAGAATTCAAGGAAGGAGCGGAAGAAAGCGCTCGCCCGCAAGCCGATGCCGCGCAGGAAATGCGAGCGGAAGACCACCCGCTCGCCTTCCTCTGGCTCCGGCGTGATCTCCTTCGCTGGCGCGAGACGGACCCGCACCTGATCCGTGCCGGGCAACCGCCGCGTCTTGCGGAGGAACTCGATGTGGTCCATATGGACGTTGGAGCCGTCCCAGTCCCCGCTGTGCTGCATAGCGGCGTGAGGCTGGCAAGAATGAGTGCGGCGGCGGAGAAAAGAACGGTGGGACGGCACGGCGGCGAGGCGCTGCTACGAGAGAAAGCAAGAGGAAGAAGATGGCGGAGAGGAGAGGAGCGTGCGAGCATCTGCCGCTTCCCCTCCTCCCCCTACTTATAGCCTCATGCGGCGAAGCCGAGGAGGCAAGGCGTGGGGAGGAACGTGGGATTAACTGCGCCCACTCCCCCACGTCCCGCGATTATTGCACCCTACTGGCATGCGGAAACCGCTGCCGGAAGACGTGCGGACGGCTTTGGGCCGCAAAGAATCCACGCCTGGGCCTGGGTGTAGGAGTGGTGGGCCCAAGACCTACGCCGACGTCTTCTCGCGCGCGTGGGTTGGCAGGCTCTTTTCAGCCAAGGGACGCCACGTGGTTCGCAGGCGGAGAGCGGTCGGCCCGCAGCTTGGCGCACGCGCCAACAGACTCCCGCCTTCCGACTTCAAAAATTTCGCCAAGACGGCGCGCCCAACCGAAGCCGGCCCCCAGCTGCTGGCTTGTCAAAATGAGAAGCTGACCGAGCTTCTCGACCTCCTCTCAGCCTCGAAGCCCAACCAGCTTCGGGGACTACTGTCGGAGTAAATGGCCACGGGTTGCCGAACCAACTCCCCCTGGCTCTTCGAAAAATTATCAGGCCATTCAAACCTTCAAGCATACAAAGCATAGGGTCGCCTTCCCCCGACCGGCTGTCCCCAGGGCCGACCCCCAGAGGGCGACCCAACCACATAAACCTCCCCCAGAGGAAGATACGAGATAGCCGACTCCAGGAAGCCGGCCCGAAGAGGACCGACTCCCAGAAGCCGGCCATGAGGCAAGCCGACTCCCAGTAGGCGGCCATGGAGAAAGCCGGCCCCCAGGTATCGGCCAAGACTGCGCCTACTAAGACTGTACCCACGTAACGGCGATAGGACGGGGCGTGGCCGTGGTATGGCCCACTACCCCCGAATCCCGGAGCAGGCATGGCCACAGGGCGCGGTACGGGCCAGCCATCCCCCGTCCGGCGCAGCACTGTAGCCGTGTTGGCCTTGATGTCACCCACGACAGGTGCCAGTACGGCCCACATGCGGCGGGCCCCTTTTGCCACGCTTACATCGACAAAGCCCTTGTCATCAGAGGCGAGGCGACAGTAACAAGCCGCCGACAAAGCCCCCAAGCGGTGGGGCCTGTCTGTCGGCCAGGAGGCCGGCAGCCGGCGGGACCCACTGACCGGCGGAGAAGCCGGCCAACATAGACGCTGACGGCTGGGACCCGCGCCCAGCCGGATTAGCATTGTACCCCAGGGGGTAGGCCTATATAAACCCCCCGGGACACCCATGCAAAGGGAGAGCTGATAGAATTCCACACACCACATAGAGAGAAAAGGAGGGCTAGCCTTGCCCTTCTCCTTCCTCTAGCCAAACAGCTCAAGGAGCGCTTGTAGCTACTTGTATTTATCTAGTGATCATGCGGAGACCCCGCAGAGCAGGACTAGGGGTGTTATCTCCACGGAGAGCCCCGAACCTGGGTAAGATCCGCCGGCGTGCATGTCTTCGCCTCATCCCGTTTCCAGGCACCGGCGACGTCTTATTGGCTCCCACAATGATAAGCCACCCGTTTGCATATGTCGCACCTACCACCCGACAGCCGTTTTGATAGCAGCCATCAACCGTGTTTCCAACTTTTCAGCATTGAATCTGGGCATTGGCTTGCGTATTGTCTCTTCTTGTTCGGGAGTGTATCCTTATGTTTTGTTGTGTACTAGTGAACACCAAGTGCACAGGCACAAAGAATGATGGATCCAAAGTAGAAAAACATTTTCACATATCCCAAGATTTTAATTATGCCTGCGCTTTCTCCAACCTTGCCTCTACTGAAAATTTATCTCAGCTCTTGCCGAGGCAAGTAAGAGGTTCTCTATCATCAAATCTTGTGTCCGGAGTTTTTCCTCTCAATGAAATTCTCCTTCACCCTTCTCGATGGTTTAGCTTGATATCCTTAACAATAAGAGTATGACTTTCATATTTTGGTGGAACGGAGCTTATATTAAATTTTTGATGTCTAAAATGGTCATTGTATAGCACTTCTTATGTTATTTTTTCACTACTACAACAGAAGCGCATATATTCCTTTTAAAGTTATTTTTTTCTCATATGATCCACATAGTACCACTAACCGTGGCGGCTCATCCGAGGGCTTTGCCTTCACCCCTATATCTCCTTTGCCTCTTTATTACGATGTTTTAGCGGTGTCTATACACTAAAATTTTATTTTCATGCGATAGAAGAGGATAACAATTGCTCTAATCCCTGAAAGGCTTCCTTTAGATCTAGTCTAGATTAGCCAGCTCGAATTAATAGATGTTCCATGCATTTTAATGATTACAGTTGAGTAGTGTAGCAACATCTCTCTCTCTCTCTTGTTGGAAATATTAGCACTTTTCCGACTAATCTAATCCACGAGTAAACAGTAATCATGGCAAATATGGTATGCATCTAATACCGATATCTAAGCATGTGAGCACGTACAGTACATAGAACCGGAACATCTATGAACAACATATATACGGCTAGCGCATGAACGAGCAAATAGGGGATGAACGAGTCATACCCTCCGGTTGACCAGGCCAACGCGGCGGCGGCAGCGGCAGCCTCGGCATCGGCCGAGGCCTTCTTCTTTGCGGCGGCGTCGTCAGCCATGGGGTCGATGCAGGGGAAGTAGTGG
Organism: Triticum aestivum; assembly: GCF_018294505.1. Classification (NCBI taxonomy): domain Eukaryota; kingdom Viridiplantae; phylum Streptophyta; class Magnoliopsida; order Poales; family Poaceae; genus Triticum; species Triticum aestivum. The sequence goes on from NC_057796.1 coordinate 415,303,891, forward strand.
AAGTAGAGGCGGACGGAGACGGGGACGGATCAGGAGCAGTCGCGTCGAGACGCTCCCCAAAAACTTTATTGCCGTTCTCCCGGGCAGGATCTCGAACGACAGGGTTCCGGAGGCACCTGCTCTCCCGACCAACCGTGCACGCGATTGTCGGGATGGGATCGCCGGAAGCAGCACAAGGAGAGGAACATTAGATGACGGCTAGGGTTGTACGAGAGGGAGTGAGTGAACTGAGTTAGGGTTCACTCCACTGGCCAGTGCCTTCTTACATAGGCCGTCAGGTAGATGGGCCTGGGCCAGGCCCACGACCGAGTCCGCGAACAGCCCACAGTCCAACGTCTCGGACAGTGGCGCTTCCGTACACGACTCGTTAATTAATTAACAATTAATTAACCATTCCTGAGCGGCAAAAATAAGCTTCGGCTCGGCTCATTCCCGCAACCTGCGGCGCGCGCGCACGTCGTGACGAGGCGAGGCGGGCGGCGGAGGAGGAGGAGCGCGCGTGTACAGCTCCTATTCCCAAGCTCCCAATAGCAAGTGGTAGAGCAGCCCTTATAAAGAGGTCTCACTCTTCTTACTGTAGCAGTATGGGACTAAACTTCCCACACTTCCCACCACTTGCCGTACACATGCATGGGCCTTAGAGATTAACTAGGGATTATTGTCTTATATGGGCCTAAGCCCATCCATAATCCATCAATCCCCCACCAGATCTCGAGGCACATAAGTTTGTCAACTCTTCCAAACAATGTTTGATATACCAGAATTTTCAGTGGAGACTATTAAGTTGAACTTCCACCTAGAGCAATAGGATTAGACTTCTTCACAACTGAACAATGGACTATGCCTTGAATTGTCAGTCTGGCGTGCAGAAGTTTCGCCTATTGTCAGCTGATACGTGGCTGCCGAAGGCTAAACCCCACGGGTGGAGCTTATTAGTCATACTCCGTACCTTCTCATGAGCTTCCTAGAGATCACCCAATCTCATATACTGTGACCACCAGTCGGGCTCATATAGGTGTGTTCTTCCAAAGAATGCTCTGTAGGTTAGCATCTTGCTTACATAAGCTTTGGAACACATTAAGACAAAAGTCAGCCTGCCTTACAGAATTGAGAGTATTATTGCATCTCCAACGGAGTGGGATAATTAAGGATACTCTCCTCAGTTGACCGCTGGATTGTTTTCCCAGGTCCTAATTCACGGGATCTCCGATCACATAGGTTGGGTTACCCCCATGGCAACTTACGTGGGTCTCATACCCATCTCCCTCGATGCATTTTCTATCACAATCCGTGATAGCCCTTTCGTAAAAGGGTCTGCCAGATTCTTAGCCGTCTGGATATAATCCAACGCTATTACTCCGGAGTTTCTTGATTTTCTGACAGATTTTAATCTTCTTCTTATGTGCTTTGTGGATTTCAAGTTGTCCTTTGAACTCTTAGCCTTGGCAATCACTGTTTGATTGTCACAGTTCATAAGGACAGCCGGGACTGGTTTATCAACCACCGGCAAATCCATCAAAAGCTCTCGAAGCCATTCTGCTTCGACGCATGATGTGTCTAATGCTGTGAGTTCTGCTTCCATAGTCGATCTGGTTAAGATCGTCTGCTTGCAAGACTTCCAGGAAACAGCACCACCACCAAGTGTGAAGACATATCCACTTGTGGCTTTCATCTCATCAGCATCAGATATCCAGTTAGAATCACTATACCCCTCAAGTACCGTCGGGTACCCAGAATAGTGAATCCCGTAGTTCACAGTACCTTGCAAATAGCGCATCACTCGCTCAACAGCATGCCAATGCACATCTCCCGGATTGGAAACAAACCGGCTCAGTTTGCACACAGCAAATGAGATGTCAGGGCGAGTAGCACAAGCTAGGTACATGAGTGAACCAACCACTTGAGAATATCTCAATTGATCTACAGCCGTGCCTTCGAACTTTCGAATCCGCACGCTAGGATCATATGGTGTTGCAGAAGGTTTGCAGTCCGAATATCCAAAACGGCTCAAAATCTTCTCAACATAGTGGGATTGCAAAAGTGTAATTCCACCCTCAGTATTTCTCAGTAGCTTGATGTTCAAGATAACATCAGCCACACCCAGGTCTTTCATCTCAAAGTTATGAGATAGAAAAGCCTTGACCTCCTCAATGACCTTGAGGTGGGTCCCAAATATCAGTATGTCATCGACATACAGACACAGTATAACTCCTTCGCCCCCACCATAGCGATAGTATACACATTTGTCAGCTTCGTTAACAACAAAGCCAGCAGATGTCAAAGTTGTATTGAACTTCTCATGCCATTGCTTAGGCGCTTGTTTCAGGCCATACAAAGATTTCACTAGCTTACACACCTTTCTTTCCTGACCATTTACTACAAAGCCATCCGGCTGTTGCATGTAAATTTCCTCGTCTAGCTCTCCATTAAGGAAAGCCGTCTTAACGTCCATCTGATGAACGAGAAGACCATGCGAGGCAGCCAAAGCGAGTAACACTCGAATGGTTGTCAGCCTAGCCACAGGTGAGTAAGTGTCGAAGAAATCCTCTTCTTCCTTTTGGGTATAACCCTTGGCCACAAGCCTAGCCTTGTACTTCTCAACAGTACCATCGGGCCTAAGCTTCCTCTTGAACACCCACTTACATCCCAATGGTTGGCAACCATAAGGACGATCAGTGATCTCCCATGTCCCGTTAGCCATGATGGAATCCATCTCGCTACGGACAGCATCCTTCCAGTAGTCAGCATCCGGAGATGCATAAGCTTCTGAAATGGAACTGGGAGTGTCATCATCCACGAGGTACACGAGGAAATCATCACCAAAAGACTTTGCAGTCCTTTGTCTCTTGCTCCTAACAGGAGCTTCCTCGTCATCCTCTGATGAACTTTCATCACTTTTGTGTTCATAATATTCCATCGGAATGGCAGGTTCAGGAGTCTCATCAGATTCCAGTCTAGAAGTGCTTTGCATATCTCTCATGGGGAAAATATCCTCAAAGAATGTAGCATCCTTAGACTCTATAATTGTACCGACCTTCTGGTCAGGTACCTCAGATTTCACCACTAGAAATCTATAGCCAACGCTATTCTTAGCGTAGCCCAAATTAACGCAGTCCACGGTCTTTGGTCCAAGCTTACGCTTTTTGGGGATCGACACATTGACTTTCGCCAAACAGCCCCAAGTGCGCAAGTAAGAGAGTGTAGTTCTTTTCTTTTCCCATTGCTCATAGGGAGTAGTCTCATTATCCTTCGCGGGAACTTTATTCAGGACATGACATGATGTCAATACAGCCTCCCCCCACCATGCCTTGGATAAACCCGACGTATCTAACATGGCGTTAGCCAAATCTGTTAGAGTACGGTTTTTCCGTTCGGCAACCCCGTTTGACTGGGGTGAATAGGGAGGCGTCCTCTCATGAATAATACCATGTTCCGCACAGAATAAATCAAACTCACTAGAAAAGTACTCTCCACCACGATCAGACCGGACTCGTTTTATTTTCTTCTCAAGTTGGTTCTCAACTTCAGCCTTATAGATTTTAAAGTAGTGTAGAGCCTCATCCTTTGTATTTAACAAATACACATAACAGAATCTAGTGGAATCATCAATCAAAGTCATGAAGTATTTCTTTCCACCTTTAGTCAACACACCATTCATCTCACAGAGATCTGAATGTATGAGCTCTAGTGGTGCCAGGTGTCTCTCCTTCGCAGGCTTGTGAGGCTTACGAGGTTGCTTTGCTTGCACACACGCATGGCACTTAGAGCCTTTGGATAAAGTGAAACTCGGAATTAGATTCATCTTAGCTAGCCGCGTCATACAACCAAAATTTATGTGATAAAGACATGAATGCCAAACCTCACATTCATTCGCATTAGAATGAATTTGGTTCACAACTTTATTACAGAAATCCTCCAGGGAAAGGCGGAACAAACCACCACAATCATATCCTTTTCCAACAAATAGTCCATACCGAGATACGACTACTTTGTTAGACTCAAATACTAACTTAAACCCTTCTTTACATAGAAGGGAGCCACTAACGAGATTCTTCTTGATAGCGGGGACATGCTGCACGTTCTTCAGTTGCACGATCTTTCCCGAAGTAAACTTCAGATCTACCGTGCCAACACCATGAACAGAAGCATGCGAGCCATTCCCCATCAGGACGGAACAATCTCGTGTGACCTGGTAAGAAGAAAACAAAGACACATCAGCACACACATGAATATTGGCCCCAGTGTCAACCCACCAATCGGTGGACTGACAAACTGAAAGTATGGTAAACAGATTACCATACCCTGATGCCGCATCATTGTTGCTCAGAGTCACATTGACAGACTTTGCGTCCTGTCCTGGCTTCTTATACTTGTTTGGGCACTTGTTTGCCCAATGTTCATCTGAACCACAAGTGAAGCAGCCATCTCTCTTCTTATCTTTCTTCTTACCCTTCTTCTTGAAGGTAGTATTCTGCTGGACAGAGTTCTTTCCCTTGAACTTGTGGGAGTTCTTCTGCACCACATTGGCGCTAGAAGAACCCTCTGCCCCTTTCACGTGTGAGTCCTTTGCTCTCGAGTTCTGCTCAACACTTAGATGACCGATGACATCCTCAACAGAGAATTCACGTCTCAAGTGCTTGAGAGAAGTAGCAAAGTTCCTCCATCCAGGAGGGAGTTTTGCAATAATGCAACCCGCGACAAACTTGTCCAGTAACTCACACTTCAGGAGCTCCAGCGCCTTGGCAATGCATTGTATTTCATGAGCCTGGTCCAATACATGACGGTTATCAACCATCCTGTAATCATGGAACTGCTCCATGGCATACAACTCACTGCCAGCATCGGTTGGCCAAACTTAGCTTCGAGCGCATCCCACAAATTCTTGGCAACATGCATATGGAGATATGCGTCGACTAGCTTGTCTCCAATCACAGTAAGAACGGCTCCAACAAAGATGGTGGTTGCCTTCCTAAACGCATTCTCCTATTCAGGAGCAATCGTTACCGTGGGAGACACACCACCAACCCAGAACACGTTCATTGTTGTGAGCCACAAGGTAGTCCTCGTCTGCCAACGCTTAAAATGCGTTCCAGTAAACTTTTCCGGTTTCAGAGTAGCGGCGAAGCCATGAGTCGAAAAGTGCCTAAAATTAGGTTTTTGGAATGTTGGAAATATTAGCACTTTTCCCACTAATCTAATCCACGAGTAAACAGTAATCATGGCAAATACGGTATGCATCTCATACCGATATCTAAGCATGTTAGCATGTACAGTACATAAAACTGAAACATCTATGAACAGCATATATACGGCTAGTGCATGAACGAGCAAATAGGGGATGAACGAGTCATACCCTCCGGTTGGCCAGGCCAACGCGACGGCGGCGGCGGCAGCCTCGGCATCGGCCGAGGCCTTCTTCTTCTGCGGCGGCATCGTCAACCATGGGGTCGATGCAGGGGAAGTAGTGGAAGCAGAGGCGGACGGAGACGGGGACGGATCGGGAGCAGTCGAGACGCTCCCCAAAAACCTTATTGCCGTTCTCCCGGGCAGGATCTCGAACGACGGGGTTTCGGAGGCACCTGCTCTCCCGACCAACCGTGCACGCGGTCGTCGGGATGGGATCGCCGGAAGCAGCACAAGGAGAGGAACATTAGATGACGGCTAGGGTTGTACGAGAGGGAGTGAGTGAACTGAGTTAGGGTTCACTCCACTGGCCAATGCCTTCTTATATAGGCCGTCAGGTAGATGGGCCTGGGCCAGGCCCACGACTGAGTCCGCGAACAGCCCACAGTCCAACGTCTCGGACAGTGGCGCTTCCATACATGACTTGTTAATTAATTAAAAATTAATTAACCATTCCAGAGCGGCAAAAATAAGCTTTGGCTTGGCTCATTCCCGCAACCCGCAGCGCGCGCGCGCTTCGTGACGAGGCGAGGCGTGGGGAGGCGAGGCGGGCGGCGGAGGAGGAGGAGCGCGCGTGTACAACTCCTATTCCCAAGCTCCCAATAGCAAGTGGTAAAGCAGCCCTTATAAAGAGGTCTCACTCTTCTTACTGTAGCAGTATGGGACTAAACTTCCCACACTTCCCACCACTTGCCATACACATGCATGGGCCTTAGAGATTAACTTGGGATTATTGTCTTATATGGGCCTAAGCCCATCCATAATCCTTCATCTCTCTCTCTCTCTCTCTAACATCCCTAAACACTTATATTACCAAATAATATGTCTATTTGGAACTCCCAATTAGAGTAATTTCTCTCTAAACAATTCAGTAGATGACATCTCAATAGGTTTTGGATGCTCCAAACATGCTCCACGCAACCCCTTTTCCTGAACATAGGGTGAGCGAAGTTGTATTCATAATAAAGCACCTGGGCCGACTTCTCAACCGGGTCTATCAAACATCCTGGAAGGTTGTGGAGTTGTTTTAGGACCTCCATGTTGAGCACCCTAATCTTTTAATACTATCTTTTGTGAAATTATTTTACTGCCCATGACTAATGAGGCTAATCCATTTCCATTGCACATATTGACATGCCTTCTTAACGTTAGCTTTATTTTTACAAAGGTGACAAATAATTGACTCAATGGGGTTGTCAACCAAGTGGTTCAGCCCACACAAACGTCGTCAATGCATGGTAGGATTATCCTGGACAGGGTAGTGGTCCTCCATGAATATGTTCGTGAATCGCAGCATGAAAAGGGTTGGTGTTGTTTCCAAGTACACTTCGAGAAGGCATACAAGAGTGAAATGTGTCATTAGCTCCCTAGCACAAACTGATTGCATGATTTAGGCCAACAACTTGGAAAGTGATCAGTTTAGGTCGCAAACTCGTTGATTTGATCAAATAAGACCAAAACTGGTTTGAGAGGAAAATAATCGGTCAGGTAGCTACTACACATCGTTCCTTCGACCGATGGCAAACTAACTATTTTTTACAGGAATTTGTTTGAAAATTGCCTAGTTTTCTCACAAACCATGCTAAGGGTGCACCAAGGTTTTTTTAGACCTTGCATTCTTTGGGACTCAAAACCACACCCTTTATCGTTCTCCAACGTCCCGCTGACCACTAGAACATCCGATCAGTTTGTGAAGTAAGACCTACTCTATATACTTTAATGATACCTTTGACATTAACCTTTGTAAGGTTATATGGAATCTTCTCACTTTATAGATCGATTTCCTTTGGGAAATGATTGTATACACCGACTTATATTACCTAGAAATCAGTCACTCTCCTTAGCGTTGGATTCACGCGCAACATGGGTTAACATCCGTTCGATCAGTTTTTATCTTGCCCTACAAACCGACTGCATATAGTGGGCTGCTCACACCCATGCATTAATGCACCTATCACTCATTAATATATCATCCATCCACATCCCTGTGACTTATTTCTCTCTATCTGCGAACTACACATCTTACATTTTCTTATGAAGAGTCTTTTTTATTGATTCAGAATGCGGCATCAAGTGCATACAAACATAATGAATATACATCTGGCCTCCGCATAACTAGGGTGCACACAGCCAATACCAACACACATAAAAATCACAGTGGTAAAGAGCAAAGTCATATAAGACCGAAGTTACGCCTAGACAAAATGAAAAAAAGAGCAACGATGATCTATGTCGAGCAGCTGCCACCAAAATCAACGCACATGTGATGCAGGTCATAGATCCACAGACTAGAGACAACGATGCCACCAAAATCCTCCATAAGGGCCACTTTGGCGATCTCACGCCTCCGTCGCAAGTGCAGATCAGTGGTCAATCTGAGCATAGCTACCTGCCACCAGACAATACATTACGAGCCCTCATTGAACGGCCATGACCAAGATCTTCAACCACTAACTTCGTCAATCATCTGGCTCCATGGAACCACCGGCACATCATCAACACTGTTATCGTGCACCATCTCCGCATCACCACACTGCCGAAAGAATCATTGCTATCCACCACCAAGCATCACCTCCATGCCTCAACTACCCAAAGCAGTGCACCTGAGAGACAGGAAAGCCGCACCAGCCAGCACCACACCAACCACGCCACTGCATGCCCTCCACCAACAACTCCCCATGAGGTGCTCCATCCTGTCAAGTCTATGAAATGATGCATTCAAGTAAACACATGCTCATAGAGGGCATTAACATCGCTAATCTGGGAAGCCGGATCACGGTTTTCACTGGGAGACAAGATCACGAGATTGAAATAAGTGTTAGAGCTCCTCGGTGACGCCTCCTGATACGTCCATTTTGCATCATGCTTTTATATCGATATTTATTGCATTATGGGCTGTTATTACACGTTATGTCACAATACTTATGCCTATTCTCTCTTATTTTACAAGGTTTACATGAAGCGGGAGAATGCCGACAGCTGGAATTCTGGGCTGGAAAAGGAGCAAATATTAGAGACCTATTCTGCACAACTCCAAAAGTCATGAAACTCCACGGAAGTTATTTTTGGAATTAATAAAAAATACTGAGCGAAGAAAGTACCAAAGGGGGGCCACCCACCATCCACGAGGGTGGGGGGCGCGCCCTACCCCCTGCCTCGGGGGCCCCCTGGCAGGCCTCCGGTGCCCATCTTCTGCTATATGATGTCTTTTACCCTGGAAAAATCAGAAGCAAGCTTTCGGGAAGAAACTCCGCCGCCACGAGGCGGAACCAATCTAGGGCTCCGGCAGAGCTGTTCTGCCGGGGAAACTTCCCTCCGGGAGGGGGAAATCATCGCCATCGTCATCACCAACAATCCTCTCATCGGGAGGGGGTCAATCTCCATCAACATCTTCACCAGCACCATCTCCTCTAAAACCCTAGTTCATCTCTTGTATCCAATGTTTGTCCCAAAGCCTCAGATTGGTACCTGTGGGTTGCTAGTAGTGTTGATTACTCATTGTAGTTGATGCTAGTTGGTTTATTTGATGGTAGATCATATGTTCATATCCTTTATGCATATTAATACCCCCTTTGAATATGAACATGAATATGATTTGTGAGTAGTTACGTTTGTTCCTGAGGATATGGGAGAAGTCTTGCCATAAGTAGTCATGTGAATTTGGTATTCGTTCGATATTTTGATGAGATGTATGTTGTCTTTCCTCTAGTGGTGTTATGTGAACGTCGACTACATGACACTTCACCATTGTTTGGGCCTAGAGGAAGGCATTGGTAAGTAATAAGTAGATGATGGGTTGCTAGAGTAACAGAAGCTTAAACCCTAGTTTATGAGTTGTGTCGTAAGGGGCTGATTTGGATCCATATGTTTCATGCTATGGTTAGGTTTACCTTAATACTTCTTTTGTAGTTGTGGATGCTTGCAATAGGGGTTAATCATAAGTGGGTTGCTTGTCCAAGAAAGGGAAGCACCCAAGCACCGGTCCACCCACATACCAAATTATCAAAGTAACGAACGCGAAGCATATGAGCGTGATGAAAACTAGCTTGACGATAATTCCCATGTGTCCTCGGGAGCGCTTTTCTCTATATAAGAGTTTGTCCAGGCTTTTTCTTTGCTACAAAAAGGATTGGGCCATCTTTCTGCACCTAATTTACTTTCATTACTTGTTACCCGTTAAAAATTACCTTATCACAAAACTATCTGTTACCGATAATTTCAGTGCTTGCAGAGAATACCTTACTGAAAACCGCTTGTCATTTCCTTCTGCTCCTCGTTGGGTTCGACACTCTTACTTATCGAAAGGACTACGATAGATCCGCTATACTTGTGGTCATCAAGACTCTTTTCTGGCCCCGTTGCCGGGGAGTGAAGCGCCTTTGGTAGGTGGAATTTGGTAAGGAAAATTTTATATAGTGTGCTGAAATTTACCGTCACTTGTTACTATGGAAAGTAATCCTCTGAGGGGCTTGTTCGGGGTATCTTCACCCTGACCAGTAGAGCAAAGAGTTGCTCCTCAACCTACTGAACCTACTAAAAATGTTTACTTTGAAATTCCTTTGGGTATGATAGAGAAACTGCTAGCTAATCCTTTTACAGGAGATGGAACATTACATCCCGATTTGCACCTAATCTATGTGGATGAAGTTTGTGGATTATTTAAGCTTGCAGGTATGCCCGAGGATGTTATCAAGAAGAAGGTCTTCCCTTTATCTTTGAAGGGAGAGGCATTGACATGGTTTAGGCTATGTGATGATATGGGATCATCACTACTACAAAAACAACTATAGCCAATATGGACACTAATGGCACACTGTGCATGTGGTGCGCCATTACTAAATAGTAATGACGCACCATGTGTTGGGGTGCCATTAGTGTGTAAATACTAATGGCGCACCACATGCACGGTGCGCCATTAGTAAAAAAATTATTTTTTTATTTTTTCAAAACTAGTAATGGCGCACCAGGGGATAGTGCGCCATTACTAGTTAAACTAGTAATGGCGCACCACTCCCACAGTGCGCCATTAGTAATTATGTTTCAAAAAAAATTCAATTTTATTTTATTTATTTTTAAACTACTAATGGCGCACCGTGGGAGTGGTGCGCCATTACTAGTTGAACTAGTAATGGCGCACCACTCCCACGGTGCGCCATTAGTAATTTGGCCCAAACATTCCCCCGAATGCACCCCCCGTGTGGACCGCCTTTTCAGTTTCAAAAAAAATAAAAGAAAATGATAGAAATGTCAAAAAATAAAAGAAAATAATATTCCCATGTGATATGTGGTCTAGTTGTGAGCAAAATTTGCAAACATGAATTTTCGACTTTTTTGCAAAATCTCTCGAGAATTTGTAAAATGGGCATAACTTTTGCATACAAACTCGGATGAAAAAGTTTTTTATATGAAAAATCATCTACTCGAAAAGATATATTCGAATTTAACCGGGGGAACCGCATTAAACATTTTCAAAATCCTCAAAAACCTAACTAAAAAAAGATACGGGGCTTTTAAGATCTGGAGAGGCAAAAAAATTCAAAAAAGTTCAAACTTACTAATGGCGCTCCTGCCCATGGTGCGCCATTACTATCTTCCCGCCTTCAAAATTCAAAATAAATCAAAAAAAAAAGTTAGTAATGGCGCACCTGCCCACGGTGCGCCATTACTATGCTGTATATATGGCTGGGCGTGGTCCTCTCCTCCTTACATCTTCATTCTTCTCCTCCACTCCACCTCTCCTCCACTCCATCTCCTCCTCTCCTCCACTCCATCTCCCCTTCTCTCCTCCACCATACTACCCTCCTCCTCTCCGGCGACCTCCTCTCCGGCGACCTCCTCTCCGGCGACCTCCTCCTCCTCCTCCTCTCCGGCGACCGCCTCCTCCCTCGTCTCCTCCCCTCCCCTCACAGTTTCTCCTCCCTCCTCTCCGGTGAGCTCCTCCTCCCTCCTCTCCGGTGAGCTCCTCCCTCCCTCCTCTCTGGTGAGCTCCTCCTTCCTCCTCTCCGGTGAGCTCCTCCTCCCTCCTCTCCTCCCCTCCCCTCATGGTTTCTCCTTCCTCCTCTCCGATGCTCCGGTGAACTCCTCTCCGGCGACCTCCTCCTCCTCTCCGGCGATGTAGGCGAGCGCCTCTCCGGTGACCTCGGCCCTCCTCTCCGGAGAACTCCTCCCCGGCAAAAGAACACAGCAAAATAACGTACAAGATCCAAAAACGAGAACAAAATTTGAAAAAAAATGAGCAAAAAAATCGCAATCCAGATCCAAATTCAAAATTCAAAAATAGCAATGGCGCACGGTGGGGGTTAGACGATGCGCCACTACTATTTTCCCGCCTTCAAAATTCAAAAATACTAATGGCGCACCGTGGCCTATACTAATGGCGCACCAGTGGTGCGCCATTAGTAAAAAATACTAGTGGCGTGGTACTAGTGGCGCACCAGTAGTGCGCCATTAGTAGGCAAAACTGGTGCGCCACTAGTAGGCCTTTTCCTAGTAGTGCATGGAACTACAACCGATTGAAATTGAAATTTCATCAGAAGTTTTATCCTATGCATCTTGTTCATCATGATCGTAATTATGTATATAATTTTTGGCCTCGCGAAGGAGAAAGCATCGCTCAAGCTTGGGGGAGGCTTAAGTCAATGTTATATTCATGCCCCAATAATGAGTTCTCAAGAGAAATGATTATTCAAAAAATTTATTCTTGGCTTTCTCTCAATAATCGCTCCATGCTCGATACTTCTTGTACTGACTCTTTTGTGATGAAGACTATTGAACTCAAATGGGATTTATTGGAAAGAATTAAACTCAACTCTGAAGATTGGGATCTTGACGAAGGTAAGGAGTCAGGTATAACACCTAAGTTTGATTGTGTTAAATATTTTATGGATACCGATGTTTTCCGTGAATTTAGCACTAAATATGGACTTGACTCTGAGATAGTTGCTTCTTTCTGTGAATCCTTTGCTACTCATGTTGATCTCCCAAAGGAGAAGTGGTTTAAATATAATCCTCCCACTGAAGTAAAAGTAGTTGCACCTATTAAAGTTGAAGAAAAGACTATCACTTATAATGATCATGTCGTTCCTACTGCTGATATTGAGAAACCACCTTTCCCTGTTAGAATAAAGGATCATGCTAAAGCTGCAACTGTGGTCAACAAAAGTAACATTAAGACACCCAAACCCCCTGAGCAAATTAAAGTTGAACCTAGTGTTGCCATGGTTAAAGATCTCTTGGCTGATAATGTCGATGGGCATGTTATTTACTTCTGCAATGAAGCTGCTAGAATTGCTAGACCTCATGCTAAAAATAAACATAGACCTGTTGTAGGCATGCCTATTATCTCTGTTAAAATAGGATATCATTGCTATCATGGCTTATGTGATATGGGTGCTAGTGCAAGTGCAATATCCCATTCCTTACACAAAGAAATTATGCATGATATTGCACCTGCTGAGTTAGAGGAAATTGATGTTACAATTAAGCTTGCCAATAGAGACACTATTCCACCAGTCGGGATTGTTAGAGATGTTGAAGTCTTGTGTGGGAAAATTAAATATCCTGCTGATTTTCTCGTTCTTGGTTCCCCACAAGATAGCTTTTGTCCCATCATATTTGGTAGACCCTTCTTGAATACTGTTAATGCTAGGACAGACTGCGAAAAGGATGTTTTTAATATTGGTTTGGGGGATATGTCTCATGAGTTTAACTTTGCTAAATTTCGTAGACAACCCCGTGAATTGCCTAGTAAAGATGAAATTATTGGTCTTGCTTCTATTGTCGTGCCTCCTAATGACCCTTTAGAACAATATTTGCTCGACCATGAAAATGATATGTTTACGAATGAAAGAAGATAAATAGATGAAGTATTCTTTAAACAGGGACCTGTTTTGAAACACAACTTGCCTGTTGAAATCATAGGGGGTCCTCCTCCACCCAAGGGTATCCCGTGTTTGAGCTTAAACCATTACCTGATACTCTTAAATATGTTTATCTTGATGAGAAGAAGATATATCCTCTTGATGATCTTAAGGGCATTAGTCCCACTCTATGCCAACACAAAATAAAATTGGAGAAAGACGCTAAACCAGTTGTTGATCACCAACGACGGTTAAATCCTAAGATGAAAGAAGTGGTAAGGAAAGAAATACTAAAGCTTCTAGAGGCAGGTATAATTTATCCCGTTGCACATAGTCAGTGGGTAAGTCCTGTCCATTGTGTCCCTAAGAAGGGAGGTATTACTATTGTTCCTAATGATAAAGATGAATTGATCTCACAAAAAATTGTTACAGGTTATAGAATGGTAATTGATTTCCGCAAATTAAATAAAGCTACTAAAAAGGATCATTACCCTTTACCTTTTAGGGATCAAATGCTAGAAATATTATCCAAACATACGCATTTTTGCTTTCTAGATTGTTATTCTGGTTTCTCCCAAATACATGTGTCAAAAGAGGATCAAGAAAAGACCACTTTTACTTGTCCTTTCGGTACCTTTGCTTATAGACGCATGCCTTTTGGTTTATGTAATGCACCTGCTACCTTTCAAAGATGCATGATGGCTATATTCTCTGATTTTTGTGAAAAGATTGTTGAGGTTTTCATGGATGATTTTCCCGTATATGGAACTTCTTTTGATGATTGCTTGAGCAACCTTGATCGAGTTTTGCAGAGATGTGCATAAACTAATCTTGTCTTGAATTGGGAGAAGTGCCACTTTATGGTTAATGAAGGTATTGTCTTGGGGCGTAAAATTTCTGAAAGTGGTATTGAAGTTGACAAAGCTAAAGTTGATGCTATTGAAAAGATGTCGTGTCCCAAGGACATTAAAGGTATAAGAAGTTTCCTTGGTCATGCCGGTTTTTATAGGAGGTTCATTAAGGACTTCTCTAAAATCTCTAGGCCTCTGACTAATCTCTTACAAAAAGATATTCCTTTTATCTTTGATGATGATTGTGTAGAAGCATTTGAAATACTTAAGAAAGCCTTGATTTTTGCCCCTATTGTTCAGCCACCTGATTGGAATTTACCCTTTGAAATTATGTGTGATGCTAGTGATTATGTTGTAGGTGCTGCTCTAGGACAAAGAGTTGATAAGAAATTAAATGTTATCCAATATGCTAGTAAAACACTAGACAATGCCCAGAGAAATTATGCTACTACTGAAAAAGAATTTTTAGCAGTTATATTTGCTTGTGATAAGTTCAGACCTTATATTGTTGATTCTAAAGTAACTGTTCACACTGATCATGCTGATATTAAATACATTATGGACAAGAAAGATGATAAACCTAGACTTATTAGATGGCTTCTCTTGCTAAAAGAATTTGATTTGCATATTATTGATAGAAAGGGAGCTGAGAACCCCGTTGCACACAACTTGTCTAGGTTAGAGAATGTTCTTGATGACCCACTACCTATTGATAATAGCTTTACTGATGAACAATTAGATGTCATAAATGCTTCTCGTACTGCTCCATGGTATGCTGATTATGCTAATTACATTGTTGCTAAATTTATACCACCTAGTTTCACATACCAGCAAAAGAAAAAGTTTTTCTATGATTTAAGACATTACTTCTGGGATGACCCACACCTTTATAAAGAAGGAGTAGATGGTGTTATTAGACATTGTATACCTGAGCATGAACAGGAATAGATCCTACGCAAGTGTCACTCCGAAGCTTATGGAGGACACCACGCCGGAGATAGAACTGCGCATCAGGTATTGCAATCCGGTTTTTATTGGCCTACTCTCTTCAAAGATGCCCATAAGTTTGTCTTATCTTGTGATGAATGTCAAAGAATTGGTTATATTAGTAGACGTCAAGAAATGCCTATGAATTATTCACTTGTTATTGAACCATTTGATGGTTGGGGCTTTGATTATATGGAACCGTTTCCTTCCTCTAATGGGTATACACATATTTTAGTTGCTGTTGATTATGTTACTAAGTGGGTAGAAGCTATTCCAACTAGTAGTGTTGATCATAACACTTCTATTAAGATGCTTAAAGAAGTTATTTTTCCGAGGTTTGGAGTCCCTAGATATTTAATGATTGTTGGTGATTCGCATTTTCTTCATGGTGCTTTTCATAAAATGCTTGCTTAGTATGATGTTAATCATAGAATTGCATCCCCATAACACCCACAGTCTAGTGGTCAAGTAGAATTGAGTAGTAGAGAGCTCAAATTAATTTTACAAAAGACTGTCAATAGATCTAGAAAGAATTGGTCCAAGAAACTTGATGATGCATTATGGGCCTATAGAACTGCATATAAAAATCCTATGGGTATGTCTCCGTATAAAATGGTTTATGGAAAAGCATGTCACTTACCTCTCGAATTAGAACATTAGGCATATTGGGCCATTAAAGAGCTCAATTATGATTTCGAACTTGCCGGTGAGAAGAGGCTATTTGACATTAGCTCACTTGATGAATGGACAACTCAAGCCTATAAGAATGCCAAACTATTTAAAGAAAAAGTTAAAAGATGGCATGACAAAAGGATACAAAAGCGTGAGTTTAATGTAGGTGATTATGTGTTGCTATTCAACTCTCGTTTAAGATTTTTTACAGGAAAACTTCTTCGAAGGCACAAATCCGAAGGTGGTGAACGGTGAAAGAATCAAACATTATATCTCAGGTAATCCTATAAATGTTGAAACTAATGTTATTGAAACCGTAACCCCGGAGGAATACATAAGAGACACTTTACAGAACGTTTCAGACTCCGAAAAGGAATAGGTATGTGGTACGGTAAGTAAACCGACTCCAAAACAGTTTTGGAATATTTAAGAAAATAGGAAAATAAGAAGTAGTACGGGAAGGACACGAGGCTTCCACGAGGGTGGAGGGCGCGCCCCCTGCCTCGTGGGCACCTCGTGTGCCCTCCGGACTCCGTTTTCTTGCACGATACTTCTTTTGGTCGGTAAAAATTCATTATATAATCTCCTGAAGGTTTTGACCACCGTATCACGCAAATATCCTCTGTTTCCGTTTCGAGCTGTTTTCTGCCAGAGTTGTCAATGCCAGGCATCATGTCGTCCCCCTCCTGCAACAATGGTGACAATGATTCTTGGCTAATGAAGATAGAGCTGAAGAGAGAAGAACCCGGGGAGATCAACAAGGATGATGGGATCAAGAAGGCCATGGAGGACCAAGTTCTGGCAGCAGAAGATGAAGACATCCTCCAGCCTCCTCACAATCTTCTTACCCCAACGGAGATTGAAGCTTTCAAGATGATTGAGTTAGCTCGCATACAAAATAAGTATCTCACACGTGAAAATATTTTGTTGAAGGAGCATATCACCGCACTCAAGGGCATTATTCGCAAATTGGAGGATCTCCTACGCTCGATGTGCGACTATCCATCATCACCACCATCTCCTTCACCAGCAAAGGAAACATAATCACATGGGTATGGGCACTCCCCTTAACAAATGCCAAGCTTGGAGGAGGTGCCCCGGTATTGTATCACCATCACACTCCTATCTTTACCGTTTTTCTTAGTTCGATCCTTTTGGTAATATCTTGATCTAGTAGAATAAAGTTTTAGTATCATTTAGTTTTGAGTTTTGCCCTATGATCCTTTTATGTAATCGAGTCCGCGAGCTATATATAATAAAGATTAGTGTTGAGTCAAGGGCCTGATTATCTTACTATGATCGTGAGGGAATAAAAGAAAAGAGAAAGAATAAAAAGAAATAAAAGAGATCATATTGATCTTACGGAGAGTAATGACTTCACATATAAAGAGTATGATGAATATACTATCTTGGACATCTTTTATGATTGTGAGCACTCATTAAAATATGACATGCTAAGGAGTTGATGTTGGACAATGAAGAGAACGTAATGGGTTATGTTTTCTTATATCTGAAATAAAGTATATTGTCATGGATCATACAACATGTTGGGCTTACCTTTCCCCCTCATGCTAGTCTAATTCTTTGCACCAAGTAGAGATACTACTTGTGCTTCCAAATACCCTTAAACCCAGTTTTGCCATGAGTGTCCACCATATCTACCTATTAATTGAGTAAGATCCTTCAAGTGAATTGTCATGTTGCATGCAATAAAAATTGATCTATAAATATGTATGATCTATTAGTGTGGAGAAAATAAACTTTATACGATCTTGTGATATGGAAGCAATAAAAGTGACGGACTGCATAATAAAGGTCCATATCACAAGTGGCAATATAAAGTGACGTTCTTTTGCATTAAGATTTCGTGCATCCAACCATAAAAGCACATGACAACCTCTGCTTCCCTCTGCGAAGGGACTATATTTTACTTTTGTCTTTTACCTTATACAAGAGTCATGGTGATCTTCACCTTTCCTTTTTCATTTTATCCTTTGGCAAGCACCTTGTGTTGGAAAGATCCTGATATATATATATCCAATTGGATGTAAGTTAGCATGAATTATTATTGTTGACATTACCCTTGAGGTAAAAGGTTGGGAGGCAACACTATAAGCCCCTATCTTTCTCTGTGTCCAATTAAAACTCCATACCCATAAGTATTGCGTGAGTGTTAGCAATTGTGAAAGACTAAATGATAGTTGAGTATGTGGACTTGCTGAAAAGCTCTTATATTGACTCTTTCTGATGTTATGATAAATTGCAATTGCTTCAATGACCGAGATCATAGTTTATTAGTTCTTAATGAAGTTTCTGATTCATACTTGACATTGTGAATAGATTATTACTTGAGCATAAGAAATCATATGATAATATCCATATATGTTGCAGTTATAAGAATGATCATGATGCCCTCATGTTCGTATTTTATTTTATCGACACCTCTATCTCTAAACATGTGGACATATTTATCGTTATCAACTTCCGCTTCAGGACAAGCGAGGTATAAGCTTGGGGGAGTTGATACGTCCATTTTGCATCATGCTTTTATATCGATACTTATTACATCATGGGCTGTTATTACACGTTATGTCACAATACTTATGCATATTCTCTCTCATTTTACAAGGTTTACATGAAGAGGGAGAATGCCGGCAGCTGGAATTCTGGGCTGGAAAAGGAGCAAATATTAGAGACCTATTCTGCACAACTCCAAAAGTCCTGAAACTTCACGGAAGTTATTTTTGGAATTAATAAAAAGTACTGAGCGAAGAAAGTACCAGAGGGGGCCACCCACCATCCACGAGGGTCGGGGGCGCGCCCCCCTGCCTCGTGCCCCCCTGGCAGGCCTCCGGTGCCCATCTTCTGCTATATGAAGTCTTTTACCCTGGAAAAAATCAGAAGCAAGCTTTCGTGAAGAAACTCCGCCGCCACGAGGCCGAACCAATCTAGGGCTCCGGCAGAGCTGTTCTGCCGGGGAAACTTCCCTCCGGGAGGGAGAAATCATCGCCATCGTCATCACCAACGATCCTCTCATCGGGAGGGGGTCAATCTCTATCAACATCTTCACCAGCACCATCTCCTCTAAAACCCTAGTTCATCTCTTGTATCCAATCTTTGTCCCAAAGCCTCAGACTGGTACCTGTGGGTTGCTAGTAGTGTTGATTACTCCTTGTAGTTGATGCTAGTTGGTTTATTTGGTGGAAGATCATATGTTCAGATCCTTTATGCATATTAATACCCCTCTAATTATGAACATGAATATGATTTGTGAGTAGTTACGTTTGTTCCTGAGGACATGGGAGAAGTCTTGCTATAAGTAGTCATGTGAATTTGGTATTCGTTCGATATTTTGATGAGATGTATGTTGTCTTTCCTCTAGTGGTGTTATGTGGACGTCGACTACATGACACTTCACCATTGTTTGGGCCTAGAGGAAGGCATTGGGAAGTAATAAGTAGATGATGGGTTGCTAGAGTGACAGAAGCTTAAACCCTAGTTTATGAGTTGCTTTGTAAGGGGCTGATTTGGATCCATATGTTTCATGCTATGGTTAGGTTTACCTTAATACTTCTTTTGTAGTTGCGGATGCTTGCAATAGGGGTTAATCATAAGTGGGTTGCTTGTCCAAGAAAGGGCAGCACCCAAGCACCGGTCCACCCACATACCAAATTATCAAAGTAACGAACGCGAATCATATGAGCGTGATGAAAACTAGCTTGACGATAATTCCCATGTGTCCTTAGGAGCGCCTTTCTCTATATAAGAGTTTGTCCAGGCTTGTCCTTTGATACAAAAAGGATTGGGCCATTTTGCTGCACCTTGTTTACTTTCATTACTTGTTACCCGTTACAAATTACCTTATCACAAAACTATCTGTTACCGATAATTTCAGTGCTTGCAGAGAATACCTTACTGAAAACCGCTTGTCATTTCCTTCTGCTCCTCGTTGGGTTCGACACTCTTACTTGTCGAAAGGACTACGATAGATCCCCTATACTTGTGGGTCATCACCTCCATGGAGGAATAACCACACCCAAAGGCGACATTGTAAATAGCACCGACTGAGGTCGGGTAGGGTTTTCACTCGGAGTGCCACACACCTACGCCAAAGAAACCATCCATGACCCATCCACTTGTCGGAGTGGAACCCTCACGCCAAGCCGCCATCAAGATGCAACACAACCAAGGACCCAAGCAAACCGCCCAAAGATATTGAGATGAATCCATTCGACCAACATGACCGGCTCCATGTCCGGTGGCTGCCGGAAGAATGACCCATGGCCAGCGCATGATGGAACCCCCGCGGATTAGCCACAGTCCAACTGATCACTAAAGACCTCCGCTCGCATAACACCGGACACTTGATCGATGACTTAAATTACCACCCGCATGTCGCCTTGCACCACCGCAAGAAACAACGAGCTCGAACGACCGCACCCCCTCTTGCATGAGAAGCCCGTAGCAAGCTCTGTTCCTAGGGCGATCCGCTGCCGCCATCGGCGGCAGTGGCACAAGGCGCATGAGAAATAAGTTGTTCTGCTGGGTTCGGGTGGCCTCCGGAGTCGCCCTATAGAATGACCCGGGAGGTGGTTACAGGATTCTACCGATACTATGATGCATGTCTTTGAAAATTCTATGATGTGATAGCCTGAAATATTATGCAACAATCATAAAAAATAATCTGTTGTGATCTCTCCTCTCCATCTATCATTTTTTCAGGTTTTTCTTCTAAATTCTCCATTGTATATATTGTGTTACAATCTACTAAAGTGTTCCTAGAAATATATTTGTTATTGTTCTGAGCTCATATGATTTTTGTTGCTTAGCTTTTTTTGAATTTTAATATATTGAGTGGGTTGCATCTTGGTACACAAAATGGTTGATGTTCATGCCATTAGCAAGATGCTTGCCACCCCTAAGGGTGTGGGTTTGAATCCCATGCAACTCAAGGTTTTAAATATTTTTTGCTCAATACACGGTTAGCACGGTTTGTGAGAAAAAATAGCCAATTTGCAAACAATTCCTTATTAAATAATTAGCTCACAAGCGGTCAAAGGAATGATGACATGGCAGCCAGTTGGCTGGAGTTTTCTCTCAAATTGAGTTTGACCTTATTTGATTCAATCAACTAGTTTACGGCCCTAACTGATCACTTCCCGAGTTGTTTGTCTAAAGCGTGCAATCAAATTGAGTTAACACACAACAAGTCAAGTGGCCCTTTCTTTAATAGGCACTACTAGGAAAAGGGCTATAGATAATATGGACACTAATGGCGCACCACACATGTGGTGCGCCACTACTATATACTAATGGCGCACCATGTGTTGGTACGCCATTAGTGTCCAAATACTAATGGCGCACCACATCCACGGTGCGCCACTACTAACAATTTTTTTTATTTTTTTCAAAACTAGTAATGGCGCACTGTCCCCTCGGTGCGCCATTACTAGTTTTGAAAAAAAATTAAAAAAATTGTTAGTAGTGGCGCACCGAGGGTGTGGTGCGCCATTACTAGTTAAACAAGTAATGGCGCACCGAGGGGACAGTGCCATTACTAGTTTAACTAGTAATGGCGCACCACACCCTCGGTGCGCCACTACTAACAATTTTTTTTATTTTTTTTTCAAAACTAGTAATGGCGCACCGAGGGGACAGTGCGCCATTACTAGTTTTAACTAGTAATGGCGCTCCACATCCTCGGTGCGCCACTACTAACATTTATTTTCAAAGTTAGTAATGGCGCACCGTGGGTGTGGTACGCCATTACTAGTTAAACTAGTAATGGCGTACCACACCCACGGTGCGCCATTACTAACTTTGCCCAAAAATTCCACCGAATGCACACCCTCCCCCTCCCCCCCCCCCCCCCCCCCCCGTGGACCGCCTTTTCAGTTTTAGAAAAAATAAAAGAAAATGATGGAAATGTCAAAAAAATTGGTTTCCCATGTGATATATGGTCTAGTTGTTGGGAAAGAAAATGATGGAAATGTCAAAAAAATTGGTTTCCCATGTGATATATGGTCTAGTTGTTGGGAAAATTTACAAATATGAATTTCGACTTTATTTGCAAAATCTCTCTGGAATTTGTAAAATGGGCATAACTTTTGCATACGAACTCGGATTAAAAAGTTTTTTATATAAAAAATGATCTACTCGAAAAGTTACATACAATTTGAAGGGGGGAACCTAGTTCAACATCTTCAAAATCCCCAAAAACCTAACAAAACGAAAGATACGCGGCTTTTAAGATCTAGAGGGGGGAAAATGAAAAAAAATCAAACTTACTAGTGGCGCACCATTTGCTAGGTGCGCCACTAGTAACAGAAAAAAATTGGTTTCAAAAAAACTTTTTTTTGAATTTTTTTTCAAAATATGATACGTAATATGACCGGGAAGTTTGAAATATTTTTCCAAAATTTCATCACACTCATGAACATGAACAAAGTCCTAGACATCAACAAGTGCCTGTGAAGTGAGCTGGTGCTGGGGTTGGATAGAACTGCGAAGTTAAGCGTGCTCGGGCTGGAGTAGTGTGAGGATGGATGATCTTCCGGGAAGTTTGACCACGGAGTGCGATTTGACTTGAGATTAAGCATATTGGCTTGAGATTAAGCCATAGTGACCCGAGATTAAGAAAAAAAAGAAAAAAAGTTGTGAATTTAAAAAAAATTGAAAAAAAATTTCTGAAATTTTTTTGAAAAAAAATTGTTAGTAATGGCGCACTTCTATGTGGTGCGCCATTACTAAGTCAGATAGTAATGGCGCACCGTGGGATATACTAATGGCACACTCCCTGGTGCGCCATTAGTATACCAGATACTAATGGCGCACCTGTGGTGCCCCATTAGTAAAAAATCTAATAGCATGATGCTAGTGGCGCACCTGTAGTGCGCCATTAGTAGCCAAAACAGGTGCGCCACTAGCAGGCCTTTTCCTAGTAGTGAGGGGTTCATGGTGTAACACTTCTAAAATTAATGTCATTCTTAATTGATCATTTTGGTGTACCCATTCAGTTCCTTGACAACATTCCCACTATTTTGAGACAAAGAAAAGGTATGGGACATTGGGATTGCTTATATCTTATGTTATTTCATATTGTTGAAGATACGTTGGCGACCCTCATTGAGTGTGCCAAGGAAGATGGTCAAATCACTGGGGCAGTGCCACATCTAGTGTACAATTGTCCATCCTATAATACACTGACGATGCAATCCTATACATGGAACATGACCTTCAAAAGCTAAAAGCTTCAAGTTAGTGGTTTTTGTATTTGAGCAAGTTTCGGGCCTTAAAATTAACTTCCACAAGAGCTAGTTGGCTTGCTTAGAGGTTTGCAGGAAAGCTAAAGCCTGATATAACAAAAAAAATTGTTTGTGAGCATGGCCAGTTCCCCATTCACTATTTGGGGATTCTGATTCATTATCTCAAGCACGAGACTACAGTAACGTGGTAGAGAGAATGGAGAAGCACATTCTTAGTTGGAAAGGAAAGTTTGTTCCTTTGGGGGATGGTCGGTCCTTATTAACTCTGTGCTTATCATTATGGTCTTGTATATATTGTCTTTCTTCCGAATTCCACTAGGGGTTACGCAAATATTGGATTGTTTCGAGACCAGTTTTTTTGTAGAGCAGCGGAGAAAGAAGAAGGTGCAGGTTGACAAAGTAATTATTAGTCATCCAAAATAGTAGGGGGGTCTGGGAATACAAGATGTTGAGGCCAATAACAGTGCACTTCTCCTTAAATGACATCTTAAGCTCCGTCTTACCAAGGAGGTGTATGACAAGACGTCATGTGAAATAACTACACTCGTTCTAAAACCACCTCTTCGGTTAAATGGAAAACTCTCATTTTTTCGGTGGGCCCGATGAAAATGGAGATTTTTTTCTTACACTTTGGAAGCTTCACCATAAGCACATCTCATAAATTAGATTTTGGGAGGATTAGTGGCTAGGAAAATGCCCCTCTCAAGGACCAATATCTGATTTTGTTTTATATTTTCTATAACAAACAAGATACCTTTGAGCAAGTCTTCAGTGTCTCACCCACACCATGACTTTTAAGAGGACCTTTATTGGGCAAAGATGAGGCATGGAACACCCTTCTAACTTGGTTGGAGATTGTGCCATTGTCACAAGGCAAATACGAGTTTCAACGGAACCTTCGTAGAAAATAATATATAGTTTTATTAATTTGACGCGCATGCAAAATTTTAAAGCTTGTAACTGTAAGGTAAGGCCCCACTACCTTGATCTTTATTGAAGCACAAAAAGAAAATACAAGGATATACAAAAAAGGTGATTTCAAGGCCACATCCCAAAGAGAAAAGAAAAACTTACTTACGGAGAGAACATAAAAACCCAAAATAGAAAATACAACCAAAGTGGACAAATAGGAAATCCATCTCAACAGAGCATCCTTATATGTAGCCTTGATCCTATGTGTAAGCAGAGAAATATCCTGAGTCAATCCTACTCTCCACCTAGCAAAAGAGGGCCTTTCATAACTGAATATTTTGCCATTCCTTATTATCCAAATATTCCACCAAGCTATGAAGACAACCTAAGGAAAAATGTTTGTCAACTTATTTCCTGTCCCTTGGAAGCGATCTCATACATATGAGAGTCACTAGTCCAAGAGATCTGCAAAACTCTAGTACTGAAGTTGCACTTGAAGAACAGATGATCTCTATCCTCCCTAGTGTTCATTGTGATATGCCAATTGCCAATTAAAGAGCATGAAAATCAAAAAATTCCTTCAAAAGTAATTGGTATCTTGGGAGAAGTGTGATTTCAACAACAACAAAAACATTCTTGCAAAGCGTATGTAATTTGTATTGAAGTAGACAATGTTGTTTATTTCAGAGAGACGGAACTATCAAGCACATTTACTTTAATTGCAATTTGCTCGGGCTACATGGTCAATCATCTTTTTTTTATAAAGGGTGTTTTTATTAACTCAAAATATAGCATCAAGCGGATATAAAGCATGATGAACAACACACAACCTATGCATAATTAAGATACACATAGCGAAACACCAACAGTCTGACAAACATATCAATTACAACCAACGTATCAGCAACAGTTGAGGCTTAAATTACCGAGACTATGCCTATGTTAAAGGAGGTGGTGGCGAGCCGGAGATTACGTTGCCACCCATGTTTGGCAAAAACTTCCCTGGCCACCCCCTCCAACTGCATACACGCTTCCTTGAACAGCAGTTAGTACCCCGTTTGTACCTAGTTGGTGTGCCATGGCACACCCAGAGTTTTGAAACATAATTTTTTTACCATATAAAAAATAGCTGATTTTCAAGGCCCATCCAAGCCAATTGAAATAGGTCCTAATTGTTGTTAAAGTGTGTGCACCCTACATTTTATTTCTAGGTCCACCACGGGTAGCGTAGACCACATATGAAATGAGTATGTACTACTAAATCATTTAGTAGCTTCTAATTTGTACCCGGTGCATAATGTCAAAAACATGGTTGGTCGTTGGCTGCATGGCATTGATATGAAACTTAGGCTGGTCATAATGGGAGTAACTTAGCTAGTATCATAACGTATTCCAAGACAAGTTTGCATTTGTGGCATATATTTAATAAGGAGCATGGTTTATAGTACAACCAACAACCGACTGTATGAATTTGTCATGCCAGTTATAGCCAACCTTACAGCCTACCCATACAATAGCTAGTCATACTAGTATACTACATCATTAATATATGACCCTTATGCTCCTCTCATAAAGGGTGTCGGAGCTCATGCTATAGCCGGTTGTAAGTTTGTAACCCGCTTCTCTTCTTTCATCTTCTCTCTCATCCAACTCAACAAAAATATATTATTTAAAGTCTTACTACCCGCCTACATTACATTATTATACTAGCTTTTATGTTATCATCACATAGCAATTTCTTAAGAAAAGTTGTCTACAAGCTAATAAAAATAACCATCTATGATACTACTTCTATAACATTTTACACTATAAAAGCAGTAACATAAACTATTGTCATATGATGACATTAGTCTAAGTTAATCCCCCACTATGACAGAACACCAATAGTAGCGACGAGATGTGTCACCACCAGTGCATGGTAATTTTGCGAGGTAGACGTAATTAGTGTGTGTGTATGTATATTGCCTGGAAAAATCCCAAGTATATATATATATATATATATATATATATATATATATATATTCAGGATAGCATGTGGCACCGGTACACATATATGGATGATGAGATTCCCACGTTCGCAAACTACCAGTAGGTGGCATTCACTCTGGCCTTCTGTTGATTAGAACTTGGCAGCGAATTTCGCTCCGTGATGAATAATTGTTTAATGGGTTGATCTACCGACGTGCTTCTGTCTTGGTCTGGCCGTCCGGCCGCCTCTACATTATACATGCGGTGCGCCGCCGGTGTACCTGCCATGGCAAAGATTCCGCAGAGTGCAAACAAGGAACAACTCATTAAACCATGGGAATTTTACCTGCTGCTCCGGAGGACAGCCCACCACATGCAGGCGTGGGGACACTCCGGCGCTATATATTTCCCCGGCGCCAGTCCATCAGCAGCAGCAGCTCAAGCTTTCCCTGATTAATCAGCTACCTAACTGCCATCATCGTTTCTTGCATAGCCAAGCAAGAAACAAGCTTCTTGGCCGAGAGCCCGAGAATATGGCGTGCAGGGCTGCGACGATGGTGGCGCTGCTGCTCGCGGCGGTGGCGGCGACGTGCGCGCGGGCGCAGCTGCACGACAAGTTCTACAGCGAGTCGTGCCCCAGCGTGGAGGACGTCGTGAGGAAGGAGATGGTGAGGGCGCTGTCACTGGCGCCCAGCCTCGCCGGGCCGCTCCTCCGGATGCACTTCCACGACTGCTTCGTCAGGGTAAGCTGCATTTGCATGCATCAGTATCTGCCCGTACCCCGATGTGTGCTGTGCTATGGCCTGACCAGTGAGCGCCATGAATGCAGGGATGCGACGGCTCGGTTCTGCTGGACTCGGCCAACAAGACGGCGGAGAAGGATGCGCAGCCGAACCAGACGCTGCGAGGGTTCGGCTTTGTCGAGAGGGTGAAGGCCGCGGTGGAGAAGGCCTGCCCCGACACCGTCTCCTGCGCCGACATCCTCGCCCTCATTGCTAGGGACGCAGTATGGCTGGTGAGTCGACTACTAGACCATTTTACAAATGACACGGTACGTGTGGAAGCCAAATTCTAATGCTGCTCGATCATGGTTTCTCCAGAGCAAGGGTCCATTCTGGACAGTTCCTCTCGGCCGGCGAGACGGCAGCGTGTCCATTTCCAACGAGACCGACGCTCTGCCACCCCCGACCTCCAACTTCACCGTGCTCACCCAGCTCTTCGCCGCCGTGAACCTCGACGCAAAGGACCTTGTCGTCTTGTCCGCCGGGCACACCATCGGGACGTCGCACTGCTTCTCCTTCTCCGACCGGCTCTACAACTTCACCGGCATGGAGAACCCCAGCGACATCGACCCCACTCTGGAGCCGCAGTACATGATGCGGCTAAAGAGTAAGTGTGCCAGCCTCAACGACAACACCACCCTCGTGGAGATGGACCCCGGCAGCTTCAAGACCTTCGACACCGACTACTTCAAGCTGGTGAGCAAGCGGAGGGGCCTCTTCCACTCCGACGGCGCCCTCCTCACCGACCCCTTCACCCGTGCCTACGTCCAGCGCCATGCCACCGGCGCCTTCAAGGACGAGTTCTTCGCCGACTTCGCCGCCTCCATGATCAAGATGGGCAACGCCAACCAGCTCACCGGAAGCCAAGGTGAGATCAGGAAGAAGTGCAGCGTGGTCAACCATTAAACCACCGATGAAGTACAAGGCTGTTTTGACTTGTAACATCCTTTTTCCTTGTAAATTACTGTAAGATTGTTATAGCTCCTTTCTCTCCCAAATCTTTTTCTTTCATTAATTTATTGTTTCGTTACAACCATGTTAGTTCCTTGTACACACACTTTGGTATTGCCACCTCCGACGTGTCGTCCATTGTCATCTGGAGATTATTCATGTCACGGTTACCAGTTTTGTCTAAGTTTGTCTTTGTTTTATTTTAGATTGTTACATAATGTTTTGTTGTGATTTTTGTTTTACCTCAGAGCATATCATAATGTTTCACATGTACAAGTAAAAAGAAGAGTTACTGTCAGATTATCTTTATTTAGTTATTTGGGGCAGGATGGCTAGCAACCATCAAATTTTGCGGCATTGACTGTTGGCACTGCCGTGCATTTGGTCTCTTCTTGTTAGAAAGTTTATCTTTATGTTTAGTTGTGTATCTGTGACCACCAAGTGCACAAGCACGAAGAACGATAGATCCAAGGTACTACCTCTGTCTAGGTGTATAAGTCATCTAAGGTTGTGCGCCTGACACTGGTCCAGGCGGAGGAAAAAACGAGAGAACTTAGTGTTTATTTGCTAATAAATAGCATTGCATACAATGGACTGACCATTGTATGTCATGTCATTGAAAGCATACATGTCTTACATTTTTTATTGGATGATTCCTTTATTTATGTCAAGAAATAAGAAATGATGTGGAAGTTAATGCACTGTGCCTAAGTGTTTTTAGATTATTTGGTTTTCCTAAGGTGACTTATACACCTAGACGCGGAGTCATTAAGAAAAAAAAATTCAGAATTTTATTAATATTTTTACTATTTTTTTATTTTACTGTTCATTAGGGTGCATTTGAGCTCATGTCTAGATGCTTCGTGTCCTCTTTTCAAGGCGTTTTAGACCTAAGAATACGCGGCCTCCTTAATTTTCCTCCTCCACAAGAGCAGTGATGGTCGAAGTAAAAAAAAATCCTATAAAAAGTGTCCGGTGGTAGCTTGTAAGGAATCTCATTCTTATGGGGCGACGCCGAAAGGCGCATAGACACCCTTAGGTGCTAGGCAACGACCAAACGACTCGCCTAGGACATAAGAGAAACTCTAGGCATGCAAAAGAAAAATTATCTACTCAAATGAGATATCATGATACATTGCATAGATGGGCCAAACGGGCCTAGGCTATATTCTAAAGGCTAGTCATGGTAGTTTACGCATTTATATGCTCTAAATTAATATTGATACACATATATTACCCCAAATACACCCTAATAGCCAAAACTATACATGCACCTAGGCTACGCCTAAGGCGCTTAAGCACCACTTAGGTGCTAGGAGAAGGCCAAACTCCTCTCGTTTATGCCTAGAGCTTTCTCCAACCTTGCCTCTCGGTGAAAAATTATCTCACCTCTTGTCGATGCAAGAGGTTCTCTATCATATCTTGTTGATCAACGGAATTCTTGTTCACCCTTCTTGATGGTTTTACCTTGATATCCTTTACTAGAAGAGTAGGGCTTCCATGTTTTAGTGGAATAGAGCTTATACTAAATTTGATGTCTAACACGATCTTTGTATACCCCTTCTTATGTTGTTTTTTCACTACTACCACAGAAGTGCATGTATTTCTTTTGAAGTTTAATGTTTTCCTCATATATTTAATTGTGTTAAGGGCTAAAATATAGAAAAAATCATTTTTAGGTTGGTTAGGGATCAAAGAGACAAGGAGACAAGATGAGCAACAGGACAAAAGCCAACTCATGACGACCACTAGGGAGTCCATGCAGTTGGCCCATGTGTCCAACCTTGTTGTGTGGGTTCATTGCATGACCCACATAGTACCCCCACCCCACCCCCGCCCAACCGCGCTTGCTCGTCTGAGGGCTTTTCCTTCACCCCTATATCTCCTTCATCTATTTATTTCAATTTTTTAGCGATGGTTGTACACTAAATCTTTATTTGCATGAGATATATGAGGATAACAATAGATCCAATCTCTGAAAAGGCTTTCTCTCGATCCAATCTAGATTAGCCAACTCAAATAAATAGATGTACTATGTACTCTCATGATTACACTTGAGTGGTGTCCTTTTGCGGCTACCATTTTTGCAGTAGTAACTGTGCAGCTGCTCTCTCTCTCTCCCCCATGACTTCCCTAAAGGCATTTATTATCACATAATATGTCTATTCAGAACTCTCAATTCAAGTACTTTCTCTCTAAATGTTTCAATAGAAGAAAAGTCATAGGTTTTGGATGCAGGAAATAAGCTCATCACAACCCCTTTTTTTCTAAACACATGGTGATCGAAGTTGTATTAATTATAAAGCACCTGGATTGGATGAATTCTCAATCGAATCTATCAAACCTTCTAGGAGTCGTGGAGTTATCTGAAACCCTCCATGTTGATCACCCTGAGCTTTCAAGACTATTCTTTGTGCAATTGTTTTGTCAGCAGTAATCTTGATCACGGCCTCATGCAGCGACCTAGCCGAGTCACGTTCGTGTGTGAGTAGCGGCCGGGATTCCATCTACATGCATGGCTGGTTAGTTAGTGGGCTAGCTACAAGGCTGGGCGTGAGCGATTCTAGTATGCATGCTAGCTGAGTTGGTTAGTGCATGGAGGTGTGGCGTCGTGGTAGTTAGTAAGTGCTGTTAGTGGCCGATGGAGGCGGCTAGGCTGTGTGTGGCCTTGCATATTTAAGTGGCTGGTGGTGTGTGTGGGGCAGAGTTCGAGCTCGCCGGAAATACAAGGGGTTGTTCGTCGGGCGGAGCCGTTTGTGCGCCGGGAAACCTCGTGTCCTCTCTCTCTCTCTCTCCTGTTTCTTCCTTATCTCCGGTGATCGCCGTGGTTCAGTGAGTAGGCTAGACACCAACAATTGGTATCAGAAGTGTTGGCCGGAATAAGCCGTGGCGACGGGTCGGACGCGTCGGGCGCGTGTATGGGCGCGCGCCGGGCGTGTCGGGCACGTCGGGTCCGCGGCGGGGTCGTGTGCTTGTGTTGGTTAGCGAGAAGTGCGGGAGGGTAACTGCGCTGGGCGCTGGACCCGGTCGTGTCCGATCATGTGTGTGCGCGGCGGGCACGGGAGCCGTGGAGCACGGAGCGTGGCGAGTGGGGTGAGTGGGCGCGCTGTAGGCGCGGCGTGGCACGCGTGCGCGCGCATGTATAAGGTCTTCCCCGGCCTGTGTAGCTCGCAGTGGTGTGGCTGAGTTCGTGCTCAGGAAAATCCATCGGTTGTTCATGCGGCTGGCGGCGTTCGTGCACCGGAAAAAACACCACCATGTCATCTTTGTGCTTGTGTTCTTCTCCACCTCCTTCTTCTTCGTTGGTTCGTGCCACGGCAAGTGAGGGAGAGCAGAGAGAGTGCCCGGGGGAGCTAGAGAGACGGAGCTACGGCAACAACAATTGGTATTAGAGCTATCGGGTTCAGGGCGGCCGTGGCGTGCGGCGGCGTCCGCGGTACGCGTGGCGAGCGCGGCCGGCATGGAGGCTTCGGCTGAGGTGCGTAGCGAGTTGAGCAGCGGCGGTCGCGGAGGCGAGGAGGCCGCGAAGGCTCGGCGCGACGGCCGTGGAGGCGCAGTGGCGCGTGGCACCGAGACGCGACACGGCGGCGCACAGAGCTGTGGGCTTCGGCAGCGGCAGCGAGCGGCGGCGGCTCGTGCCGGAGGCGCAGCAGAGGCTTCCATGGCGCCGAGACGACGACGAGGAGGCAGGGCGGCACGGTGGCAGGCGCGGCAGCGACGTCAGGGCGGTGGCGGCTACAACGACGACGACGACACCGGCGCGGCGGAGCGCGCGCTGCTGGCGGACGGCGGCATCGAGGACGTCGGTCTCCTCTGAGCCGTGGCTTAGGGGATGAGTGTTGGCCGGAATAAGCCACGGCGACGGGTCGGACGCGTCGGGCGCGTGTATGGGCGCGCGTCGGGCGTGTCGGGCACGTCGGGTCCGCGGCGGGGTCGTGTGCGTGTGTTGGTTAGCGAGAAGTGCGGGAGGGTGACTGCGCTGGGCGCTGGACCCGGTCGCGTCCGGTCGTGTGTGTGCGCGGCGGGCGCGGGAGCCGTGGAGCGCGGAGCGTGGCGAGTGGGGTGAGTGGGCGCACTATAGGCGCGGCGTGGCACGCGTGCGCGCGCGTGTATAAGGTCTTCCCCGGCCTGTGTAGCTCGCAGTGGTGTGGCTGAGTTTGTGCTCAGGAAAATTCATCGACTGTTCGTGCGGCTGGCGGCGTTCGTGCGCCGGAAAAAACAACACCATGTCATCTCTGTGCTCGTGTTCTTCTCCACCTCCTTCTTCTTCGTTGGTTCGTGCCACGGCAAGTGAGGGAGAGCAGAGAGAGTGCCCGGGGGAGCTAGAGAGACGGAGCTACGGCAACAACATGTTTTAGAGGATAATCAATTTCCATTGTACATATTGACATGCCTTCTTAACGTATTGACCATATGACTTAATTAGTAACTTGATAGCTTCTTAATTATGTCGTTTCTCTCTCTCATGTGCAGAGTCTAAATCAGAAGTTTAACTCATACTCAAAAATCTTGATATTTTCTGTAATGCAAAAATGTAAGTTTTTGATCGAAGTACTTATATTTTCAAACACAATAAATAGTTTTAGATTTTAAAATCCTATAGAGCACAAATCAACACATTATCATACCTTACACAGTTGTGAATCCTTAAAAAATAGTTCAATTGAAAGTACATAATTGTACACATCTTAAAGCTAACAAATAAGGTTTATTCAAATCTAAACTCATTCTTTAGTCATATGTTGATACGTTGACACTACTAAATAACGCATAGTCATACCAATATCAACACAGATGCTCATAACATATATTAAATATCCAAATTGATGATAAAAAACTTGTGTTGTGGCAAAATGCAATCATACCTACAAGCTAACTGTTTCAATTATGCGTCACCTTATCATGTGTGCCTTTAGCTCTTTGCCAAAGTTCCTTATCCACAGTTTCACTTCTCTCACCAAAAGCGTGGATACATATGAGTCAAATTTCCTGCCTAATACAAGTTTCTCGAGGTAAACCTACGAGGAAACAGTGTGGAAGAACAACAAATACAGCTACCTAGGGTTGAATCTTTGGTTACCAGCTGCCATCCCAAGACGAAGAAGAATTCTGGTCTGTGATCTGGTTATGTGGTTGTATTTCTTTTTAGTTTGAGACCAAGGGGAGCGGTGGTTTTTACGAGGTAGTGGGCTCCCTGTTAATAAATATCTTATTCGGACATGCAGATCCTTACTATTTCCGCACATTTTGTTACTATCTCCCTCTATACGGAATAGACCTAACTCTTAGCACTACAAGATATATGTCAACTTGCGACCATCACTATTGGTCACTGAAAGGTCATTGTTTTTCATTTGCAACCTTTTTGTGACCAAAAACAGAAGGTCAAAAGCTGGCGGTCGTAAACTGAAATTAACGACCTTCTTCGTGGTATGTAAAAGGTTGTTGGTTCTTTGACAAAATTTTTGGTCACTAGCAGCCTCCCCAGGCCACGTAGGATCCAGCGTGGCAAGCTGACGTGGATAAGAATCAGCCTGGTCCAATTGGGTGTCTATATGGGCCAAACCCATTAATTCAGCCTTTTTTATATATATTTTTTCTGTTAATTTTCGCTAGCTACATGGGCCTGGCCAAGTAATTCGGCCTCTTTTATTTCTCTGCAATTTGACATTCAAGTTCTTGTTGGGCCACGCCCTTCTACAGTCTAGTATTTTTTTTGGCCCAAGGCCTTTTACAGTCCTGTTTTTTTTGCCTTGGCCTTTTACAGTCTAGTTTTTTTGGCACTCAGCCATTGCCTTTTAATTTAGGACTCGTCATTTTTAGTCAATTTCCAGTTCAAATATAGGCTATAAATGCAGAATATTTCTCAATACAGCCAAACTTGGTACATTACAATAATAGTACATAGTATACAGTTTTCTAATACACAAAAGATCAAACAATAACAAGCTCCAGTGAGGTACTCTTTGCTGGGTGCGGATTCTAGCTTCTTCATCATGGGACTTGTTCAGCAGTCAGCACTTCAATGAACAAAGGACATCTACAGGTTATAAACAGAACAATTAGGAACAAAATAAAAACAGAACATTCTGCATTTGGTGCGAAAATGGTTAGAGCAAAGAGGAGCTTTAGCAACAGAGCAAACCAAATCAAATCGAACACAAACCGATATTTGCAGACGAATATTTTTGTTTAACTTATTTACTGTTGCTCCTTTTAATTTTTAGGACTGCATATTCTGAATCTACTAGTACTAGATACCTATTGATTAGTAAATAAAGCTGAGTTATACTAGTAGTGGTGTTGCTCAATTGCCACTGTTCTTATCATATTTACTCCATAACAACTAACATGAACATGCCAATTGATTAAAACCTAAGCCGTGTAAATTTTAGAACAACAACCAAACTTAAGCCATGATGATAGACAGTGAGAAAATCAACTAAACTTCAAAGGAGTGCTAACCAAGAACCCTTTAATTAACCCTAGCATTTCATCAACACCCCCAACCAAACAGGAGCATGAGCAGGACAATAACTACTACCCAGTATAACAGCAAAATGGCGTAATCATACAACTTGTAAGAGATGGACTCAGGGATGGTAAGGAAACATCAGATGAGGGGAGGGGAGGGTGCAGACGCTTGTACTCATTGCCAAGCTGAACGATCAGCTTCGCTATGACAGGTTTGAGGACCCTCGTCGCCACGCTGAAGAGAGCCGCCTCCATGGTCATGCTAGCTCAGAGCTCCGCTAGTCAACCGTGCGTGGAGCCGTGGAGGTCAGGTTGTTGAATGCACTGACAGTAAATAGCTAGCTCCAAATTGACAGCCTGGAAAGAGGATTGGTTAGTACACTGAAAATAGTAAATAGCCAGCTCCAAAGTTAAGGTACTGGCAGAAAACATTATTAGAAGCACAACTAATGATTCATCAAGCAAAAGGAAACATTTCAAAGATACCAGCTGGGCGTCAAGTCTAGCAGAAGGAAACATTTCAAAAATACAAGCTGGGCGTCAAATTTGAATGAAGCGATGTAAGTATATCTAGAACCAGAATGGCAGATGCCAGTGAATGGTGGATGCCAAACATAAAGACATATTGGAATATATTTCTAATTTTACCATAAATAGGCATGAATAATAAGCTCTACAGGCACTCCCCAAGAGAAGTACACGCAGTAGGTTTTGTTTTATAGTTATCTACAATACAGTTATCGGTTTGCAACATACTATTTATATCTAGAACCAGAATAGTCACTTGAGTAGGGATGCAACTTTGTGCCGCTCAGACGACCCTCTCAACCTCCTTAGTTTATCCAAATAAACTAAATTTTTAAAAGTTATGTGACTTCTGAAAATTCAGTTCATTTAGTTGAAATAAAGAGGGTCACAGAATACCCTAAAGGGTGCCCATTTGCACTCCTACACTCGAACACACACACACACACACACACACACACACACTATGGATACTTTTGAGATTCACATGCACATTCAGTAAATTCAGTGAAATTCAGTAAACATGGAGTACAAAAGAGAGGTTCAGACTTCAGACCCAAGCTGTAGGCGCTAGTGACAGAGATGATCCAGGCTGTAGGATTTGGAGATGAGCTGCAGTAGTGGAGAAAACTTGTAGCCACCGCCACTGCTGCCAGGTAAGCAGGCACGACCCACTAGACAGCCCAGCCACGGTGTCACAGTAGCAGCAGCCGGTGTTCAATTAGTCAAGCAGCAAGCCACATGATTTGTGCTCTTTTAAAACTTTCTGCTCCGCCTACCTGAACACACATCACCATTTATGATAACATAAGCAAAGCATGATAGAAAGTAACCAACCAATTGAAAAGAACATATACATTGATTTTCTTCAAATTCAAAACTATGCCTTCTAAGCTTGGTAGCTCTTCCTAATCAAAATTCTTGATGACATCTCAATGCACAACAAGGTTGTAGTAAATAACTTCTTATTTATCATGTATTGTCCAAAGTTACATGATGAAAGACATAAATGAGCAGGACTGTAATTTATAATCCTCGGTTCATTTAGCCAAACTTCAATCCAGTATACTTTGTTCCATTGATAGCTAAGGCATTTTTTAAGAATCCTAACTGACCCTCAATCATCCATTGTACGATGGCATGAAACAGAGCATGGATAGCAGAGGAAGGAGAGGAGCAGCAGTAGCTCACTGTGGTGGTTTGTGTGATCGATGTTGAACAGGACCGCCTCCCCTCCATGGCTAGCAACCACCACGCACCTTTCCTGGCTGGTATGATGAAGTGAAGCCCTTCTACTCTGCTGTAGGGATGAAAACTTCCCCTGCACAAGGACAGGAGAAATATGAATCAACTACACATACCTAGATGAACAGAATCAACATCACTTGCATCCCAAAACTATGTTACTACCTCAGAAACATCAAATAACCCATTTGGCCGAGTGGGAGAAGGGGTTACCTTGAGGAAGTCAGCCATGGCGTGACTGGGAGGGCCGGGCCTCCCGGCGAGGCCGTGGGGAGGTCAGACGGACGGCGACCGCGGCGAAAGGTGAGCGGGTTGGCAATATAGTAGAAGCCCGTGACGTAGCCGCGGAGGCAGACGAGGCCGCGCGACGAGGCGCGGATCCAGCTCGACGACGGCGCGGATCCGGAAGGCCCGCTGTGGCCGTGGAGGCTCGATGAGGCGCGGATCCAGCTCGATGAGGCGCGGATCCAGCTCGACGATGGTGCGGATCTGGCGCCATGGGAGAGAGGGAGAGGTACGACTCGATCTTGTCGGTGGTCGGATAGCGACGCGGAGATTGCGGAGGCGAGGGAGGAGGCGGCGGTGGCGATGAGGTGGTCGCGGAGCGGGTGGTCGGGGGGGAAGGTGGGGAGCGAGGTGATGAGGAGCGGCTTGAGGTGGGATCTGGCGCCGTAGGTGGCGGCGGTCCGACGGGAGGGGTTAGGGTTTGGGCTGCGGTCGTGGGGAGAGGAGTGGTGTGTGGGGGAGAGGGGGAGAGGGGGAGGAGTGGTGTGCGGTGGGTGAGTGGTGTGCGGGGGAGAGGGAGGCATTCGGCCACTGACAGGTGGGCACACGAGGAATTAGGCCCATATGTTAGTGCCCTCAACGACATGTGGTATACGTGAGGGGAGCTGCTTTCGGGCGGGTGTGGGTGGGGAAGAGGGTGAGGGGTGTGGGCCGTTGGATCTGGCAGTATCCAGCGGTCTCTAATGCTTGATCCGCATGACATGCCTATAGACCAATCAGAACAAAGTGCAGGCTTTGATGACGTTATGACTATCTAAAATGGTCATAATTGATTAACAATAGGCACTACCAACGCAGCACCACGGCGGCCGGCGAAGCTCCATTGCAGGGTGAGCTCCAACGCAGCACCACGACGCCCGGTGGTAAGTTTTCTTCTCTTTTTATGACAATGTTTGTTAAGTTTCCAAATAATTAGTAGTGTTATTCCTCGAATAACGAAAAATCAATTTTCCATTTTTGGAGTGCCCAAAATGAGTTTTTTTGTGAAGGTCCTACCATATGTTTGTTGCAAAATAGGACCAAATCAATTTTCTAAAATATTAGGCCATATTTAATGCATAATTGACCAAATGCCGGGGTGTCAAACGATTTGATCCACCTCTCATGAAAAAGACAAATTTCAGTCGATTCAGCAGGAAGCGGGTCAAATTTGAACTGCAGCTGCCTCATAGTTTTCTATTGATTTTTTCCAAAAACAATTTCTAGGTACATAAGTATCTATTTAATCAGAGAAACACCAAAAGTTTTTCAAGATTGAACCACTAGCTAGGAACGGTCATGCCCGCCGTTTTGACCGCATTTTGAAACGGGCATGAAAATTTCAAAAAAAACAAAAAATTGGAAAACCTTCGCATTGTGTCATTATATGTGGCCAAGTTACCAGCAAAAATAATAAATTTGTAATATGTCAATTATTTTAAAAAAAAGTGTTCTCAGAAACGAGCTATCATGTGTGGAGATCAATGGCTTTCAAGCCAAATGATAAATCTTATGGCCACATTCATGGCACAGTTTGTTCAAATGATCTCATATTGTGCACATGATCTCATATTGTACACAAGGGTGCATATTGGAATGGCAAACAATGTTTCCTAAGGGAGTTCTCATTTTCTTTGGACAAAAAATCAATTTTCCATTTTTCGAGTGCCCGAAATGATGGTTTTTTGTGAAGAACCTACCAAATAATTGTTGCAAAATTGGATCAAATAATTTTTATAAAATACTAGGCCATATTTAATGCACAGTTGACCAAATGGTTGGGTGTAAAAAGTTTTGATCCGCCTCTGGTGAAAAAGACAAATTTCCGCCGTTTCAGCTGGAAGCGGGTCAAATTTGAACTGCGCCTGCCTCATAGTTTGCTATTTATTTTTTCCAAAAATCATTTATAGGTACAAAAGTATCTATTTAATCAGAGAAACACCAAAAAATTCCAAGATTCAACCACTAGCTAGGAACGGTTATTCCCGCCGTTTTGACCGCATTTTGAAACGGGCATAAAAAATTCAAAAAAATCAAAAAATTGGAAAACCTTCACATTGTGTCATCATATGTGACCAAGTTACCATAAAAAATAATGAACTTGTAATATAGAAATTATTAAAAAAAAGTGTTCTCAGAAACGAGCTATCATGCGTGAAGATTCATGGCTTTCAAGCCAAATGATCAATCTTATGGCCACATTCATGGCATATTTTGTTCAAATGACCTCAAATTGTGCACAAGGGTGCGTCTTGCAATTCCGAAAATGTTGCCTAAGGGAGTTTTCATTTTCTTTGGACGAAAAATTCATTTTCTATTTTTCGAGTGCCCGTAGTGAGGTTTTTCTGTGAAGGAACTACCAAATTGTTGTTGCAAAAATGGACTAAATAAATTTTATAAAATACTAGGCCATGTTTAATGCACAATTGACAAAATGGTTGGGTGTAAAAAAGTTTTATCCACCTCTGGTGAAAAAGACAAATTTCCGCCGATTCAGTAGGAAGCGGGTAAAATTTGA
Organism: Triticum aestivum; assembly: GCF_018294505.1. Taxonomy (NCBI): domain Eukaryota; kingdom Viridiplantae; phylum Streptophyta; class Magnoliopsida; order Poales; family Poaceae; genus Triticum; species Triticum aestivum. The sequence continues at coordinate 415,342,567 of NC_057796.1, forward strand.
ACTGCGGCTGCCTCATAGTTTGCTCATTATTTTTTTCCAAAAATCATTTATAGGTAAATAGGTATCTATTTAATCAGAGAAACACAAATGGTTTTCCCAGATTCAACCACTAGCTAGGAACGGTCATTCCCGCCGTTTTGACCGCATTTTGAAACGGGCATAAAAAATTCAAAAAAATCAAAAAATTGGTAAACCTTCGCATTGTGTCATCATATATGACCGAGTTTCCAGGAAAAATAATAAACTTGTAATACAGCAATTTTTTAAAAAAAGTGTTCTCAGAAATGAGCTATCATGCGTGAAGATTCATGGCTTTCAAGCCAAATGATCAATCTTATGGCCACATTCATGGCATAGTTTGTTCAGATGACCTCATATTGTGCACAAGGGTGAATCTTGGAATTCCAAACAATGTTTCCTAAGGGGTTTTCATTTTCTTTGCACGGAAAATTCATTTTCCATTTTTCGAGTGCCCGCAATGAGGGTTTTTTGTGAAGGAACTACCAAATAATTGTTGCAAAAACGGACTAAATCAATTTTATAAGATACTAGGCCTTGTTTAATGCACAATTGACAAAATGGTTGGGTGTAAAAATGTTTTATCCACCTCTGGTGAAAAAGACAAATTTCCGCCGATTCAGTAGGAAGCGGGTCAAATTTGAACTGCAGCTACCTTATAGTTTGCTCTTTATTTTTTCCAAAAATAATTTCTAGGTACATAAGTATCTATTTACGCATAAATACATGGTTTGGTGGTGATACGTTGAGGTTTGGACGGTGGCCCAGGGCTCCAACTCCAAAGTGCGAAGTCTCGCATGCCCGCCGCGTGGTCACCGCATGACCGTGGCGTTGCCATGCGTTCTGGGAAGCCTAGGCATGTCTAGTAGGTTTGGCACTCCCCAGGTAGATGCTTGGAAGAAAATAACAACAGAAGAATCTCACGAGGAGACCGAACAATGCTCAAACATGAATTAGCACCCAAGTGTTTGATTAGTGGTACGGAAAATGCACATGGCCAATGGGCCTGAGTTTTGGCCGAGGATGATCATCTACTAAGGACACTATCTTAGAAAATTTGCAGCTCAAATGGAGGAGCCTAGGTGTCACTTGCTTTGCAACGTACCACACTAGACAGAAATATGAATGCTGAAGCCACACTCACATGTATTGTTAGATGGGGCTCAAATTTTGTGGAGAGCAATGATTTGGGAATATACAAGATGTGGCAAAATTTTAGCTCATCAGGATATGCCAAGCTAGTACTTCCTTCACAACAGTTTGAGTTGAACAAAAACTTTGGAAATTTGCCGAGGAAGATTTACCAGGCAAATGGAGTTGAATATTGTCATGAGGCAATGATTTGGATAGTAAAGAATGCCCAATTTTTTTGGGAATTTTGGGAATGACAGAAATATAGGTTGCTTCACAACCTAGGGCAAAAATTGACACATGGACATGACACCTAGGCAAAACTTATGAGGTGGCACCTAGTCATAGCAATAAGTACCAATGCACCCACGTTCACAACCTCATGACCATTTATATTGGTCGTAATCAGGTAGAAATAAGGTCATTGGCCACTCTTGTCTGCTTTGTGACCATTTGGTGTAAGCAATTTCAGGGTTTGAGCCCTTCCAAGCGAAATGGTCGTGGATTTACGACCAATTCAGCTGGGGTCACTAAGAGAATGTCACAAGTTGACATATTTCTTGTAGTGTAGTTCCATCTCTTGAAACTTTCTAGGGTTTCTCTATTAAATTTCCCTCCACAAAATCTCTATAATATATTATCAATTCATAAATACTGTATTTACAATATTCCTTCAAAGGCTTTATCTATGAATATATACTACAATCTTTGGTATTTGGTTTTTACAATATAAAATTATATTTTTATACAACTTGGACTAACATTCAGAAATGAAAAAACCAGTACCCGAAAGAAATTACATAAAATCACGGGAAATTCATTTCATAGCCATTTAAATAGATGCCAGTTGTGCCATGTTTCCTTCTCCCCACCAGTCTCAGGTTCTTTTACCTCAACCTTCTCACCGAACTTCAACGGCGGCAATCAGCAAAACAACTTTGGTGGCAAAATTGCCAGGGCTTGGAGATGTAGCTTCTTATCCCAAGATCCAAGTTTGCAATCTCGAACTTACATTAGTTAATGTTCTTTGTTCTTAGCAACAAATTTGTATCAATCTGTCCTCCTACATGTTGTTCTTGAGCAAAAAAATAAAGCTCAGTCTCCTTGATTGATGTTATTGAAGATTTTCACTCCACTATGCTGGTCCATGACACTAAATTAAGAAAGCTGACCTTGGATACATCCCAAGATTTGGTATGTTAACATTGTTGCACTATTCACAAGTTAGGATTTCTTATTTTTCTCTATACTAGTTTATTTTGATCTGATATGCAGTTATCTGTTAACGGACAGATGACAAGGTCAGCAAAGTGATTATGATGCAGATCCCATTGTTAGTGATGATGATATTGTCAAAATTTTAGTCCATCAACAAATTTATTCGTTGTACTAGCAACATAAACTTTATCCTTGGTAATCTAGGTATTAGTTACAGTTCGAGAATTATATGTTGAAGAAGGATATGCTTATTTTAGGCCATATACTATTGACACAAGCCCTAGTTACCATGGTGTTTTCGAGATTCTGAATGATGTAGAACCATATTAAAGTTGTAGTGAGGAACTGATTCCAATGCGTAATTTATCAACGAGAGGGGAACTGGAATTCTGAACATCTAGAGAGTGATGTTATCTTAATACAGTTAATATAATTCTAGTATCCTTAGATTTGTAGATGTTTCTGAATTCTAATAGATAGAATTTAGTAAAATATTCTAGAAGTTTGAGAGTAAGTGTTACATTATCTTAAAGATTTCTTTAAGGAAGGCAGATTTGGTCGGATATGTTGAAATCATTTTCATTTTCATAGTGGATCTTCGGAAAAATAGACATTATTCTTTTTTAGTAAATTGGTATTTGCTTCCGCAATTCTAATTATATCAATACTTTATTTAATTTACTCCTATTTAGCTTATATTAAACTTCGATTACATTGCAATAAAATGTGTAGCGTAGTAGACTTGATGAAATAGGTTACTAAACTAGAAACTTTTTGATGCAACTATGCAAATTCATGTAAGTGACCCGGTAGAACTCTGCGTCCTTCGATTCAAGGGATATTGTAGGTTTTCACATCTTTTCTACTAAGATTGTACTTCAATCGACAATGATGTAATCGACTGATCTTCTGGTAAATATAAATGTTGTTCAATTATATTGAGCAATCTTTACTAATTCGATAGTTTCTCATCCTATAAATTCTTCTCAATATATACATATAATTAGTTTATCCTATCAGTGAGTTAACACTTCTAGTATACATTCAGTTAGTATTAAGTATCCGTAAGTGGGTCACCATGACAACAATATCAATTAATATAAATTGTTCAAACTCTTTAATATGGCATTACAATTCAAATATTGCGTCTAATCATTCTAAGATACTACCATTACATATAATTAAAATATTCAATACAAACTTATATGTGTCAACACACAACACCTTAATCCTTATTACAAATAGTAAATATTTAGTTCATGCATTAGAATTTTGATCTACAATTTCTACATCATTTGTTGAAGATGTAAAGGCAGCTTTCCTTTATTACAGTCCAATTTTTGTAACTGCCATAACATTAGTACTCGTGAAATAGGAAATGTGTACTACAAAAACAAATGTTCAATTATGTAAGTAGCAATAGAGACGATAAACAAATTAGAGTGACACATTAACATTCAAATGTACCTTAGTTAGTTTGTATTTTACTTCAGTGCCATCAAAGTACATTGCTATCATCAGAGATGCAATTCCTGAATCTTCCCTGCATTTGCCATAATTAGAAGAAATAAATTAGTTTTAAAGATAAACATGAATAATGGAATATACCTCTGGAGTGGTACGTTGGATGATGAAATTTCTTTGACCATCCAAGATGATGAAAGCAACTCTAAATACTCAAGAACTTTTCGGTACAGTCAAACATTATGTTATATATAAGCACATGCTTCATGCCTTTCTTTCATGTATGATAAAGTACCATTTGCACACTGTGGATCTAAAGTGTTACTTACTTTCTCCTTCATATCCCACACATAAGTTGACCAAGCCTGGTGCATCGGCACAACAATATGAACTAAAAGTATTTTGCACAATGAAAAATATTCATTAGATTTGGATAGGTTAAAACAACCATATGTCAACATTTGATTTAACTATGTCAATAAATTTTCTACTTGACCCACTTGCATTGTTACAAATAGAACCTTCATTTGTACAAGCAGCAAATAATCACAATTATATTAACAGATCAAACAAAACAAGTTATTCAAAAAATATTACCTTATGATCTTGCTACTACATTTCTGAGAACAGAAACTTGTTCAGAGTGCTTGGCTGAATTTCATTATGTAACACAATAAAGTAAGATACATATCTACAAACAATAATTTTAGAAGAAAAGTATAATACATAACTCATTCATCTCTAAAAGAAAGCATGGACTCCGGCCTCTTGGAGTGCAACACATGCAAGTTTGGTTTGACAACAAGAAGACTTTATCTATGAATTCAATATCTTCTCTAATTATGTCATCCTTCTTCATGTTTCGTTCACTAACTCTTTTAGCATGCCTCAGTTTGAATTCTTGAGTTATAAAATGTCGCACCTTCAAATGTAATTTAGATCGGCGCCCTAAAATTAACAACATTTAGAATTTCTAAAGTATATAAATGAAAATGTACCATTTGTGGATAAGTATCTCTTATATTATCACTAAACTTTCCATTTGATATACGTTATGGATTTGTTGAAGATAAGAAAAATTGCACGTTCTTTCAAACAACTTCAGCCCTGTGATATTTTCATTGTTCTTCATTGATTCTTTAGACAAAATATGACTGGCATATCCAACTGACTGAGATTTCTGTGGAATAATTGTCCTTTCAGACTTTTCAGCAATAAAATAGTCAGACTTCTATCAATCATACTCTGCATATAACATACAACTTTAGGTCTTTCAATATACAAAGGAATGTAAAATAAAGTATTCTTGATTAATTATAACGAAATTAAACACACAAAGCTACTTGAACAACACACTGCATACTATGCATGCATCATATGTTGTGACACGATCTCTTGTTTTCTTACAAGATGGAATCAAAAGATTTATGTGACGCCTATCATAGTCTACAATCCTAGGTTGTTTGGTGTGTCTCTTTGGTACAATTTGGTCATGAGTATCTAGGTAGAATATCGGCATACATAATGTACATGATGAAGGAAATATGCCGTAGAGGCAATAATAAAGTCTTGTTTATTTCCTTATATCATGATAAAAGTTTATTATTCATGCTAGAATTGTATTAACCGGAAACATAATACATGTGTGAATACATAGACAAACAGAGTGTCACTAGTATGCCTCTACTTGACTAGCTCGTTAATCAAGATGGTTATGTTTCCTAGCCATAGACATGAGTTGTCATTTGATTAACGGGATCACCTCGTTAGGAGGATGACGTGATTGACTTGACCCATTCCGTTAGCTTAGCACTCGATCGTTTAGTATGTTGCTATTGCTTTCTTCACGACTTATACATGTTCCTATGACTATGAAATTATGCAACTCCCGTTTACCGGAGGAACACTTTGTGTGCTACCAAACGTCACAATGTAACTGGGTGATTATAAAGGTGCTCTACAGGTGTCTCCAAAGGTACTTGTTGGGTTGGCGTATTTCGAGATTAGGATTTGTCACTCCGATTATCGGAGAGGTATCTCTGGGCCCACTCGGTAATGCACATCACTATAAGCCTTGCAAGCATTGTAACTAATGAGTTAGTTGCGGGATGATGTATTACGGAACGAGTAAAGAGACTTGCCGGTAACGAGATTGAACTAGGTATTGAGATACTGACGATCGAATCTCGGGCAAGTAACATACCGACGACAAAGGGAACAATGTATGTTGTTATGCGGTTTGCCCGATAAAGATCTTCGTAGAATATGTGGGAGCCAATATGAGCATCCAGGTTCCGCTATTGGTTATTGACCGGAGAGGTGTCTCGGTCATGTCTACATAGTTCTCGAACCCGTAGGGTCCGCACGCTTAACGTTACGATGACAGTTATATTATGAGTTTATATGTTTTGATGTACCGAAGGAGTTCGGAGTCCCGGATGAGATCAGGGACTTGACGAGGAGTCTCAAAATGGTCGAGACGTAAAGATCGATATATTGGACGACTATATTCGGACATCGGAAAGGTTCCGAGTGATTCAGGTATTTTTAGGAGTACCGGAGAGTTACGGGAATTCGTATTGGGCCTTAATGGGCCATACAGGAAAGGAGAGAAAGACCCCAAAGGGTGGCCGCACCCCTCCCCATGGACTAGTCCGAATTGGACTAGGGAGGGGGGGGGCGCCCCCTTCCTTCTTTCTCCTTCTCCCTTCCCTTTTCCTACTCCAAAAAGGAAAGGAGGAGTCCTACTCCCGGTGGGAGTAGGACTCCCCCCTTGGTGCGCCCTCCTCCTAGGCCGGCGGCCTTCCCCTTGCTCCTTTATATACGGGGGCAGGGGGGCACCTCATGGACACAACAATTGATCTATTGATCTCTTAGCCGTGTGCGGTGCCCCCTCCACCATATTACACCTCGATAATATCGTAGTGGTGCTTAGGCGAAACCCTGCGTCGGTAGAACATCATCATCGTCACCACGCCGTCGTGCTGAAGAAACTCTCCCTCAACACTCGGCTGGATCGGAGTTCGAGGGACGTCATCGAGCTGAACGTGTGCTGAACTCGGAGGTGCCGTGCGTTCGGTACTTGATCGGTCGGATCGTGAAGACGTACGACTACATCAACCGCGTTGTGTTAACGCTTCCGCTTGCTACGAGGGTACGTGGACAACACTCTCCCCTCTCGTTGCTATGCATCACCATGATCTTGCGTGTTCGTAGGATTTTTTTTGAAATTACTACGTTCACCAACAGTGGCATCCGAACCAGGTTTTATGCGTTGATGTTATATGCACGAGTAGAACACAAGTGAGTTATGGGCGATATAAGTCATACTGCTTACCAGCATGTCATATTTTGGTTCAGCGGTATTGTGAGATGAAGCGGCCCAGACCGACATTACGCGTACGCTTACGCGAGACTGGTTTCACCGTTGCGAGCACTCGTTGCTTAAAGGTGACTGGCGGGTGTCTGTCTCTCTCACTTTAGTTGAACCGAGTGTGGCTACGCCCGGTCCTTGCGAAGGTTAAAACAGCACCAACTTGACAAACTATCGTTGTGGTTTTGATGCGTAGGTAAGAACGGTTCTTGCTAAGCCCGTAGCAGCCACGTAAAATTTGCAACAACAAAGTAGAGGACGTCTAACTTGTTTTTGCAGGGCATGTTATGATGTGATATGGTCAAGACATGATGCTATATTTTATTGTATGAGATGATCATGTTTTGTAACCGAGTTATCGGCAACTGGCAGGAGCCATATGGTTGTCGCTTTATTGTATGAAATGCAATCGCCATGTAATTGTTTTACTTTATCACTAAGCGGTAGCGATAGTCGTAAAAGCAATAGTTGGCGAGACGACAACGATGCTATGATGGAGATCAAGGTGTCGCGCCGGTGACGATGGTGATCATGACGGTGCTTCGGAGATGGAGATCACAAGCACAAGATGATGATGGCCATATCATATCACTTATATTGATTGCATGTGATGTTTATCTTTTTATGCATCTTATCTTGCTTTGATTGACGGTAGCATTATAAGATGATCTCTCACTAAAATTTCAAGATAAAAGTGTTCTCCCTGAGTATGCACCGTTGCGAAAGTTCTTCGTGCTGAGACACCACATGATGATCGGGTGTGATAGGCTCTACGTTCAAATACAATGGGTGCAAAACAGTTGCACACGCGGAATACTCAGGTTAAACTTGATGAGCCTAGCATATGCGGATATGGCCTCGAAACACGGAGACCGAAAGGTCGAGCGTGAATCATATAGTAGATATGATCAACATAGTGATGTTCACCGTTGAAACTACTCCATCTCACGTGATGATCGGACATGGTTTAGTTGATATGGATCACGTGATCACTTAGAGGATTAGAGGGATGTCTATCTAAGTGGGAGCTCTTAAGTAATTTGATTAATTGAACTTAAATTTATCATGAACTTAGTCCTGATAGTATTTTGCAAATTATGTTGTAGATCAATAGCTCACGTTGTTGCTTCCGTATGTTTATTTTGATATGTTCCTAGAGAAAAATTATGTTGAAAGATGTTAGTAGCAATGATGTGGATTGGATCGATGATCTGAGGATTATCCTCATTGCTGCACAGAAGAATTATGTCCTTGATGCACCGCTAGGTGACAGACCTATTGCAGGAGCAGATGCAGACGTTATGAACGTTTGGCTAGCTCAATATGATGACTACTTGATAGTTTAGTGCACCATGCTTAACGGCTTAGAATCGGGACTTCAAAGACGTTTTGAACGTCATGGACCATATGAGATGTTCCAGGAGTTGAAGTTAATATTTCAAGCAAATACCCGAGTTGAGAGATATGAAGTCTCCAACAAGTTCTATAGCTAAAAGATGGAGGAGAATAGCTCAAGCAGTGAGCATGTGCTTAGATTGTCTGGGTACTACAATCGCTTGAATCAAGTGGGAGTTAATCTCCCAGATAAAATAGTGATTGACAGAATTCTCTAGTCACCATCACCAAGTTAGTAGAACTTCGTGATGAACTATAGTATGCAAGGGATGACGAAAGTAATTCCCGAGCTCTTCGTGATGTTGAAATCGACGAAGGTAGAAATCAAGAAAAACATCAAGTGTTGATGGTTGACGAGACCACTAGTTTCAAGAAAAGGGCAAGGGGAAGAAGGGGAACTTCAAGAAGAACGGCAAGCAAGTTGCTGCTCAAGTGAAGAAGCCTAAGTCTGGTCCTAAGCCTGAGACTAAGTGCTTCTACTCCAAAGGGACTGGTCACTGGAAGCGGAACTACCCCAAGTATTTGGTGGATAAGAAGGATGGCAAAGTGGACAAAGGTATATTGGATATACATGTTATTGATGTGTACTTTACTAGTGTTTATAGCAACCCCTCGGCATTTGATACCGGTTCAGTTGCTAAGAGTAGTAACTCGAAACGGGAGTTGCAGAATAAACAGAGACTAGTAAAAGGCGAGGTGACGATGTGTGTTGGAAGTAGTTCCAAGATTGATATGATCATCATCGCACACTCCCTATATTTTCGGGATTAGTGTTGAAACTAAATAAGTGTTATTTGGTGTTTGCGTTGAGCATGAATATGATTTGATCATGTTTGTTGCAATACGGTTATTCATTTAAATTAGAGAATAATTGTTGTTCTGTTTACATGAATAAAACCTTCTATGGTCATACACCCAATAAAATGGTTTGTTGGATCTCGATCGTAGTGATACACATATTCATAATAATGAAGCCAAAAAATGCAAAGTTAATAATGATAGTGCAACTTATTTGTGGCACTGCCGTTTAGGTCATATTGATGTAAAGCGCATGAAGAAAGTCCATACTGATGGGATTTTGGAATCACTTGATTATGAATCACTTGATGCTTGCGAACCATGCCTCATGGGCAAGATGACTAAAACGTCGTTCTCCGGAACTATGGAGAGAGCAACAGATTTGTTGGAAATCATGCATACAGATGTATGTGGTCCGATGAATATTGAGGCTCGTAGCAGGTATCATTATTTTCTGACCTTCATAGATGATTTGAGCAGATATGGGTATATCTACTTAATGAAACAGAAGTCTGAAACATTTGAAAAGTTCATATAATTTCAGAGTGAAGCGGAAAATCATCGTAACAAGAAAATAAAGTTTGTACGATCTGATCGTGGAGAAGAGTATTTGAGTTACGAGTTTGGCCTTCAGTTAAAACAATGTGAAATAGTTTCACTACTCACGCCACTTGGAACACCACAGTGTAATGGTGTGTCCGAACATCGTAACCGTACTTTATTAGATATGGTGCGATATATGATGTCTCTTACCGATCTACCACTATCGTTTTGGGGTTATGCATTAGAGACAGCTACATTCACGTTAAAGAGGGTACCATCTAAATCCGTTGAGACGACATCTTATGAACTGTGGTTTGGCAAGAAACCAAAGTTGTCGTTTCTTAAAGTTTGGGGTTGCGATGCTTATGTGAAAAAGTTTCATCCTGATAAGCTCAAACCCAAATCGGAGAAATGTGTCTTCATAGGATACCCAAAGGAGACACTTGGGTACACCTTCTATCACAGATCCGAAGGCAAGACATTCGTTGCTAAGAATGGATCCTTTCTAGAGAAGGAGTTTTCTCGAAAGAAGTGAGTGGGAGGAAAGTAGAACTTGATGAGGTAATTGTACCTGCTCCCTTATTGGAAGGTAGTTCATCGCAGAAACTAGTTTCTGTGACGCCTATACCAATTAGTGAGGAAGTTAATGATGATGATCATGGAACTTCAGATCAAGTTATTACTGAACCTCGTAGGTCAACCAGAGTAAGATCCGCACCAGAGTGGTACGGTAATCCTGTTCTGGAGGTCATGTTATTTGACCATGACGAACCTACGAACTATGAGGAAGCGATGATGAGCCCAGATTCCGCGAAATGGCTTGAGGCCATGAAATCTGAGATGAGATCCATATATGAGAACAAAGTATGGACTTTGATTGACTTGCCCAATGATCGGCGAGCCATTGAGATTAAATGGATCTTCAAGAGGAAGACGGACGCTGATAGTAGTGTTACTATCTACAAAGCTAGAATTGTCGCAAAAGGTTTTCGACAAGTTTAAGGTGTTGACTACGATGAGAGTTTCTCACTCGTATCTATGCTTAAGTCTGTCCGAACCATGTTAGCAATTGCCGCATTTTATGAAATCTGGCAAATGGATAAATAAAACTGCATTCCTTAATGGATTTATTAAAGAAGAGTTGTATATGATGCAACCAGAAGGTTTTGTCAATCCTAAAGGTGCTAATAAAATATGCAAGCTCCAGCGATCCATCTATGGACTGGTGCAAGCATCTCGGAGTTGGAATATACGCTTTGATAAGTTGATCAAAGGATATAGTTTTATACAAACTTGCGGTGAAGCCTGTATTTACAAGAAAGTGAGTGGGAGCACTACAGCATTTCCGATAAGTATATGTGAATGACATATTGTTGATCGGAAATAATGTAGAATTATTCTGCAAAGCATAAAGGAGTGTTTGAAAGGAGTTTTTCAAAGAAAGACCTCGGTGAAGCTGCTTACATATTGAGCATCAAGATCTATAGAGATAGATCAAGACACTTGATAAGTTTTTTCAATGAGTACATACCTTAACAAGATTTTGAAGTGGTTCAAAATGGAACAGTCAAAGAAAGAGTTTCTTGCCTGTGTTACAAGGTGTGAAATTGAGTAAAACTCAAAGCCCGACCACGGCAGAAGATAGAAAAAGAATGAATATCGTTCTCTATGCCTCGGCCATAGGTTCTATAAAGTATGCCATGCCGTGTACCAGATCTATTGTATACCCTACACTGATTTTAGCAAGGGAGTACAATACTGATCTAGGAGTAGATCACTGGACAGCGGTCAAAATTATCCTTAATGGAATAAGGATATGTTTCTCGATTATGGAAGTGACAAAAGGTTCGTCGTAAAGGGTTACATCGAGGCAAGTTTTGACACTAATCTAGATGACTCTAAGTCTCGATCTAGAAACATATTGAAAGTGGGAGCAACTAGCTAGAGTAGCTCCGTGCAGAGCATTGTAGACATAGAAATTTGCAAAATACTTACGGATCTGAATGTGACAGACCCAGTGACTAAAATTATCTCACAAGCAGAACATGATCACACCTTAGTACTCTTTGGGTGTTAATCACATAACGATGTGAACTAGATTACTGACTCTAGTAAACCCTTTGGGTGTTGGTCACATGACGATGTGAACTATGGGTGTTAATCACATGGTGATGTGAACTATTGATGTTAAATCACATGGCGATGTGAACTAGATTATTGACTCTAGTGCAAGTGGGAGACTGAAGGAAATATGCCCTAGAGGCAATAATAAAGTTATTATTTATTTCCTTATATCATGATAAAAGTTTATTATTCATGCTAGAATTGTATTAACCGGAAACATAATACATGTGTGAATACATAGACAAACAGAGTGTCACTAGTATGCCTCTACTTGACTAGCTCGTTGATCAAAGATGGTTATGTTTCCTAGCCATAGACATGAGTTGTCATTTGATTAACGGGATCACATCATTAGGAGAATGATGTGATTGACTTGACCCATTCCGTTAGCTTAGCACTCGATCGTTTAGTATGTTGCTATTGCTTTCTTCATGACTTATACATGTTCCTATGACTATGAGATTATGCAACTCCCGTTTACCGGAGGAACACTTTGTGTGCTACCAAACGTCACAACGTAACTGGGTGATTATAAAGGTGCTCTACAAGTGTCTCCAAAGGTACTTGTTGGGTTGGCGTATTTCGAGATTACAATTTGTCACTCCGATTGTCGGAGAGGTATCTCTGGGCCCACTCGGTAATGCACATCACTATAAGCCTTGCAAGCATTGTAACTAATGAGTTAGTTGCGGGATGATGTATTACGGAACGAGTAAAGAGACTTGCCGGTAACGAGATTGAACTAGGTATTGATATACCGACGATCGAATCTCGGGCAAGTAACATATCGATGACAAAGGGAACAACGTATGTTGTTATGCGGTTTGACCGATAAAGATCTTCGTAGAATATGTGGGAGCCAATATGAGCATCCAGGTTCCGCTATTGGTTATTGATCGGAGAGGTGTCTCGGTCATGTCTACATAGTTCTCGAACCCGTAGGGTCCGCACGCTTAACGTTACGATGATAGTTATATTATGAGTTTATATGTTTTGATGTACCGAAGGAGGTCGGAGTCCCGGATGAGATCAGGGACTTGACGAGGAGTCTCAAAATGGTCGAGACGTAAAGATCGATATATTGGACGACTATATTCGGACATCGGAAAGGTTCCGAGTGATTCGGGTATTTTTCGGAGTACCGGAGAGTTACGGGAATTCGTATTGGGCCTTAATGGGCCATACGGGAAAGGAGAGAAAGACCCCAAAGGGTGGGCGCCCCCTTCCTTCTTTCTTCTTCTCCCTTCCCTTTTCCTACTCCAACAAGGAAAGGAGGAGTCCTACTCCCGGTGGGAGTAGGACTCCCCCCTTGGCGCGCCCTCCTCCTAGGCCGACGGCCGTCCCCTTGCTCCTTTATATACGGGGGCAGGGGGGCACCTCATGGACACAACAATTGATCTATTGATCTCTTAGCCGTGTGCGGTGCCCCCCTCCACCATATTACACCTCGGTAATATCGTAGCGGTGCTTAGGCGAAGCCCTGCGTCGGTAGAACATCATCATCGTCACCCCGCCGTCGTGCTGACGAAACTCTCCCTCAACACTCGGCTGGATCGGAGTTCGAGGGACGTCATCGAGCTGAACGTGTGCTGAACTTGGAGGTGCCGTGCGTTCGGTACTTGATCGGTCGGGTAGTGAAGACGTACGACTACATCAACCGCGTTGTGTTAATGCTTCCGCTTTCGGTCTACGAGGGTACGTCGACAACACTCTCCCCTCTCGTTGCTATGCATCACCATGATCTTGCGTGTTCGTAGAAATTTTTTTGAAATTACTATGTTCACCAACACATGATTATGTAGTCATCCAACATTTATTATGGTAATTGAGATGCACATGATAATTAACTTGTAGAAAGAAGTGACAGCCATAAAACTATATGACAAGACTATTTGACTGAATCTATTGTTGTGCATATGTAATAGCATCGAGTAGATAACTCATTGCATACTCACACTAGTTATATTCTCCTATGTAAGCAGTCCTACATAGAGCTTGTTGGGGAATGTAGCATGCAATTTCAAAAAAAATCCTACGATCACGAAAGGTCTATCTAGGAGATGCATAGCAACGAGAGGGGGAGAGTGTGTCCACGTACCCTTGTAGACCGAAAGCGGAAGCGTTAGTTAACGCGGTTGATGTAGTCGAACGTCTTCACGATACAACCGATCCACGTACCCTCCTCTCTTCCACTAAGGGCCATGAAGGCCCATTAATCCCCTGGGGGTTCCGGTAACCTCCCGGTACTCCAGAAAATGTCCGAACCTTTCCGGTGTCCGAACATAACCTTCCAACATATCAATCTTTATGTCTCGACCATTTAGAGACTCCTCATCATGTCCGCGATCTCATCCGGGACTCCGAGCAAACTTCGGTCATAAAACACATAACTCATAATACAAATCGTCATCGAACGCTAAGCGAGCGGACCCTACGGGTTTGAGAACTATGTAGACATGATCGAGACACATCTTCGATCAACCAATAGCGGAACCTGGATGCTCATATTGGTTCCTACATATTCTACGAAGATCTTTATCGGTGAAACCGCACAACAACATACGTTGTTCCCTTTGTCATCGGTATGTTACTTGCCCGAGATTCGATCGTTGGTGTCATCATACCTAGTTCAATCTCGTTACTGGCAAGTCTCTTTATTCGTCCCATAATGCTTCATCCCGTAACTAACTCATTAGTTACATTGCTTGCAAGGCTTAATAGTGATGAGCATTACCGAGAGGGCCCAAAGATACCTCTCCGATACACGGGGTGCCAAATCCTAATCTTGATCTATGCCAACCCAACAAACACCTACGGAGACCTCGAGAGCATATTTATAATCACCCAGTTATGTTGTGACATTTGATAGCACACAAGGTGTTCCTCCGGTATTCGGGAGTTGCATAATCTCATAGTCAGAGGAACATGTATAAGTCATGAAGAAAGCAGTAGCAATAAAACTGTAACGATCATAATGCTAAGCTAACGGATGGGTCTTGTCCCATTCATCAAATGACAACACATGTCTACGGTTAGGAAACATAACCATCTTTGATTAACGAGCTAGTCAAGTAGAGGCATACTAGAGACACTGTGTTTTGTCTATGTATTCACACATGGACTAAGTTTCCGGTTAATACAATTCTAGCATGAATAATAAACATTTATCATGATATAAGGAAATATAAATAACAACTTTATTATTGCCTCTAGGGCATATTTCCTTCAGTCTCCCATTTGCACTAGAGTCAATAATCTAGACTACAAAGTAATGATTCTAACACCCATGGAGTCTTGGTGTTGATCATATTTTGCTCATGGAAGAGGCTTAGTCAAAGGGTCTGCAACATTCAGATCCGTATGTATCTTGCAAATCTCTATGTCTCCCCCCCCCCCGCGGCTTGATGGCGGATGGAATTGAAGCGTCTCTTGTGAAATCTGGATTCCTTTGCCAAGGCAATTGCTCCAGTATTGTCACAAAAGATTTTCATTGGACCCGATGCACTAGGTACACTAGTACAGCGATGTGCTATACAAACGGTTTTTAACCCCTTTCCGCGATGGCATTTGGAACCGTCGCCAAGTGAGTGTGGGCGATAGGGGGGTCCTTCCCATGCGACCCAGAAACCGTCAGGGATAGGCCCTCCTGGCACACTGGCTGTGGCAAATGAGTTCGTGTGCGATCTTGCGGGGCATCAAAACCCAATTGTTTCCGTTCGTATGTACATCCCACACGGTGAATCCTAGAAAAACATTTCCGCTCGTATGTATGTCACAAATAGTTTTTTCTGTGGAAATGTTTGTGCAAGGTGGCCTAACGCAAACAGTTCTCTACCGGAAGCCGTGTGTGATTGTTAGTTGATCGAACATGCCTACTTTCTAGAAACCGTGCGTGTTGTCTGAGTTCATCGCCCACGGTGTTGTCTGAGTAACCGTCTACAATAGAAACCCCCAATAAGCAGGGTAATTAGGCTATTATTGATAATCCATGTACTAATCAAATTGATATTTCTTATAAAAACACACCAGATATTTCATGTCCGTACAACAGCAACCAGGATTTCATAATCGAATTACATCAGATAGTTTCGGCACTCAGTTCCGCCATTACACAACAGCACCAAGTTTCACATGCAACATCAAAAACCTTTGGAAAGTAGCATCATACACGGTAAATAGACAGATGAATCTCATTTGGGAAACTACAGAAGCGGAAGGCAAATGTTGAGCCTTCAGTGATGTTGAATGTCGTTGCAACTTTAGGCCAGTGGCTATGGATAATTGCCCGACCAACCTTTGTCCTCTTCAGCAGACTTCAATATTGTACTGTGGGTGTTGAATGAATACCTTCCTCTCCTCTTGACCATGCAGGTGGTTTGATAGGTAATCATCGGTGAACTGCATTGAAAAGTACTAAAAACAAAGATATGCAAACAAGGTAAAAGAGTTAGTACCATCATATAGTTGAATGATGGCGAAGGGGTAAAAACAAGGTAAAATAGTTAGTACCATCCTATAATTGACTGATGTCTTCTTCATTGTGGAAACAAAGATCTTGCTGTTATTCTTCGCAAGTTTCTTCATCCTAACAATCTTTCTGAGTTTCTTAACTTGACTGATATTCATGGACATCTCATTTCTCCATATGCAAAATGGGTCGAACAGTAGGTCTAAGCCTCTGATAGCAGGACCTACATGTGCAAGACCAAATTGTAAGAAACCTAAATATTAGAATGATTCCTACAATTGCACAATAATGTGCTATTAGCCAAAGGACCATGCTTGAACAAACCTCGATGGTAAACTGCAGTGTCTCCCATTGTTTCCCTGCAACACACATAAGGAAGATCTTGATCAGGTTAACTGAGAGTTTTCATACTATTAGTAGAATATGTATTGAGTACAGTCAAATTCGATTTATTTCACATGCGTAACAATACAAAACTGTACCCACAGCAAATGAAAATCAAATTGCAGAACTAAAATGACAGCAGACCAAATGAACCAAAATAGTTAACTAAGCACGACATTCCAGAATAGAAACATGTACTAGAAGATGAGATAGATAAAAAAACAAAGAATGCTTGAGAACACTACTACGAAATGTAGCAATTGTTGGACCAAACTGTTAACTGAACATTACATTTCAGAGGACCAAAGTGTTAACTGAACATTACAGTTTAGAGGACCAAATTATAAACTGAACATCAGATTGCATATTAACACTATAGAGGACAAATCACTAGAAGGCATTGGCGGTGGCCTCGAGAAAACAACACGAACTGTATTTTAAAGTAGACAACCGCGTGGCAGTCTCGACGGTGGCCTCGAAGATGAGGTGCTCCTCCGAGATCCGGTGGTCGGCACGCATGGCAGCCATAGCGACCTCGTGCGTGCGTGCGGCCGCGATTTGCTTCTCCGCTGCCAGATGCTACTGAGCTCCACGTTATACTACGTGCAAAATGGTTGTGGGCGGCGCTTAATTGGAGGAGAGGGCAGTGATTTCGGCGGAAGGTGTCGCGCCGTTGGTCGGGGACGGGAAAGGAGGAGATGGTGTGGGTGGGGTGTGGATTACCTGACCATATCGATGAGGCCGCGCAGCAAGAAGAAGGATCGGCGGTGAGGAGGCCACGCAGCAAGAGGAAGGGTCACCGGCGAGGAGGCGGCACTGCAAGAAGAACGGTCGCCGGCGAGGAGGCGGCACTACAAGAAGAAGGGTCGCCGGCGGGGAGGCGGCACTACAAGAATAAGGGTAGCCGGCGAGGAGGCGGCGCTGCAAGGAGAAGGTTCGCCGGCGAGGAGGCTGAGCTGCCAGTAAGTAGCAGTGAAGGTTTGAACTTGGAAAGCAAGGAGGAACAGTGGAAATGTGGCTTTTGGTGGGGGGAGGGGTGTAGGGGAACATAGTAATTTCAAGAATTTTCCTACGCACACGCAAGATCATGGTGATGCATAGCAACGAGAGGGGAGAGTGTTGTCCACGTACCCTCGTAGACCGACAGCGGAAGTGTTATCACAACGCGGTTGATGTAGTCGTACGTCTTCACGATCCGACCGATCAAGTACCGAACGTACGGCACCTCCAAGTTCTACACACGTTCAGCTCGATGACGTCCCTCGAACTCCGATCCAGCCGAGTGTTGAGGGAGAGTTTCGTCAGCACGACGGCGTGGTGATGATGATGATGTTCCACCGACGCAGGGCTTCGCCTAAGCTCCGCGACGGTATTATCGAGGTGTAATCTGGTGGAGGGGGGCACCGCACATGGCTAAAATATCGTATATCAAGTGTGTCCTTAGGTGCCCCCCTGCCCCCGTATATAAAGGAGCAAGGGGGAGGCCGGCTGCCTAGGCGCGCCAAGGAGAGAGGGGGAGTCCTCCTCCTAGTAGGAGTAGGACTCCCCTTTCCTAGTCCTACTAGGAAAAGAGTGGGGGAAGGAAAGAGAGGGAGAGGGAAAGGGGGCTTCGCCCCCCTCTCCTAGTCCAACTAGGACTCCCCTTGGGAGGGGGCGCGCCACCTCCTGGCTGCTGCCCCCTCTCTCCCCTCAAGGCCCACCAAGGCCCAATACTTCCCCGGGGGGTTCCGGTAACCCTCCGGCACTCCGGTTTAATCCGAAACTTCTCCGGAACACTTCCGGTGTCCGAATATAGTCGTCCAATATATCAATCTTTACGTCTCGACCATTTCGAGACTCCTCGTCATGTCCGTGATCACATCCGGGACTCCGAACAACCTTCGGTACATCAAATCACATAAACTCATAATATAACTGTCATCGTAACTTTAAGCGTGCGGACCCTTTGGGTTCGAGAACTATGTAGACATGACCGAGACACCTCTCCGGTCAATAACCAATAGCGGGACCTGGATGCCCATATTGGCTCCCACATATTCTACGAAGATCTTTATCGGTCGGACCGCATAACTACATACGTTGTTCCCTTTGTCATCGGTATGTTACTTGCCCGAGATTCGATCGTCGGTATCTCAATACCTAGTTCAATCTCGTTACCGGCAAGTCTCTTTACTCGTTCCGTAATACATCTTCCTAATGCGAGCAGAGTCATAGGGGTTGTAATCTGTGAAGAATACGTGCCCGCCGAAGAAATCATCAGCCTTGAATTTTTGCTTCCTGGAGAATGGGTCCTTTGGCTTGGGTTGAGGAGTGTTAGTCAGTTGCATAACAACCTCAGGAATCGCAAGCTCAGGTTCTTCAGGCTGAGGAATTTCTGGTTCCTCTTTAGTGGCAGTCTGTGTCTTCAATGATTCAGCAGCAGCAGTTTCATCAGCACTAGTGGCTGGAATTTCTTCATGAACAGATGGAGTGGGGTGAGTTTCTTCAGAGCCCAATGGAATAGTATGTGCTGGGGACTGAGGGATTTGCTGCAATGGCATGAACAGAGGAGAGTTGGGGTGCTGACTATCCCAAAAGTCATCATTCATCAATGGAGTAGTACTCCCAATGTCCACGTCAGAGTTGTGTTCATCCAATTCCTGAACGCCGGCCTCTTCAGCAGTGAATTGAGGCATGGGCGAGGAGACAATTGGAGTTGAAGGGATTTCATCTGCTTCAATTTCTTCATCCATCTGCTCTGAGGAAGTAGCAGAGGGAATATCTTCATCAGATCCACTGGGGATCACATATTCTTCATCGAAAGGAACAAGGTCCTTTGATGGCATGGTTGAGATAGGAACAACATCAATTGGGTTGTCAAATTAGCTAGTCAAAGGCTTCATCTTCTTCGGGGCTGAAGAATCTGATGAAGTTGATGCCTTCCTTTTACTCATAGCTGCACATTCAGCAGTCTTGGTCTTCTTCACATCTGATGCAGATGGAACGATCGGAGTTGGGGTAGGCGCAGGAGGAGCAGAGGAATTTGGTTGATTTTCTTCAGGCACAACTGATGTCGTTGCCCTAACTTCTGATGACCCACAAGTATAGGGGATCTATCGTAGTCCTTTCGATAAGTAAGAGTGTCGAACCCAACGAGGAGCAGAAGGAAATGATAAGCGGTTTTCAGCAAGGTATTCTCTGCAAGCACTGAAATTATAGGTAACAGATAGTTTTGTGATAGGATAATTTGTAACGAGCAACAAGTAACAAAAGTAAATAAAGTGCAGAAAGGTGGCCCAGTCCTTTTTGTAGCAAATTACAAGCCTGGACAAACTCTTATATAGAGAAAAGCGCTCCCGAGGACACATGGGAATTATCGTCAAGCTAGTTTTCATCATGTTCATATGATTCGCGTTCGGTACTTTGATAATTTGATATGTGGGTGGACCGGTGCTTGGGTGCTGTCCTTACTTGGACAAGAATCCCACTTATGATTAACTCCTATTGCAAGCATCCGCAACTACAAAAGAAGTATTAAGGTAAATCTAACCATAGCATGAAACATATGGATCCAAATCAGCCCCTTACGAAGCAACACATAAACTAGGGTTTAAGCTTCTGTCACTCTAGCAACCCATCATCTACTTATTACTTCCCAATGCCTTCCTCTAGGCCCAAATAATGGTGAAGTGTCATGTAGTTGACGTTCACATAACACCATTACAGGAGAGACAACATACATCTCATCAAAATATCGAACGAATACAAAATTCACATGACTCCTAATAGCAAGTCTTCTCCCATGTCCTCAGGAACAAACGTAACTACTCACAAAGCATATTCATGTTCATAATCAGAGGAGTATTAATATGCATAAAGGATCTGAACATATGATCTTCCACCAAATAAACCAACTAGCATCAACTACAAGGAGTAATCAACACTACTAGCAACCTACAGGTACCAATCCCGGGCTTAGAGACAAGAATTGGATACAAGAGATGAACTAGGGTTTGAGAGGAGATGGTGCTAGTGAAGATGTTGATGGAGATTGGCCCCCTCCCAATGAGAGGAGCGTTGGTGATGACGATGGCGATGATTTCCCCCTCTCGCAGGGAAGTGTCCCCCGCAGAACAGCTCCGCCAGAGCCCTAGATTGGTTCCGCCAAGGTTCCGCCTCGTGGCGGCGGAGTCTCATCCCGAAAGCTTGCTTATTATTTTTCTTCGGACGAAAGACTTCATATAGCAGAAGATGGGCACCGGAGGGCCAACAGGGGGCCCACGAGGCAGGGGGCGCGCCCCCAACCCTCGTGGCCAGGGTGTGGGCCCCCTTGTTGGGGAACGTAGTAATTTCAAAAAAATTCCTACGCACACGCAAGATCATGGTGATGCATAGCAACGAGAGGGGAGAGTGTTGTCCACGTACCCTCGTAGACCGACAGCGGAAGCGTTATCACAACGCGGTTGATGTAGTCGTACATCTTCACGATCCGACCGATCAAGTACCGAACGCCCGGCACCTCCGAAGTTCTACACACGTTCAGCTCGATGATGTCCCTTGAACTCCGATCCAGCCGAGTGTTGAGGGAGAGTTTCGTCAGCACGACGGCGTGGTGAAGATGATGATGTTCCACCGGCGCAGGGCTTCACCTAAGCTCCGCGACGGTATTATCGAGGTGTAATCTGGTGGAGGGGGGCACCGCACACGGCTAAAATATCGTATATCAAGTGTGTGCTTAGGTGCCCCCTGCCCCAGTATATAAAGGAGCAAGGGGGAGGCCAGCTGCCCTAGGCGCGCCAAGGAGAGAGGGGGAGTCCTCCTCCTAGTAGGAGTAGGACTCCCCTTTCCTAGTCCTACTAGGAAAGAAGGGGGGAAGGAAAGAGAGGGAGAGGGAGAGGGAAAGGGGGCTGCGCCCCCCTCTCCTAGTCCAACTAGGATTCCCCTTGGGAGGGGGCGCGCCACCTCCTGGCTGTTGCCCTCTCTCTCCCCTCAAGGCCCACCGAGGCCCAATACTTCCCCGGGGGGTTCCGGTAACCCTCCGGCACTCCAGTTTAATCCGAAACTTCTCCGGAACACTTCCGGTGTCCGAATATAGTCGTCCAATATATCAATCTTTACGTCTCGGCCATTTCGAGACTCATCGTCATGTCCGTGATCACATCCGGGACTCCGAACAACCTTTGGTACATCAAATCACATAAACTCATAATATAACTGTCATCGTAACTTTAAGCGTGCGGACCCTTTGGGTTCGAGAACTATGTAGACATGACCGAGACACCTCTCCGGTCAATAACCAATAGCGGGACCTGGATGCCCATATTGGCTCCCACATATTCTACGAAGATCTTTATCTGTCGGACCGCATAACAACATACGTTGTTCCCTTTGTCATCGGTATGTTAGTTGCCCGAGATTCGATCGTCGGTATCTCGATACCTAGTTCAATCTCATTACCGGCAAGTCTCTTTACTTGTTCCGTAATACATCATCCCGCAACGAACTCATTAGTCACAATGCTTGCAAGGCTTATAGTGATGTGCATTACCGAGTGGGCCCAGAGATACCTCTCCGACAATCGGAGTGACAAAACCTAATCTCGAAATACGCCAACCCAACAATTACCTTTGGAGACACCTGTAGAGCACCTTTATAATCACCCAGTTATGTTGTGACGTTTGGTAGCACACAAAGTGTTCCTCCGGTAAACGGGAGTTGCATAATCTCATAGTCATAGGAACATGTATAAGTCGTGAAGAAAGCAATAGCAACATACTAAACGATCGGGTGCTAAGCTAACGAAATGGGTCAAGTCAATCACGTCATTCTCCTAATGAGGTGATCCCGTTAATCAAATGACAACTCATGTCTATGGCTAGGAAACATAACCATCTTTGATTAACGAGCTAGTCAAGTAGAGGCATACTAGTGACACTCCGTTTGTCTATGTATTCACACATGTATTACGTTTCCGGTTAATACAATTCTAGCATGAATAAAAAACATTTATCATGATATAAGGAAATATATAATACTTTATTATTGCCTCTAGGGCAAATTTCCTTCAAGGGGGTGGGGAGATAGATATTTCCATGGTGGAAAAACAATTTCGCTCGGTGCCGTGAGAAACTGGCGCGCAAGTGAGATTCAAGCGGGGGCAGTGGACTGTAGACGATGAAGCTTCCTACGTAAGCCAGACAAGACGGTGCGCCGAGATATTTTATATCGCATCCCACACGATTCGTTCTGGTAAACTGTTTGTTGTATACCTGATTTTTTTCATTATATTTTGAAAGACAAAATGGTGTTACGGAGGGAAAGGATGGTGTTTGAATTACTAGAACATTTATGTACAGTGAACATGCAACTACATGAGCGTCGTGTTTAAATTTGGAATTATTCCGGGTTCGTTTGGCATTTTTATGGATTAATTGAGTTTCTCGGCATTTAATGTGCATAATTCACATTTGAATTACAAGCACATGCTTCAGTGCCCCAAAGTTTGTTGAAAATTCACATGTGTGTCCTTAGGTGAATTTATAGATCACATGCAAGAAATGGGAATGAAATTCAAACATCTGGGCGTCGTGGCTCGGTCGGGAACATTGAGAAACTTGGTTTTTAAATTCCTGGAAATTCAAAACTCGCCAAAAAATCATGAAACTTGGCATGGTGTCATTTCATGGCACCAACATGTTGTCGCAAAAAATTTGGCCGCATTTGGACAAGTTTTTGGTATAAGCTTCTTGTAAACCGGAGCTTCTCTCGAGAAGACTCGTGGTTCCTGAGGGGGGACGTGTCACCTTTGTGTTCGAAACGATATACGCTGCCTCCCCCCTCTATTTTTTACAGAGGCAACATAGAACTATATGAGTGTCGTGTTAAAATTTGGAATTATTCCGGGTTCGTTTGGACTTTCTTATACATTAATTAAATTTCTAGTCATTTAATATGCGTAATTCAAATTCGAACTACAAGCACATGCTCTAATGCACCATAGTTGGTTGAAAAATCACATGTGTGTCCTTGGGTGAATTTCTAGGTCCCATGCAAGAAATGGGAATGAAATTCAAACATCTGGGCGTCATGGCTCACCCGGAAAGATTGCGAAACTTGGTTTTTTAATTCATGTAAATCCAAAACACGCCTGAAAATCAGGAAACCTGGCATGGTGTCAGGACATGGCACCAACATGATGCGGTAAATTTGTTGGCCGAATTGGGACAAGCTTTGGTATAAGCTTCTTGCAAACCGGAGCTTCTCTCAATAAGGCTTGTGGTTCCGAGAGGAAACGTGTCACCTCGGTGTGCGAAATGACATATGTACACTGCCTTCTCCCGCCTTAATTTGTTTACACATGCAGATTAGACCAAACAGAAGTATCATGCTAAATTTTGGAATTATTCCAGGTTCGTTTGGCCTTTTTATACATTAATTGAATTTCTGGGCATTTCATGTGCATAACTCAAATTTGAACTACAAGCACATGCTCCAGTGCACCAAAGTTGGTTGAAAAATCACATGTGTATCCTTGGTTGAATTTCTAGGTCCCATGCAAGAAATGAGAATGAAATTCAAACATCTAGGCATCGTGGCTCGGCCGGGAAGATTGAGAAACTTTGTTTTTTAATTCCTGTAAATCCAAAGCATGCCTGAAAATCATGAAACTTGGCATGGTGTCGTGACATGGCACCAACATGCTATGGTAATTTTTCTGTCCGATTTGCGAAGGCGCACACATTAAAAATCAACAAAGTCATTTTGGAACAAGTGTTGTCACGTTACAAACCGGAAACACAACTATTATTGAAACCGTGGGCGTTCTACTTACCAATTATGTGCCGCCACGCGTCCCTTTTTTTATTGTCTAGGAGGTGCCGTGCGGGGTAGCTATTCGACTACGGGAGGCGTGCGATCAGACCCCTGCGCGTGCTCATCGGGAGGAGAGCCCTTTGACCTCTATCCACCGCGCACCTCCCTCCCAACATCTCCATTAATGGTGCCCGAGCCCTTATATCATCGTGTGGCTACGTCTCACTGGACTGAGATTTAAGAGAGAAAAGTGAATATCTGAAAAGAAAGTTTTGCACAGATCTTGATGTAAGATCTGACGGACCTATATAACATCGACTGCCACTTATAGCAAGCATGATAAATATAAGGACGATGACAGTGGATAATAATTGTCTTACATGTCTAGGAAGATAACTAAAAAAGCCACATGCGGCTACGCCCGAAATACACAAGGGCAAAAGAAGAAGGAAGACACATACAACGATCTGGCTCGCTGATCTCTACTTTCTTGATGCGCTGCAGGTCGTAGAGACTAGTTCTCGTAGCGAGCGGCGATGATATCTTTCATCAGTTTCATGTCCTTAATACGCTGCTCGGCAGCAACCGCGGATTCCTCCAACAGCCTTTCGCGCTCAATGCAGAGCATGGCATTCTCGTGCATAAGTTTCTTGATGATGACGGCCGTGCTCTTCAACAAGGCAGTCATCTCCTCTACCTGCTTCGCCCTTCCGGCGGCCCGGAGTTGTTCAAACGAGGCATTCAACTCATCCTGCAGCTTCATCCAGCCGGAGATCTGATCCATCTGGCTATGGACGATCACATGCATGCACCTGTAAGAGTCCTTGTCTGCCCACGAGAGATTTTCCCAGGCCGCCGCGACGCGGGAGGACAGCTCTGCTGCATTCGCGGCGTGGCAAGACATCTCTGCTGCTTCCGCGGCGCGGCCAGACTAGTCTGCTGCATCGACGGCGCGGCGGGACCTCCGTGCTGCTTCGGCGGCGCGGTGGGACTTCTGTGCTGGTACTACCGTGCGGTGGTACATGTCGCCTGCTTTCGCGGATAAGCGGGACATCTCTTGTGCTTCCGCTTCCATGCCCGCCTCTCCCTGGTGGTAATCTCTCGAAAGAGAACTCACTTTGGCCATGGCAGACACAGGAGAACGATGTTGAATGACTTGTTTGCTTTTGTGGATGAGGAGTTGAGGAAGGAATGTGCTATCGTCTTGGCATAGTACAGTATTTACATCCGATTACTAATACGCTCCTAAGTGGGAAACCATTTAGGTTTTGATCGGTGTGAACAGGTTTGCAATTTGGAAGGTGACGGGACACAGGCTCAAAATTTATTGATGGTTCTATAATTTCTAAGTGCGCCACTATTCTCGGACGGCGTAACGTGGTGTCGGTGAGAAACGACACCTATGGGATCACGAGAATCCCTACTACGGTTGCCGGGGCGCAGGGTTGTGAGAGGAGCAGGATTAGCAGTCAACACAAGGTTCGTTTACCTAGGTTCAGGCCGCGAGGATGCGTAATACCCTAGTCCTGCTTTGGTGGCTGTATTTCAGAGAGTTCTTAGGCTCTCGAACTAGCTATGGTGGATGCGTGGTTTCAAAGAGCCGAATCCCTCTCCAGTATGCCATGGGCCTCCTTTTATAGTCGAAAGGGGCTGCCACAGTGGCACACAGGAGATGGAAAGGCCTACAGATCTATGAGCTTATCGCTCGTATTACAGGACAAGATGCATTTAATGCATCACTTAGGTGTCCCCTTGCTTTATTGGGGATGGGAACGAGGCTCGTCCCGTCCATCGCCGCTCCGCCTTGCTTCGACACGCGCCCAGGCCAGCGATGCATGCAGCGCCATGTAGGCAGGTAGGCTGCTGAGGTGGCGCGATGGTGGAGCCTTCACGAAGATCTGCATGCTGCCACGCAGGCGTGTGCTGAGTTGGCCTAGAAGCTGCATGTTGCCACGCAGGTGCCTGCCCAGCTGGTTGGGCTGGCAGCTGCATGCGAACGGCGGTGGAGACTTGGTTGGTGCGGGCCTGGCAGTGGCGCCGCTGATGCCCTCGGCAAGGGCCTTGCCGGGTGGCCCGGCAAGGGTCTTGCCGTGGTGCTGTCGTCCCCGGCAAGGATCCTGCCGGGGGGCTTGTGGCTCTCCTCGGCAAGGATCTTGACGAGGACCGTTGTCTTTTAATCCTCATCTGATCTTGAATATGTCTTGTCTTCACAAAGATCTGCATGCTACCACGGAGGTGCCTCCCGAGCCCTAGTTCCAACGTGGTTGGTTCAGTTGGAACCCGTGGGCTCGAGGGTGGCTCACTCTGTTGGTGAGGACGAGCCGCCCCGGCAAGGGTCTTGCCGGGGCCGCTGAGGCTGCCCTCAAAAAGGGTCTTGCCGGGGGGAACCTGCTTCGCCTCTCTGCTTCTTTGTGTTCTTGGCCCTGGCGTTGCCTTGGCTGTCTTGTACTTTAGCTTTTCTCCGGCTTCCCTCCCTTGCCCTGCTACGGGTGGCCGTGGCGCGCGGCTCCGACTGCCCGTGCACAAGTAAAGGGGTACAAAGGTGTGCCCCTACTTTTGTACACCGACAGGAGCCCCGGGGCCTGGGCCACACATAGGCGCAACATGTTGTTGTGCCAGGCCCAAAACTGTGCGCGGGCAGGCGGGGCGGATTTTTACAGCAGTAACTCTTCGTCCGCTGCGCTTCCCCATGACCCGCGTTGAACGCGCGACGTGGGGAGGGGGCGTGCGTGATGTGGGCGGCATGCGTGGGGCGATTCCCGCATGCATGCGTCATATTGCGATAGAGGGGCGGCTCGCGCCTTCCCCATGAAGAGGGAGAGGTGTAAAGGCGCGGACCATTTACTGAGTGGGGCCGGGTCGCGGTCTTCAAGGCGTCGACACCCCACGATCACGGGGTGGGGAGAGGTCGCCTCACCCGTCCCCTCTGTTCTGCACGTTCACCACAAGTCCTCCATGCGCTTGGGGTGGCGAGCGGCAGAGGCGGGAAACCGGGGCGTCGCTGGTTGGGGCACCGGGTCGGTCTCGTTTCCCTGCGCCTCCCGTGGCTGGATTGGCCGAGCGGGGCGGCCGAGCCCTGACCCCGCCCCTTTATAAGGAGAGGGAAGGGGGATGGCATCCCACACTCTTCTATCTTCTATCTCCTCCTGCTTCTGCTTCTTCCTCTCATCCGCCATGGAGAAGGGGAACCCCGGCCCCTCGACGGTGGTGGCGAGGGTCGCCGCTCGACAGCGCGTCCCTCCTCCTCCTGAGCCCACGGTGGTGGAGCCGGCCGCGAGGGGAAGGGGGAGGGGGTGAGGCCGTGGCAGAGGTCGTGGTGCTCGGGGAAGAGGAGGACGGGGTGGCACGCCGGCCTCGCCCCCGCCAATGATGCCTTTCCCGACAGAGGGCCACGTCGGAGACCAGCCCTGCGAGTTCTTCATCAGGCCGCGTCGGCCTCCGCGTCGCCGTCGCCGTCTTCGTCTTCCCGCCCTGTTTGCTCGGGAGATGGAGCGTGACTCGCCCCATACCCTCAGGTTGCACATGAGGGGCTACGGGAATGGGGGCATGCGGTTCGACGTTGACTTCCCGGCTCCTCGGTTCATGTAACTTCGCCGTGGTTGGAAGACGTTCGCTCGCATCCACAGCCTGACAGTGGGGCTCGTCCTCTACTTCAAATTAATGGAGGACGACCTGCTCTCCGTCAAGGTCTTCAGAGATTTTGGAACTCGCCTGAAGTGCTGCATGGAGAGCTCCTCCGACGGAGACTCCGACGATGGAAGCTCTTCCTCGAGCGAAAGTGACGAGGAGGACAGCGGGGTAGATGACGGGGACGAGTCCGACTAGGCGTCGGATGCCCTGATACGTCTCCAACGTATCTATAATTTATGAAGTATTCATGCTATTATATTATCTGTTTTGGATGTTTATGGGCTTTATTAAACACTTTTATATTATTTTTGGGACTAACCTATTAACCCAGAGCCCAGTGCCAGTTCCTGTTTTTTTCCCTTGTTTCAGTGTTTTGAAGAAAAGGAATATCAAACGGAGTCCAAACGGAATTAAACCTTCGGGAGAGTTATTTTTGGAACGGAAGCAATCGAGGGGACTTGGAGTGCACGTAAGGGAAGCAACGAGGAAGGCAGGGGGCGCGCCCACCCCCCTGGGCGCGCCCTCCACCCTCGTGGGCCCCTCGTGGCTCCCTTGACGTATTTCTTCCACCTATATAAAACATTATACCCTAAAACCATCGGGTAACAAAATAGATCGGGAGTTCCGCCGCCGCCAAAAATCAATCGGGACCCTGTTCCGGCAGCCTGCCATAGGGGGGAACCCTCACCGGTGGCCATTCATCATCTCGGCGCTTTCCATGACGAGGAGGGAGTAGTTCACCCTCGGGGCTGAGGGTATGTACCAGTAGCTATGTGTTTGATCTCTCTCTCTCTCTCTCGTGTTCTTGAGGTGATACGATCTTGTTGTATCGCGAGCTTTGCTATTATAGTTGGATCTTATGATGTTTTTCCCCCTCTACTCTCTTGTAATGGATTGAGTTTTCCCTTTGAAGTTATCTTATCGGGTTGAGTCTTTAAGGATTTGAGAACACTTGATGTATGTCTTGCCGTGCTTACCTATGGTCACAATGGGATATCACGTGATCCACTTGATGTATGTTTTGGTGATCAACTTGCGGGTTCCGCCCACGAACCCATGCATAGGGGTCGGCACACGTTTTCGTCTTGACTCTCCGGTAGAAACTTTGGGGCACTCTTTGAAGTTCTATGTGTTGGTTGAATAGATGAATCTGAGATTGTGTGATGCATATCGTATAATCATACCCACGGATACTTGAGGTGACAATGAGTTTTGGTTGATTTGTTTCTTACGGTGTTATTCTAGTACGAACTCTATGATAGATTGAACGGAATGAATAGCTTCTTGTTATTTTACTACAAACTCTTAAATAGATCGATCCGAAAGGATAACTTTGAGGTGGTTTCGTACCCTACAATAATCTCTTCGTTTGTTCTCCGCTATTAGTGACTTTGGAGTGACTCTTTGTTGCATGTTGAGGGATAGTTATATGATCCAATTATGTTATTATTGTTGAGAGAACTTGCACTAGTGAAAGTATGAACCATAGGCCTTGTTTCAACATATTGCAATACCGTTTGTGCTCACTTTTATCATTACTTACCTTGCTGTTTTTATATTTTTAGATTACAAAAACCTATATCTACCATCCATATTGCACTTGTATCACCATCTCTTCGCCGAACTAGTGCACCTATACAATTTATCATTGTATTGGGTGTGTTGGGGACACAAGAGACTCTTTGTTATTTGGTTGCAGGGTTGCTTGAGAGAGACCATCTTCATCCTACGCCTCCCACGGATTGATAAACCTTAGGTCATACACTTGAGGGAAATTTGCTACTGTCCTACAAACCTCTGCACTTGGAGGCCCAACAACGTCTACAAGAAGTTTGCGTAGTAGACATCAAGCTCTTTTCTGGCACCGTTGCCGGGGAGGCTAGGTAAGCGGCACTCACACCTCGTCAACTAAGCTCTTTTCTGGCGCCGTTGCCGGGGAGGTGAGCGCTTGAAGGTATATCTTTAGATCTTGCAATCGAATCTTTTAGTTTTTTGTTTTATTACTAGTTTAGTTTATAAAATAAAACTACAAAAAAATGGAATTAAGGATGTCTCATATGCTTCATCTTTTTAATGTCTTCCATGAAAATAAGGATTCCGATAATTGTACTCAATTTCTACAGGAAGAATGCATTAAAATGTTTGGCACTAAATCTTTGAATGATGAGCATGATTGCAATGTTGTTAGTATGAATTCTTTGAATACCCATGATTCTAATGATATGCAAAGCCACAAGCTTGGGGATGCTATGTTTGATGAAGATGATATGTTTAGTCCCCCAAGTTTTGATATGCAAATTTATTATGATGAGCCTCCTATCTATGATGATTATTGTGATGACACGTATGCTATAAAGAATAATAATAACCATGAAACTTTTCATCTTGATTTTAATTTTCAATTGGATTATGCCTCACATAATAGTTATTTTGTTGAGTTTGCTCCCACTACTATTCATGAGAAGAAATTTCCTTATGTGGAAAGTAATAAAAATTCTATGCTTGTAGATCATGAAAAGAATGCTTTAGGTGCTGGTTATATTGTTGAATTCATTCATGATGCTACTGAAAATTATTATAAGGGAGGAATATATGCTTGTAGGGATTGCAATAATATCAAGTTTCCTCTCTATGTACTTAAAATCTTGAAGTTATGCTTGTTTTGCTTTCCTATGCTAGTTGATTCTTGTTCCCATAAATTGTTTGCTCACAAAATCCCTATGCATAGGAAGTGGGTTAGACTTAAATGTGCTAGTCATATTCTTGATGATGCTCTCTTTATGTTTCAATTCCTATCTTTTATGTGAGCATCATTGAAATCATCATGCCTAGCTAGAGGCGTTAAACGATAGCGCTTGTTGGGAGGCAACCCAATTTTATTTTAGTTTCTTGCTTTTTGGTTCTGTTTTGGAACAAATAATCCATCTAGCTTCTTTTTAGATGTGGTTTTGTGTTTTAATTAGTGTTTGTGCCAAGTAGAACCTTTCGGAAGACTTGGGTGAAGTCTTTATGATCATGCTGTAAAAAACAGAAACATTAGCGCTCACGAGATTAGCTAAAACTTTTAAATGGAGAGTGTTATTTAGTTAATTCTTTTTGCAGATGATTACTAGACAAATTCTTCAGGTCCAGAAATTTATTTTAGAATTTTTGGAGTTCCAGAAGTATACGTTTGATACAGATTACTACAGACTGTTCTGTTTTTGACAGATTCTGTTTTTCGTGTGTTGTTTGCTTATTTTGATGAATCTATGGCTAGTAAAATAGTTTATAAACCATAGAGAAGTTGGAATACAGTAGATTTACCACCAATAAAAATAAATAATGAGTTCATTACAGTACCTTGAAGTGGTGTTTTGTTTTCTTTCGCTAACGGAGCTCACGAGATTTTCTGTTAAGTTTTGTTTTGTCAAGTTTTCAAGTTTTGGGTAAAGATTCGATGGACTATGGAATAAGGAGTGGCAAGAGCCTAAGCTTGGGGATGCCCAAGGCACCCCAAGGTAATATTCAAGGATTACCAAGAGCCTAAGCTTGGGGATGCCCCGGGAGGCATCCCCTCTTTCGTCTTCATTCATCGGTAACTTTACTTGGAGCTATATTTTTATTCACCACATGATATGTGTTTTGCTTGGAGCGTCATTTTATTTTCTTTAGATTTGCTTGCTGTTTGAATAAAATACCAAGATCTGAAATTCTTAAATGAGAGAGAGTCTTCACATAGCTACATAATTATTTAACTACTCATTGATCTTCACTTATATCTTTTTGGAGTAGTTTGTCATTTACTCGTGTGCTTCACTTATATCCTATGAGTAAATGGTTGAATGATTTGAATGTCATCAATCTGAAATTATATATGTTTCATATGCTTATCCCATGGGGAGTAATGACTTTACATATAAGAAGTAGAGGTGGTAAATTTATTGAAGGTTAGCAAACATTGTATTGGTCACTTGAACAATTCATGAAAGAATATTGAAGGAAGAGAGATTTCACATATAAATATACTATCTTGGACATCTTCTATGATTGTGAGCCCCATTAATTATTTTCACACTTGAGCAAATTAGTTGAAGTTGGACAAGGAAGACAACATAATGAGTTATGCTTGGGTATATTTGTATAGAAGTTATATTGTTATGGATCCTCTAACATGTGGTGCTTGCTATTTAGAATCCTTTGCTAGCCAAAATATCTGTACTAAGTGGGAATACTGCTTGTGCATCCAAATTCCTTGAACCAAGTTTCTTCCATGAGTGTCCAGCATATCTACCTATATGCAGTATTTACCTGTCGTTCCAAGTAAATTTGCATGTGCCAAACTCTAAACCTTCAAATAATTATCTGTTTTGTATGCCCGAATCGCTCATGTAGCGACTAGGGGCTGTCAGTATCTTCCATGCTAGGTGGGTTATTCTCACGATGAGTGGACTCCACTCACCATTCACGAGAAAATGGCTGGTAACTGGGATGCCCAGTCCTATGATCAAAAGATCAAAAACAAATTCGCAAATAATTTAAACAAAACTCCCCCAGGAATGTTGATAGTTGGACGTCACCCGCTGTTTCGGACAAGCCGTGGTGTGTGAATGTTGGTGGAGGGGGAGTAAAATCTTTACCTTTCTGCATGGGAACCGCCTATGATGCATCTAGTATGGAAGATATTGGGAACTCTTGGTCGTTATGTTGACAATGAAAGCATACCTCTCAAAATTATTTTCATCTATGTTTTTGCTTCGATCTCTGGCACCTCCGCAAATCCCTGCTTCCCTTTGCGAAGGGCTTATCTTTTACTTTTATGCAAGAGTCAGTGGTATTCCTTCTCATTCCAACCTACTCTTTAGTTGGCAAGCATCATGTGATGGAAAGATCTAAGCATATATGGCCATTCAAATATATTTGAGCATGAATTATTACTGTTGACATTATCCTCGAGGTAAAAGGTTGGGAGGCGAAACATTAAGCCCCTATCTTTCTCTGTGTTCGATGAATACTTTTTGTTCTAAAAATATGCTTTGAGTGGTAGCAATCATGGAAGACTAAATGATAGTTGAGTATGTGAAGTTTGCGGAATCGAAGCTTTGACATAGACTCTTCCTGAAAATAAGATGAATTGTAATTGTTTGATGACTAATAACACGGTTTGTTAGTTTTCAAGAAAGTTTATGATGTATACTTTAACATGTGAATAGTTTGTTACTTGATCATGCAAAGTTTTATGATATGAGCTACTGTTATGACATATAATGATGCTAGCAAAGGTGATTGAAATTATCATTGATCAAACTTGTGCACCTGCTAGCATTCAAACTTCATAAATTATTTCTTTTATCATTTACCTACTTGAGGATGAGCAGGAATTAAGCTTGGGGATGCTGATACGTCTCCAACGTATCTATAATTTATGAAGTATTCATGCTATTATATTATCTGTTTTGGATGTTTATGGGCTTTATTAAACACTTTTATATTATTTTTGGGACTAACCTATTAACCTAGAGTCCAGTGCTAGTTCCTGTTTTTTCCCTTGTTTCAGTGTTTCGAAGAAAAGGAATATCAAACGGAGTCCAAACGGAATCAAACCTTCGGGAGAGTTATTTTTGGAACGGAAGCAATCCAGGGGACTTGGAGTGCACGTAAGGGAAGCAACGAGGAAGGCACGAGGCAGGGGGGCGCACCCTCCACCCTCCCCTCGTGGCTCCCGTGACGTATTTCTTCCTCCTATATATACCAATATACCGTAAAACCATCGGGGAACAGAATAGATCGGGAGTTCCGCCGCCGCAAGCCTCTGTAGCCACCTAAAACCAATCGGGACCCTGTTCTGGCACCCTGCCGGAGGGGGGAACCCTCACCGGTGGCCATCTTCATCATCCCGGCGCTCTCCATGACGACGAGGGGGTAGTTCACCCTCGGGGCTGAGGGTATGTACCAGTAGCTATGTGTTTGATCTCTCTCTCTCTCTCTCGGGTTCTTGAGGTGATACGATCTTGATGTATCGCGAGCTTTGCTATTATAGTTGGATCTTATGATGTTTTTCCCCCTCTACTCTCTTGTAATGGATTGAGTTTTCCCTTTGAAGTTATCTTATCGGATTGAGTCTTTAAGGATTTGAGAACACTTGATGTATGTCTTGCCATGCTTATCTGTGGTGACAATGGGATATCACGTGATCCACTTGATGTATGTTTTGGTGATCAACTTGCGGGTTCCGCCCATGAACCTATGCATAGGGGTTGGCACACGTTTTCGTCTTGACTCTCCGGTAGAAACTTTGGAGCACTCTTTGAGGTTCTATGTGTTGGTTGAATAGATGAATCTGAGATTGTGTGATGCATATCGTATAATCATACCCACGGGTACTTGAGGTGACAATGGAGTATCTAGGTGACATTAGGGTTCTGGTTGATTTGTGTCTTAAGGTGTTATTCTAGTACGAACTCTATGATAGATTGAACGGAAAGAATAGTTTCGTGTTATTTTACTACGGACTCTTGAATAGATCGATCCGAAAGGATAACTTTGAGGTGGTTTCGTACCCTACAATAATCTCTTCGTTTCTTCTCCGCTATTAGTGACTTTGGAGTGACTCTTTGTTGCATGTTGAGGGATAGTTATATGATCCAATTATGTTATTATTGTTGAGAGAACTTGCACTAGTGAAAGTATGAACCCTAGGCCTTGTTTCAATGTATTGCAATACCGTTTGTGCTCACTTTTATCATTAGTTATGTTGCTGTTTTTATATGTTCAGATTACAAAAACCTATATCTACCATCCATATTGCACTTGTATCACCATCTCTTCGCCGAACTAGTGCACCTATACAATTTACCATTGTATTGGGTGTGTTGGGGACACAAGAGACTCTTTGTTATTTGGTTGCAGGGTTGCTTGAGAGAGACCATCTTCATCCTACGCCTCCCACGGATTGATAAACCTTAGGTCATCCACCTGAGGGAAATTTGCTACTGTCCTACAAACTTCTGCACTTGGAGGCCCAACAACGTCTACAAGAAGAAGGTTGCGTAGTAGACATCATGCCCCACGCCTTGGCGGGTGCGGCAGCGGCAGCATATGGACCTGGCCGCTCCTCCGGTGGAGTTTAGCCGGGGGAGGGG
The DNA here is from genome assembly GCF_018294505.1 of Triticum aestivum. Classification (NCBI taxonomy): domain Eukaryota; kingdom Viridiplantae; phylum Streptophyta; class Magnoliopsida; order Poales; family Poaceae; genus Triticum; species Triticum aestivum. The sequence continues at coordinate 415,378,025 of NC_057796.1, forward strand.
CCAGCTCCTTGAACTTCTCGGGGCCGTCTCCTTGGGTGGCTGGAGTCGGGAGGCTGCGGAAGAGCAAGAGGGCGGGCGGCAAGGCCTTCAACTCGGAGTACGCGGACACTGACGCCTTCGTCGGGTGTTTGGCGACCTGCCGCCTCGTCTTCCAGCTCCTTTCCCTGCACCGTGAACACCGGCCCATCCTTGGGCAGCTACCGAGGTGTTCTCTTGGTGCTTTCTGCTGCTCGTAGCTCGCCTAGGCGCCCCTTTTGCCCTTTCGCCTTCTTGACCTGCCTCCTGAGTAGAGGGACAAGAAAGGGATTACGGTCATCTCATCTCTTTTTTAGTCTGTAAGCCTTTGGGCCTTCGTTAAATTTAGAACTTGTAATCCCCTTGCTCATGTTTTTCATTCCGTATGAACTGTACCTGTGTGGGATGTTTTTGATGAAAAAGGGATGTTTGCCGGGTTTTTCGTTCGTGGGTGAAACCTGTGACAAGGAGCGAATCCTTGTTACTATTTAAGATAAACGTTTTTCGCCCGGCAACAGGCCTTGCCGCCCCCCACTTCGCTCGACCATTCTCGCGCCCTTGGTGGAGGCAGGGATGAAGTGGGCTTAGGCTCCTCGTTCTATCTCCTTGCCGCCGCCGCTACAACCAAATCCGGACCCAGGAGATAATCCTTAGGTATAGGAAAAAGGGGAGCACGGTAGCCTGGAGATAAAATGAGGTTTCACATGTCCCAGTTCCATACCGAAATGCATGACAGAGGATGAAAGACTTATCTAGATCTGCAGCCTCCGGCAACCTTGTTTTGCCGCGGTTGGGTCCTTGTACTTGCAGCCCCCGGCAACTTTGGTTCGCCGGGGTCGGGACGCTGGTCCGTTCCCTTTCTTCCAAGTAGCTCAGTAGAAGTGCCCATGTGCCCTGCGAACCAAAGGAGGGCAGAAGAGAACAAAGAGACGCGCACTCGACCTCTAGGCTAGGGTTAGTCGCCGCTAAGCACTATCAACCCTAACCAAGGAAGAGACTCGACCTAGCATGCATGCTATAACTTAGGGTGCTAGCGCTTCATTTATTTATGCTCAGGGTCTGCGCCTGGCTTTGTACAGAGGGTTACATGCCTCGTCAGCAAGGCTTGTACAAAATGTGGCTTGCCGGGGGGCCCAGCAAGCCGCGCCTTATGGGTAAAACTTGCGAAGATGCTCGATGTTCTAGGAGTTACTCACTAGGATGGCATCTTCAGTCTCCAGGCAGACTGCGCCGGGCCTGGTGACTCGTATTACTCGATAAGGGCCTTCCCACTTCGGCATCAACTTGTTGGTATTCTTGGCCGACTGAAGGCGCCGAAGAGCAAGGTCGCCTTCCTCAAAACTTCGGGCATGAACCTTGCGGCTATAGTAGCGGCACAAGGCTTGCTGGTAGCGTGCTGCCCTCATAGCCGCCCGAAGACGATCTTCCTCAAGGAGCGTTGTGTCATCTTGCCGCAACTGCTCTTGCTCAAACTCATCATAAGCAAGCACTCGAGGCGACCCGTATATGAGTTCCGTGGGGAGAACTGCTTCTGCCCCGTATACCAGGGCAAAGGGTGTCTGGCTGGTGGCTCGATTTGGCGTCGTCCTGATCAACCAAAGAACCGCCGGCAATTCATCAATCCAGCGCCTTCCGCTCTTGCGCAACTTGTCAAAAGTCTTTGTCCTCAGGCCTTGCAACACTTCAGCATTTGCCCTCTCCGCTTGGTCGTTGCTCCGTGGGTGTGCCACGGAAGCAAAACAGACCTTGCTGTCGAGGTCTTGAATGTATTGCATGAAGGTGTGGCTTGTGAACTGCGTGCCGTTGTGGGTGATGACTCTGTTTGGCACACCAAAACGGCAGACTAGTCCCTTAAAGAACTTGGCGGCTGACTATGCTGTCACCTTCCTCACTGGTTCCTCCTCTGGCCACTTTGTGAACTTGTCGATTGCAACGTACAAGTACTCAAAGCTCCCGATAGCACGGGGAAAGGGCCCAGTATGTCGAGCCCCCAGACCGAGAATGGCCAGGAGAGAGGGACCGTTTGAAGGGCTTGAGCTGGTTGATGAAGCTTCTTTGAATGGAACTGACATTCTTCACACTTGGTTACTAGTGTCGTTGCATCCTGGAGGGCAGTGGGCCAGAAGAAACCTTGCCGGAACGCCTTGCCGGCAAGGGCCCTCAACCTTATGCGGGAGCCACATATGCCTCCATGTATCTCTACCAACAGCTCCAGTTCTTCCTCCCGGGGGATGCACTTAAATTTCACACCGTTTGGTCTCTTTCTGTACAGGACGTCGTCGACGAACTGGTACAAGGCGGACCGACGGGCTACTTTCTCCGCTTCTTCCTGCTCCTCAGGAAGTTCCCCTGTCTGGAGGAATCGGACGGTATGCTGTGCCCATGCCGGAGCCTGGGGCTCGACGGCGAGGACCAAAGGCATTTCCTCTGCCATGGGAATGCTCTACGGCCAGGGCGTGACACCCTGCCGGAGCCAGCTGCTCCTTGGCAGGCACAGTGTCCACGGCAACATCCTTGCCGGCGGCCCCAGGGGCTCGGCGGGAAAGTACTTGCCGAGGCCTGATTTCCTTCGCTTGTTCTGCTCCGTTGATGGTTCGACGGATGGCTGAGTTAACCGGAGCAAAAAGGTACCTGGTTCCGCAGGTCGCTTGAATGCAGCGCGCTTTGACAGGTAATCGGTGATGTCGTTCTCCGCTCGGGGAACGTGCTCCGCTTGGATACCGTCAAAGCGCTCCTCTAGCTTCCTCACTTCATCTACGTAGGCCTCCATCAACGAGCTCTGGTAATCCTTGTTGACCTGTCTGACAACAAGCTGCGAGTCACCCCTGACGATGAGCCTTTTAAATCCGAGGTCTGCCATGATCCTGAGACCGGCAAGCAGCCCCTCGTACGCAGCAGTGTTGTTGGTGGACATCTCCCTGGGAAAGTGCATCTGGATCACATACTTGAGGTGCTCCCCGGTGGGCGCGACGGGCAACACACCAGCACCGGCGCCTTGCAGCGAGAAAGCCCCGTCAAAGTACATAACCAAGTCGCGAACTGTTTCCTTGCCGGGGAGGGTAGTCTCCTGGATCTCTTCATCAGGCATTGAGGTCCATTCTGCAATGAACTCCGCCAAGACTCTGCTCTGGATCGTTGAGGTACTTTCAAATCTCAAACCAAAGCTTGACAACTCCAAGGCCCACTCCACAATCCTTCCGGTCGCGTCTGGGTTGTGCAGTGTCCGTTGCAACGGGAGGCGGGTGACGACAGTGATCTCGTGGGCTTGGAAGTAATGACGCAGCTTCCTCGAGGCCATAAGGAGGCCGAAGAGCAATTTCTACACACCGGAATACCTTGATCTAGCCCCCTGCAAGAGGGAGCTGACAAAGTAAACCGGGTGCTGCATCATCTTCTTCTTGTGCACCACTCCGCTTAACGGTGCGGGCTCTGTCCCGATGCCGTCAGATTCTGCGGGGGGCCTCGCCTTGCCGGAACCAGGCCCTGCCGGGGGAGCCTCTGACTTGTCGCCTGTCGGTCCTGCTGCTGCCACTGCCTCTTCGTCAACCTCCCTCTGCGCCACTAGCGCGGCACTGACCACTTGAATCGTCGCCGCCAGATATAGCAGCAACTGCTCTTGTGGTTTAGGCGCGACTAGTATCGGTGTAGAGGAAAGGTATCTCTTCAGGTCTTGCAACGCCGCCTCAGCCTGGGGTCCACTCCATAGGGCCCGACTTCTTCAGGATTTTGAAAAAGGGGAGGGCGCGCTCGGCAGACTTGGAGATGAATCGGTGCATGGCGGCAACGCAGCCAGTTAGCCGACGCACGTCCTTGATCCGCTAGGGCGCCTCAATCTGCTCGATAGCCTTGATCTTGTCTGGGTTTGCCTCGATCCCACGATGCGACACAAAGAAGCCGAGAAGTTTGCCGGACGGAACGCCGAAGACACACTTCTCAGGGTTCAGCTTGAGGTTGATCTTGCATAGGTTGGCAAACGTCTCTTCTAAGTCTTGCACAAGAGTTGCCATGTCCTTGGTTTTGACCACAATGTCATCCATATATGCTTCCATATTTCTATGCAGCTGGGGTTCAAAACCAATTTGGACCGCTCTTGCGAATGTCAAACCAGCACTCTTCAACCCGAAGGGCATCCGTAAAAAGCAGTACGTACCACATGGGGTGATGAATGTTGTCTTCTCTTCATCTTCTCTTGTCATGAAGATCTGGTGGTAGCACGAGTAGGCATCGAGGAATAATAACAGATCACACCCGGCCGTGGAGTCAACAATCTGGTCGATGCGCGGCAACGGGAAGGGGTCCTTAGGACAAGCCTTATTGATATTTATGTAGTCAATACACAGCCTACACTTCCCGTTTTCCTTGCGCACCACCACCGGATTGGCCAACCACGTCGGATGGAGCACTCCTCTCACCAAACCTGCCGCTTCCAATTTCCTGATCTCCTCTGTGATGAACTCCTGTCGTTCCAAAGCCTGCTTCCTGACCTTCTACTTGACGGGCCGTGCATGAGGACAGACATCAAGATGGTGCTTAATCACCTCCCTGGGAACACCGGGGATGTCGGATGCTTGCCATGCAAACACATCGACATTCACCCGCAGGAAGGCGACGAGCGCGCTTTCCATTTTGCTGTCAAGGGTGGAGCTTATGGTGAAAGCTCCTCCCATGCCATCCTTCTTGACGGGCACCCTCTTGGTCCCTGGTGGCATAGCTCTGCATTTCTTGCTCTTGCCGGTGGAGCTCTCTAGCACGTCCTCGACGGTAGCACAACACTCCGAAGAGGTGCGCTTGCCAGAGTGGGTGTGAGTGGTCTTGTCGGTCTTCTTCTTTCCTCCCGGAGTTTCAGCGGCAGGAGCAAGTGCCTTGGCGGCAGCTGCTGCGACTGCCTCCCAGTAGAGTAGGTCGGCGCAGATCAGCGCGTCCTTCTTGTCGGAGGGGACGGTGATGATGTTTATTGGCCCAGGCATCTTCAGCATGTTGTAAGCGTAGTGCGACGCCTCCATGAACTTGGCCAGTGCCGGGTGGCCGAGGATCCCGTTGTAGGGGTCCTTAGGACAATCCTCTCTGTCCTGTAGTTCAGCTCACCTCCAAACGTCACGGGCAACGTGACCTTCCCTTTTGGCTGGCTCCTCCCCGGGTTTACCCCTTGAAACGTGCCTGTTTCCTCGAGGTCCTCATCAGGAATTTGTAGCCTTTTGATCACAACGGGTGAGATCAAGTTCAGACTGGCCCCGCCGTGAACCAACATCTTGTTCACCTTGAGGTTGCGTATCGTTGGTGAAACCAACAATGGAAAACACCCGACCGCAGTTGTGCGGTCAGGGTGATCCTCGGCGTCAAAGATGAGGGTCGTGCTGGACCACCTCAGCGGCTTCTGAGCGTCGAACGAGGGTTCCGCTGCTGTAATCTCACGTGCCCACTGTTAGAGATGGCGGTGAGAAGTATGCAGTGAGGCGCCACCATCGACGCACATGGCCTCTGTAGACTTCTGGAACTCTTGCTCACCGGACTCGTTGTCCTCGTCGTGATCATCATCTTCTTGCTTCTTGTCGCGGCCCCGAGCGGGCCTCTCTTGTTGATTATCCTTGCCACGGCTGCCTCCTTGGCCGCCGCGCTTCTTGCCGGATCCCTCGGCACCATCCTGGCCCTTCTCCTTGTCCCACCTCTCGTACTCAGCTCTTTGCTTCTCGGCAAGCAGCTCGACTTGTCAGCAGTTCTAGAGGTCGTGGCCCTTGGTGCGGTGGATCTTGCAGTACTAGTTGTCGGAACTCCCTGTCTTGTCGGCGGCCGCTAAGGCCCGGCAGGCGGCGCACCCGGCAATCTCCTTGCCGGGGTCGTCTTCCTTGGTCTACTTGGCAGCGCCGGTGCTGTCGGATCCCTCGACGGCAAGCACGATCTTGCCCTTGTGTTTCCTGTTGCGACACCGGCCCTTCTTCGTCGGGGCGGCGGTGTCTTCATCAGTAGAGTCGGTTTCCGCGCCGGCATCCTCGCCGGGGTACTTCCTTCCCTCTTCAGCCCGAGCGCACCTGTCGGCCAGAACATAAAGTTCGGCCACATCCTTAACCTTGTTCATCGCCAGCTCTTCGCGCATCTTGCGGTTGCGCACGTTCTGATGGAACGCGCTGATCAGGGCGGCGGGATGAACATCGGGGATGTTGTACTGCACCCGGCTGAACCTCTGGATGTACTTGCACAGGGTTTCTCCATCCTTCTGGGGAATGATATGCAAATCACTCGCCTGGCCGTGAGCTTGGTGGCCTCAAGTGAAGGCACCAATGAACTCATGACACAGGTCTGACCACGAGGAAATGGAATCCGCCGGCAAGTGCATCAACCAAGACATGACGTTGGGCTTCAGTGCCAACGGGAAGTAATTGGCAAGCACCTTGTCGTCGCGAGCTCCAGCAGCTTGTATCGCGATGGTGTAGATGCTGAGGAACTCCGACGGATGGGTCTGCCATTGTACTTCTCGCCAACGTCGGGCTTGAATGTGCGGTGGGACGGCCACTGGAACTGCCGCAGCTCACGGGTAAAAGTTGGGCACCCCACCTCGTAAGGTAAGCCGCCGGAGCTCCCCGGCGCTGGGTCGTCCATAGCGGGTCCCGCTCGCTTGTCCGACTGGTGGCGCATGTTGCGCCGGCGCTCGATGGTGGTTTGAGCATCTTCGTGGGCTCGTTCTCGAAGAACTTGGCGTTGGTCGCGGTGAGCCCGCGGGTCGGACGACGCTATGGAGATGTTATCACAAGCGTCGTCACGACGGGCGTGGAGGAGGAGAGTGCACCGTGACCACAGCACCCCCGGTCCTTCCACCGTCGACATGTGGTGGCTCGATGGAGCGCCGGCCCGAGAGCCCCACCGGTCGTGGATCATCTTTATTGGCGACGGCGACGAGGCTCTGGATGGTGGATCTCCACTCGTCGAGCTTCTCCGCAGCCGGAGGGAAGTTGAGGAGCAGCTGTGCGCGCGCCAAAGCTTCCGCTAGCGTGGGCGGTGGTGACAGCTACGTGGACTGCGGCGCGCTTCGACTTCTAACTACGTTAGAAGGAGCTCTACCACGGCCCAGCGGCTGCGTGCCATTTTTGCCAGTACTTCGGCGAGCATGCTAGACTCCTTCGTACCGCGGACGATGCACAGGGCTCTTCCCACGGCGGTGTTTGGGGTCTTCCGCGTGGTGATGCTGCTCGTCGCGTGCACCGTGGGAAGAGCGCGCCATGGGCGCCGGCGTGGGCGTCTTGGAGGTTGCTGCGCCACCCGTGGTGGCACAACGACACTCTTGGAGGGCCCCGCGCCGCTTGCGGGGGGCCCAGCCCCGACTTTGGATCTGGCAGCGTGCGGCCCATCGTTTGGCGCACGAACGATGCCGCTCGCGAGGCTCTGACTGCCAGGGCGATGCTGATGATCGCGGACCGCGGCCCGGGTCCTGTCCGCGACCGGCCCGCTACTTGCCTGCACTTGCACGGGTCGTTCGGCTCCCGACAAGCCGATCGCCGTGGCCCTCTTCTTCTTGGGAGCCATGGCGATGGAGAACTGCTAGGCTAACTACTAAACAAGATTCTCACAATCGCGTCCCCTACCTGGCGCGCCAATGATGTCGGTGAGAAACGACACCTATGGGATCACGAGAATCCCTACTACGGTTGCCGGGGTGCAGGGTTGTGAGAGGAGCAGGATTAGGAGTCAACACAAGGTTCGTTTACCCAGGTTTGGGCCGCGAGGATGCGTAATACCCTAGTCCTGCTTTGGTGGCTGTATTTCAGAGAGTTCTTAGGCTCTCCAACTAGCTATGGTGGATGCGTGGTTTCAAAGAGCCGAGTCCCTCTCCAGTATGCCATGGGCCTCCTTTTATAGTCGTAAGGGGCTGCCACAGTGGCACACAGGAGGTGGAAAGGCCTACAGTGCTATGAGCTTATCGCTCGTATTACAGGACAAGATGCATTTAATGCATCGCTTAGGTGTCCCCTTGCTTTATTGGGGACGGGAACGAGGCCCGTCCCATCCGTCACCGCTCTGCCTTGCTTCGACACGCGGCTGGGGCAGCGATAAATGCAGCGCCATGTAGGCAGGCAGGCTGCTGAGGTGGCACGGTGGTGGAGCCTTCACGAAGATCTGTATGCCGCCACGCAGGCGTGTGCTGAGTTGGCCTAGAAGCTGCATGCTGCCACGCAGGTGCCTGCCCAGCTGGTTGGGCTGGCAGCTGCATGCGAACGGCGGTGGAGACTTGGTTGGTGCGGGCCTGGCAGTGGCCCCGCTGACGCCCTCGGCAAGGGCCTTGCCGGGTGGCCCGGCAAGGGTCTTGCCGTGGCGCGCTGTCGTCCCCGGCAAGGATCCTTCCAGGGGTCTTGTGGCTCTCCTCGGCAAGGATCTTGCCGAGGACCGTTGTCTTTAATCCTCATCGGATCTTGAATATTCCTTGTCTTCACAAAGATCTGCATGCTACCACGGAGGTGCCTCCCGAGCCCTAGTTCCAACGTGGTTGGTTGAGTTGGAACCCGTGGGCTCGAGGGTGGCTCACTCTGTTGGTGAGGACGAGCCGCCCCGGTAAGGGTCTTGCCGGGGCCACTGAGGCTGCCCCCGGCAAGGGTCTTGCCGGGGGGAACCTGCTTCGCCTCTCTGTTTCTTTGTGTTCTTGGCCCTGGCGTTGCCTTGGTTGTCTTGTACTTCGGCTTTTCTCCAGCTTCCCTGCCTTGCCCTGCTACGGGTGGTCATGGCGCGCGGCTTCGACTGCCCGTGCACAAGTTAAGGGGTACAAAGGTGTGCCCCTACTTTTGTACACCGACACGTGGGCACGCTTTCTCAGCCGCGTATGTGGCGTTTGGTGCACCGCAATAGGCAATGTCAGCACACATCTTGTTCCAAGAACCGTCCGTGCTCGTTATTACCATCGCACACGCTTCTTTTAATTAGAATGTGTGCCCGTCTAGTGCACACATGTTGATCTATCTAATTGTTTCTGTTTGTTGTGGCTAATCGCAAACAGTTCATCTGTATGAAGTGTATGCCATCCATCACACACACCTTTGATCTGGCTGACTGTTTCTGTTCTGTTGCCTAATCACAAACAGTTAGTCCTTCTGAAGCGTATGCCCTCAATCGCACACACCTTTATCTAGCTGTCTGTTTCTCTTGTTCCGCCTCATCACAAATAGTAAATCCGATTGAACTGTATGTCGTATATCGCACACGCCTTCATCTGACTGCCCGTTTCTGTTCTTCTTCCTCATCGCAAACAGTTCATTGAACTGAACTGTATGTCGTGCATCGCACACGCAACTAAAATCTGAACCTTGTTTGATGCATCTGTCATCGCAAATGTTTTGCACCTTTTTGACGGGTTTTTTACACCACAGTTTGCGATTATTGCATCGCACATAGTTTCTTCGAAGGGTCTCTGATCGTAGTTGTGGCACCCCGGCTCAGAGCGACCGGTTTACCCTGCATTGCCAGCCCATAGACCATGTCTTCTGGCAACACACAACATCTTGGTACAGAAAACAACCGCTTTATTGATGCTAGCGGATCAGAGTTTATATTACAACAGATGTCGAGGCCAAGCGGCACGCACGGTGCGGCTGAACAATATGTACATTATTTAGTGAACATAAAGGGGCCTCGATCATGACAACTACGCGGCAGCGGAACAACGTCGTAGCAGAAGCTCCATAGCACAGGGACACCGATGTGGACACGATCTAGACCCGGACAACACGTGACTTTCCTGAAATCTGGCATGATACGCCAGGTCAGTACATTGAATGTACTTGCAAGCTCACAACAGGCATAATCATAATGACAGACAATATCATGATAATTAACCAATTAATAATAATGCAACACCATATATCCAACATGCTGTGATCATGCTCGAACGTCCCTTGGGACGGACTTACCAACCGTGATCATTTACGGATCACAAACAAATCACCATCGTGGACTTGACAAGAGTAACTCGTGATCCTTACGACGATCACAACCACGACCAATATTTGGTCTCGAACATCTTGATGGTCTTTCCGCCATCATCAACAGTGAAAGTTCATAACCTAGTGTGCAAATTTATTAAACATTGACTCATGGCGGGACCTACTACGAGGCGTCTGTGACCGTGGACTCGGCTATCGATAGATTATATACTCTGCAGAGATAGCACACTGTACCCACACCACGGAACCCATGGCCTCGCACTCCCATTCAGGTGGACCAACGGCATTCCGACAAAACCCCTCCATTGCCATGACACTCTCCCGGCCACTCCGACCCAATCCCCAACGGGCTAGTCCTGTTTGGCCCCGTGTCTACCAAAGACACAACGACCACCGTCGTGGCCAAAATGGTCCCACTCAGGGACCCGGTACCATAATCTCAACAACGGGCACACAAGATTATGCCTGCTTACCGGGCCAGGGTAAGCATGCCCATAACCTTCCCTAGTTGGAGGCACCGACCAGAGGCATGTCAATGGACCGAATCAAGGCCTTCCCACAAAGGCAAATGTGGTTGCACTGGCAAAAACTCGATTCAGCGGCACCATGACCCAGTCAACGACATATTCAAGTTGAGTTATATTCAGGTTCAACTTAAAATGAAAATGACCGGTGTCATAGCATGCCATGAAATGCAATAATACACATGCATCACATATTAACAAAAATGACTGATGTCAACCATATTCACACTAAGCATAAACATCAACAACTTATATTACTTTCCTGGTCAGGGTAACTCTCACTTTAACAAGATATTTTGTAGCAAGGTTTATTATTTTTCTCATGCAAGAAAATAACTTCGATTAATTTCTTATATGCATAGCAAAAATTATACTATCATTTCCACAAGTAGATCTTAGCTTCTTTACCAACTAAGCTAGTTTCAAACATTCTGTAAATCAAGCATAATAACTAACAAACGCTTAACAGAATATAAATAACATAATAGTTATTTAAATGCATTCAAGTAAGAAAATCATAAATATTGAAATGACACCATGAAAATGTTGTTGTGGCTTGCCTTAGTGCAGATGAGGTTCACAAGCCTTCTGGTGATCCTCAAGACAAGCCTCACCCACTGAAAAGAATTTTAAATACAAGAAGAAGATATCAAGAACACTTCTGAAAATCACCAGAAAATCTAGGCATCACAGAAAAATCTCATTTTTGGTGAGCTGCTAGATTTCTTTGCAAAGAACACAATGCAAACAGAATCAATTCATTTGGACTTATGGTTGAAGAGTTATGGCTGTTTGAAGCTTTCTGTAAATTCAAATGAATTTGAATAAAAATAAAACAAACTGGGGGGTGACATCGAAGGCGTAAAGCCCAGGGGCGCCACCACTCGTACCGCTTCGCACGCGTACAGAGTGGCTGACTAGCGGGCCCTGCTAGTCAGGTGAGGAGGAGGGGGAGAAGGAAACAGAGGGGGTCGCGGCTTCGCCGGAGCTCTCGCCGGCGACGAGGGCTCCTTGGCCAAAACGAGAGGGAGGGATTGAGAGAGGGGACGGGGGCACACCGACCCGTACCCGTAGCGTAGCTAGGGGTGGTCAGACGGTGTCAGAATCGACCTCGCAAGCGGAGGAAGAACTCGGTGGTCACCGGAGATGAGGAAGACGGCGAGCAGAGGCAACTCCAGGGGCTCCAAGAGGTCGGAACAGCTTCACCGACGATTCGAGGAGGCTCTGGAAGGGTCGCCCTCGCCTGAGAGGGGCTGGAGCTACCGCGATGACCAGAGGGGATCGCCGGTGAGCTCGAGCTCGGGGACGGCGACCCGCGGCCTGCCCGGCCGAGCGAAGGTTGCCTACGTGCGAGAGGAGTGGGTGGGAGTGGTGGATGGTGCTCGAGGAGGCTGGGGGCGGCTCCATTTATAGGCGAGCGGAGGGGGGGTTGGGCTCCGCCGGTGAACACCTGTCCACAGCGCCCGGCGACGAGCTGCGTCAGTGAGAGGGGGAGGAGCCGACGCAGCTCACGCGGTGACTGTTGGCGAATGGGGACGAGCACAGGAGCGAGGAGAAGGCGACGAGCACAGTGCGCACCGCATTATTGTGTTGGCCGGACCGTGCCCGTGCTCGCTACGGCGAGCTCCGGCGTCGGCGAGCGCCAGGGGGGAGTTAATAACGTTGATACGAGGATGGTGGCAAAGTTAGGCACGCTCGGGCAGACGGGGGAAGCGAGCACGCGCGAACAGAGCGCTCGACGGCACTCAGAGCGCGTCGACACGTAGGCATGGCATGGTGGACACGCGTGGTCACCACGCGAACTCTTCCCTCAGGCCAGCCTACGTCCAAAAATCATGTCTGGCTTGTTGTTCGTGGTGGTTTTGAAGTTTACCACGCTTTGGTTTGGATTCAGGTGCAGTAGAGGAGTTTTTACAAGCCAAGTAAGTTTCTGATCAGTAACTTTGAGAGGTTACTGAGGTCAAATGGCTGGGAGTTGGGGGTTGTGCTTTGGATGTTAGCCATGATCTACTAAGGTGAAGATGCACAAGAAAGTCCAGGCACAATGGAGCAAGTAAAATGGTAGTTGCTGTAGAAACCACCATTTCTGTCCAGAACAGAAAATATTTTCTGTAGCAAAAATATTCCAAAAAGTGATGAAATATTTTTGCTCTCCAAGGGTTCAAACAATATTTGTGAATTATCTCAGATTTTTCTGGGCCATAAAAATTGGGGTTGCTTTGGAGCATATTGAACTAGCTAGGGTTTTTGAGAGGAAAAATGAATATTTTTCATTTAAGAAAAATATTCCAAAGATTATTTTTGGGGTGGATCAGAAGGGAAATGATGATTAGGGAGGGAAATGAAGCACTTGCGTGAAAGACAAGGATACCCAAGTGTTTAAGTCCATATGAAAAGATTCAAATATTCCAAATTTCAGAATAACTCCAAATGAAAACCAGGCAAATAAGAGGGGGCAAAAACCAGGCTATCACATACCTCCTCCACATAGAATGAATCTCGTCCTCGAGATTCGGTTGCTTGGGAAAACCACTCTGGATAATGAGCCCTTAGGAATTCTTCCCGCTCCCAAGTTGATTCTAATTCTATGTGATGCTCCCACTGAACCTTGTAGAATTTTCTTACTTTACTGAGAGTGACCCTTTCCATCTGATCCAAAATTCTAAACGGTCTTTCTTCATAGGTCAAATCATTTGCCAATTCTACCTCAGCCATAGCAGTCCTTTTCTCAGGCGGGGATATGCAACGTCTTAATTGTGAAACATGAAACACGTTATGCACGTCTGCCAATTCAGCGGGTAGTTCCAACTGATATGCAACAATACACACTCGGGACATAACCGGGAATGGACCAATAAATCTGGGTGCCAATTTTCCATGGGTCTGGAATCTCTTGACGCCTTTCATAGGAGTTACTCGGAGGTATACGTGTTCTCGGGGTTCAAAATTGATCTGTCGGTGCTTTGCATCATAATAACTTTTCTGTCGAGATTTGGCCAATTGCACTCTGTCTCTGATTTCCTTAACTTGTTTCTCAGCTTCCATCATGACATATGTTCTGAAGATACGTCTATCTCCAGTTTGAGACCAATTTAAAGGAGTGCGGCACTTACGGCCATACAGAGCTTCATACGGTGACGTCTTTAGACTGGTCTGGAAGTTGTTGTTATAAGAAAACTCGGCATATGGCAAGCAGTCTTCCTATTTAGGTCCCTGGGCTAAAGCACAGGCTCGCAACATATCTCCGAGTATTTGATTTACCCGCTCTGTTTGTCCATCTGTCTGAGGATGATAAGCAGTACTATATTTCAGCGTTGTCCCCAAGGCTTGATGGAGACGTGACCAAAAAGCGAAGGTAAACAGGGAACCTCGGTCGGAAGTGATGGTTCGGGGTACTCCATGCAGACTGACTATTCTGGATACATACAGCTGTGCAAGTTGATATGCTTGGTATGTGGTGCTGATCGGAATGAAGTGAGCAACCTTGGTTAAGGTGTCCACTATGACCCAGATTGCATCCTTCCCTCGCTGAGTCTTAGGCAGTCCTATAATGAAATCCATACAAACTTCATCCCATTTCCACTGCGAAACTGGCAGCGGTTGGAGAAGTCCAGCTGGCTTATGATGTTCTGCCTTCACCTTGTTGCATATGTCGCAACAGGCCACAAAATAGGCAATGTCTTTCTTCATTCCATCCCACCAGAATATTTGTCTAAGGTCTTCATACATTTCCATACCTCCCGGGTGAACGGAATATGAGGATTCGTGTGCTTCCGACAAGATTTTCTGCTTTAAGTCAGGCTGATTGGGTACACAAATCCTTCCACGGAATTGGAGGGTACCGAATTTGTCCTTGGAGAAATCTAGGGTCTGCTCAGCCATCGGGCTCTTGGCACGTTTTTGCAGCTTGATGTCAGCTGGCTGGGCCCTGCGGATCTCTTCCTCAAGTGTGGGGGTAACTTCCAAAATATTAGCGAGGCCAGCATCCACTATGACCAAGTTGAGCTGAGCGATCTCCTCTTGGAGTTCGGGAGGCAAGGATTTCAATATGACATTTAAGCTGGCAGGCTTTTGACTAAGTGCATCGGCAACCATGTTGACCTTACCCGGGTGGTAATTTATTCCAAGATCATAATCCTTGACCAAGTCTAGCCATCTTCATTGACGGATATTTAAATCCGGCTGGGTAAATATGTATTTACGATTTTTGTGATCGGTAAAAATTTGGCACCTTTTTCCAATGAGGTAGTGTCTCCAAATTTTTAGCGCATGAACAACCGCAGCCAATTCCAAATGACGAGTAGGATAATTTCCCTCGTGGGGTCGTAGCTGTCGTGATGCATATGCTACTACCTTGCTATCTTGCATAAGTACGCAACCAAGGCCTTTCCTGGAGGCGTCACAATACACATCAAAACTGCGATAAATGTCTGGAAGAGTCAATACAGGTGCGGTTGTCAGCCGTATCTTTAGCTCATTGAAACTTTTCTCACAGTCCTCCGTCCATTCAAACTTCTTATCCTTTTTGAGCAGCTCCGTCATGGGTTTAGCAATCTTGGAAAACCCTTCAATGAAACGATGGTAATATCCAGCTAATCCGAGAAAACTCCGGATCTGCGTCACGGTCATGGGCGGCAACCAATCGAGCACATCCTTTACTTTGCTCGGGTCCACGGCTATACCTTCGGCGGATAGTACATGTCCGAGACACCCAACTTGCTTGAGCCAAAATTCGCATTTACTGAATTTGGTGTATAGCTGATGGTCGCGGAGTCGTTGTAGCACTGCTCGGAGGTGATCCTTGTGCTCTTCTTCACCCTTGGAGTAAATGAGGATGTCATCGATGAAGACTACCACGAATTTGTCGAGGAAGTCCATGAATACTTTGTTCATCATATGCATGCAGAAAGCAGGGGCATTGGTGTGACCAAAGGACATCACTCTATATTCATAAAGACCGTACCGAGTAGTGAATGCGGTCTTAGGAATATCTTCCTTTTTAATCTTGAGCTGGTGATATCCGGTCCGTAAATCGATCTTAGAGAATACTTTAGCCCCACTGAGTTGATCAAACAGATCATCAATCCTTGGCAGTGGATATTTGTTTTTTTTATGGTGACCTCATTCAGCTGGCGGTAATCTACGCACATGCGGAGGCTGCCATCCTTTTTGTCCACGAAAATAGCAGGTGATCCCCATGGTGAAGAGCTGGGACGAATACATCCTTTCTGGAGGAGTTCATCAAGCTGTTTCTTTACCTCCACTAATTCTGATGAGGGAATCCGGTAATACTTCTTGTATAACTGTGCAGTTCCGGGCACAAGATCTATTGCAAATTCCAGCTCTCGATCTGGTGGCATGCCTGCCAGTTCTTCTGGAAATACATCAGGGTACTCGCTAACCACAGGAATTAATTCCAACTCAGCCACAGCGGTGAAAACCAATTCTTGCTTGGGTATATTCTTGCGAGCATAGAATTTGGTAGTCTGCCCATTCAGACTGGTCAAAGTGACTTCTCGTGTTGCGCAGTTTATGCAAACTTGATATTGGGTCAACCAATTCATACCCAATATAATATCCAACTTTGCAGACTCAATAATTATCAGAGAGGTTGGAAAGTAAACTCCGTTGATACTGATTTCCAGATCACGGCAGACCAGATTGCTCTTGAGTAAAGATCTCGGGGTTTGTACCAGCATATTTTTGCCCAAAAGCGAACAAGGAAATTTGTTTTGGGTAGCAAACTCTGAGAAATAAAAGAATGGGAAGCCCCAGAGTCAAATAAAATTACGGCAGGTATGTCATTAACATAAAACATACCAATGCCGACTTCGGGGTTCTCTTGGGCTTCATTGGCTGAGAGATGATGCACGTGCCCAGTAATGTTTTGATGGGTCGGGCATGACTCTATAAAGTTGACTTGTGGCCTGAATAGGGCATTCGCCTTGTTGTTCTTGGGGCACTGTCTGGCATAATGTCCGTTCTGCCCACAACTGAAGCAAGAATTATTGCGCTGACGCTCCTCATGCATTGGGTTGGTCACGACATTCTTGACTTGGGTGGTGGTCTTGTTAACATTTTGTTGCCAATTTGGCTTGTATTCCACCTGAGTCTGCTGCCAGGTACGAGCCTTTTGCACTGGTTGCCCATCCTTCTTTGGCTCAAACTTGTGCTTGTGGTCGTTGTTAACAGGCCTATTATCTGATATAAGCTTGTGCTCCCGTTCAGCAATGAAAGCCTTGTTCACCAGAGTTTGGAAATCTGGGAAATCAAACATACTGAGAGTACACCGGAGTTGCGGATTTAAGCCTCCAAGAAATCTGTCAATCTTCCTTTCTTCGGTGGCCACGTCATAAAGGGAGTAACGGGCCAGATGATTAAATTTTTGCAAATATTCACCCACTGACTGACTTCCTTGGATGAGCGCAAGAACTTCACGTTGCTTAGTCTTCATAACTCAAGTAGGGATATGATATTTCTGGAACTGATCCTTAAATTTTTCCCAGGTGATTTCTTGATCAACAGGCCACATGGCTTTTGCATTTTCCCACCATATGGCAGCAGCGCCTTCAAGGTAATGAGTTGAAAATGGAACTTTATCATTTTCTTCAGTATGAGCAATCTCAAGATTTTTCTCAATGGTACGCAACCAATCGTCCGCATCCAATGGGTCAACAATCTGACTGAAACTGGGTGGCTTGGTCCTTTGAAAATCTGACAGCTTTGAGTAATGACCGTTCTGATTTCCATTTTGTCCAACCATAGCTTGCACACTTCTTAATATTTCAATCAGATCATTGTTCCTTCTTTCCTCAAACATACGCACAATTTGCTCGGTGGAGGGCGGATTTGGCGGTGGAGGCGGTGGCGGAACGTACGGCTCGGGAGAATGTCCTGCCTGTCGTGCGGAACGACGAACAGGAGTTCCCTCACGAACGTTGCTACTGCTGCCTCCCCGCTTCATCCTATTGGGATTTTTCCCAAGGCAATGCAATCGAGATGAGAAATATCCAAGGATAAATTTGGGGAAAAGCCAGCAACAAATCCCGGAAGAAAACAAAAGAGCGAAGAAAATACGGCGAATAAAGTCCCAACATAATTATACATAGACTCATACATGAAAGATAAACAACATGCCAGGTTCAACTACTCTCATACATGCAACGTAACATCATGACTCGTACGACTACATCCGTACATCATCCGGACGGATGCGAATACTCAGAGGTACTACTGCTCTGCTGGTGCTGCGGTGTCCTCTCCTGAAGCGGACTCGGATCCTGAACTGACGAGGTTAACGAAAACCTCCGGGTTAAAGGTAACACGACGACGCTGCCTCGAGGGCTCTCCCTCCGGGGCAGGGGTAGCATGAAGCATCGGGGCTACATGAGTAGTGAGAAGTGAAACCCACTCGGCAGGAGCACTGAGATGATTCACGGCCAAGACGCCCGTGCTACTCGGAGGAGTAACCGGCGAAATAGGGGAACTAGAACTGACTGGAATATACAGAGTAAATCCGAGAGAAGATGGAGCAGTGCCAGATCTAGTAGAGACTAAAGCAGCGGCTAAAGCAGTACGGGCACGAGTCAGCTCTCGTGCCAGCTTGTGGATCAGAAGATAGCTAGCGGTGACATATAGAGCAAGGTGGCTAGCAAAACTGTCAGACTCCGGATCAATGATAGGGAAACGGACACGACCATTGTCGTGCAGAGAAGGATAGTTGTAGAAACCTGGGTTGTTGTGCATTCGGACCTCGTTGTAGCGAGGCTCGACAAGGACCTCGAATGTGGCAAACTGGACAACATGAGAAGCGGTAGAGGCGTAACCGCTCCGAGAATCGGAATTGGTGCGTAGAGTAACCACTGCGTGATACTCATACACTGAGTCTGCTAGACGCTCCCGGTACACACGATAGACTGGGTCATTTCCGAGAGGGTACAGCTGACGCCACACGTTGCGAAGGAGGTGCGGTGACGTGTACGGCATCAGCTGCAACTGGCACGGATACGGCACCGGAGCCATCTACACTCACAACCATTAGCAGGTTAGCATAAAAAAATATAAACCAAATGCCTGCAATGCAAGAACCAGCTATAACTGCTACCAGCACTCAAACTTACTCATGTCTAGCGTCCAGTTAACACGTCGTAGTCTAGCGTGGCCTACAGTCCGCGCGGCTCTGATACCAAGTGTTGTGGCACCCCGGCTCAGAGCGACCGGTTTACTCTGCATTGCCAGCCCAGAGACCATGTCTTCTGGCAACACACAACATCTTGTTACAGAAAACAACCGCTTTATTGATGCTAGCGGATTAGAGTTTATATTACAACAGATGTCGAGGCCAGGTGGCACGCAGAGTGCCACTGAATAATATGTACATTATTTAGTGAACATAAAGGGGCCCCGATCATGACAACTACGCGGCAGCGGAACAACGTCGTAGCGGAAGCTCCATAGCACAGGGACACCGATGTGGACACGATCTAGACCCGGACAACACTCCTTTCCAACGAGACTTTCCTGAAATCTGGCATGATACGCCAGGTCAGTACATCGAATGTACTTGCAAGCTCACAACAGGCATAGTCATAATGACAAACAATATCATGATAATTAACCAATTAATAATAATGCAACACCATATATCCAACATGCTGTGATCATGCTGGAACGTCCCTCGGGACGGACTTACCAACCGTGATCATTTACGGATCACAAAAAAATCACCATCGTCGTCTTGACAAGAGTAACTCGTGATCCTTACGGCGATCACAACCAAGACCAATATTTGGTCTCGAACATCTCGATGGCCTTTCCTCCATCATCAACAGTGCAAAGTTCATAACTTAGTGTGCAAATTTATTAAACGTTGACTCATGGTGGGACCTACTACGAGGCGTCCGTGACCGTGGACTCGGCTATCGATAGATTATACACTCTCCAGAGGTAGCACATTGTTCCCACACCACGGAACCCATGGCCTCGCACTCCCATTCGGGTGGACCAACGGCATTCCGACGAAACCCCTCCATTGCCATGACACTCTCCCGGCCACTCCGACCCAATCCCCAACGGGCTAGTCCTGGGTGGCCCTGTGTCTACCAAAGACACAACGACCACCGTGGTGGTTAGGACCCGGTACCATAATCTCAACAATGGGCACACAAGATTATGCCTGCTTACCGGGCCAGGGTAAGCATGGCCATAACCTTCCCTAGTTGGAGGCACCGACCAGAGGCATGTTAATGGACCGACTCAAGGCCTTTCCACAAAGGCAAATGTGGTTGCACTGGGAAAAACTCGATTCAGCGGTACCATGACCCAGTCAACGATATATTCAAGTTGAGTTATATTCAGGTTCAACTTAAAATTTAAATGACCGGTGTCATAGCATGCCATGAAATGCAATACTACACATGCATCACATATTAACGAAAATGACTGATGTCAACCACACTACTGGAATTAGCTTATTTGCCGTCTGCTAGCTGACGGCAAAGAAGGTCTTTGCCGTCCGCTTACAAAAAACGGACGGCAAATAACTGGCTGATGGCAAAGAAGGATTTTGCCATCAGCCAGTTCTTTGCCGTCCGCTAGCTGACGGCAAAGATTCTTTGCCGTCAGCTGACTGACGGCAAAGAGAGAGGTGGCCCCACTTACGAGCTGATTAGATAAAACTTAACGGCTCCCCTCTTTGCCGTCTGCTAGCGGACGGCAAAGAGAGAAAAATAGCGGACGGCAAAGCCCGGCGGACGGCAAAGACCTAACTTCACTAACCTAATTAACGGCCGAGCCCCCCACCCCCTTCCTCTCTGTTTCTCTCCCTCTCCTCCCGACG
Organism: Triticum aestivum; assembly: GCF_018294505.1. Taxonomy (NCBI): domain Eukaryota; kingdom Viridiplantae; phylum Streptophyta; class Magnoliopsida; order Poales; family Poaceae; genus Triticum; species Triticum aestivum. The sequence goes on from NC_057796.1 coordinate 415,398,322, forward strand.
ACCAGATCGACCCCCCGCCGCCCCCACGCCGCCAGGCGCCGCCCCCCCACTCGCCACCGCCCCCGCCACCGCCCCCGCCTCCCGCCGCACCCTGCCCCGTCGCCCCACCGCCCTGCCGCCCCCCACCCGCCGACGCCCTGTCGCCCCACCATCCCGCCGCCCGACCGTCCCACTGCCCCGCCGCCCCCACCACCCGCCCACCACCCCGGCGCCACCGCGGCCCCATCGGCCCCGCCTCCCTGCCGGCTCTCCCTGAGCTCCACCGCCCCGGAGCCCTGCCACCCCCGTCGCCACCGCCACCCTGCCGCCCGCCGCCCCCGTCGCCACCGCCACCCCCCGAGCTCCCGTGAGTTAATTTTTTTCTGTTTTTTCTTTTTTTGTTGTTTAATTGTTTGTGTTAGATTTAGGTCTAGATATGTGTTAGTGTTAGTGTTAGATTTAGTGCTAGATATGTGTTAGTGTTAGATAGTGCATGGGTTTTAGATAATTAGTTATATTATTAAAAGAAGTAGAAAAAAGATGAGAAAAGAAGAAGAAGAAAAGAAGAATATGAAAAGGGGAGGAAGAAGAGAAGGAAAGAAGAAGAAGAAGAAGAAGAAGAAAGGAAAGAAGAAGAAGGATAGAAGGAAACACCCCGAGCCCCTGACCCCGACACAGCACCCCGACACCCCGACCCCGACACCCTGACCCCGACACCACACCCCGACACCCCGTCCCCCTGACCCCCTGACCCCGAGACCCCGACCCCCTGACCCCCTGACCCCGACACCCCGACCCCCTGACCCCGACACCCCCACCCCGACACGACACCCCGTCCCCGAAACAGCACCCCGACCCCGACACGGCACCCCGACACCGACACGACACCCCGACCCCCGACACCTCCCGAAAAGGTGCTCTTTGGACTTCCAGAGGCCGACGGGGTCATATATTTGTGAATTATGAGTTAGGTCATATATTTTTCGATTTTGTTATGAAAAACATCATATATAATTGTGTTGATCGGGTAGATTTAAATGTGCAGTTGTTTCATCGCTGCGAGGTTTGGTGTTCGACGACCTCCCCGTGCATTTGACGAGCTCTGCCCCTTCGTTCGTGGGTGAGCACAGATGACATGTCCTCCTCCCCCCTTAATTATTTGCTCTGTTCCGGTGTTCGTGCCGATGAAACTTGATAGCTAGCTATATATCTCTCTTGAATCATCAGTATGCATAACCAATATGTGTCTCCCGTTCGAAAGCGTTATAGTTATAAATATGCATGCATTTGCATATTTATAACCGTGATTCTTTTGAATTGTCCAACGCTATCCATGGACATCCCGAGTATGTGTAGATTGGGTTCGTTTTCCCATATGCTTTGCTCCGGACCCGACACATAAATTTTGTCAGTGCCTCCCCTGTTGTTCTCCGGGTACACATCCTCTCTGTTTATTGTAGAGACGTTTATCAGGAGAACAGCGGGGAGGTGCTGTTGGAGGCCGGCCCTAGGAGGGGGCGCACCAAGTGTGGAGTCCTACTAGGACTCCCTAGTCCTAGTAGGATTCCACCTCCCATATGGAATAGGAAAAGAGGAAGGGAAAAAGAGAAGGAAGGAAGGGGGCGCCCCCCTTCCCTAGTCCAATTCGGACCAGACCAAGGGGAGGGGTGCGGCCACCCTTGAGGCCCTTTTCCTTCTTTCCCGTATGGCCCAATAAGGCCCAATACGTATTCCCGTAACTCTCCGGTACTCCGAAAAATACCCGAATCACTCGGAACCTTTCCGAAGTGTGAATATAGTCGTCCAATATATCGATCTTTACGTCTCGACCATTTCAAGACTCCTCATCATGTCCCCGATCTCATCCGGGACTCCGAACTCCTTCGGTACATCAACATACATAAACTCATAATAAAACTGTCATCGTAACTTTAAGCGTGCGGACCCTTTGGGTTCGAGAACTATGTAGACATGACCGAGACACCTCTCCGGTCAATAACCAATAGCGGGACCTGGATGCCCATATTGGCTCTCACAGATTCTACGAAGATCTTTATCGGTCAGACCGCATAACAACATACGTTGTTCCCTTTGTCATCGGTATGTTACTTGCCCGAGATTCGATCGTCGGTATCTCGATACCTAGTTCAATCTCGTTACCGGCAAGTCTCTTTACTCGTTCCGTAATACATCATCCTGCAACTAACTCATTAGTCACAATGCTTGCAAGGCTTATAGTGATGTGCATTACCGAGTGGGCCCAGAGATACCTCTCCGACAATCGGAGTGACAAATCCTAATCTCGAAATACGCCAACCCAACAAGTACCTTTGGAGACACCTGTAGAGCACCTTTATAATCACCCAGTTACGTTGTGACGTTTGGTAGCACACAAAGTGTTCCTCCGGTAAACGGGAGTTGCATAATCTCATAGTCATACGAACATGTATAAGTCATGAAGAAAGCAATAGCAACATACTAAATGATCGGGTGCTAAGCTAACGGAATGGGTCAAGTCAATCACGTCATTCTCCTAATGAGGTGATCCCGTTAATCAAATGACAACTCATGTCTATGGCTAGGAAACATAACCATCTTTGATTAACGAGCTAGTCAAGTAGAGGCATACTAGTGACACTCTGTTTGTCTATGTATTCAAACATGTATTATGTTTCCGGTTAATACAATTCTACCATGAATAATAAACATTTATCATGATATAAGGAAATAAATAATACTTTATTATTGCCTCTAGGGCATATTTCCTTCAGTCTCCCACTTGCACTAGAGTCAATAATCTGGATTATACAGTAATGATTCTAACACCCATGGAGTTTTGGTGTTGATCATGTTTTGCTCGTGGAAGAGGCTTAGTCAATGGGTCTGCAATATTCAGATCCGTATGTATCTTGCAAATCTCTATGTCTCCCACCTGGACTTGGTCCCGGATGGAATTGAAGCGTCTCTTGATGTGCTTGGTCCTCTTGTGAAATCTGGATTCCTTTGCCAAGGCAATTGCACCAGTATTGTCACAGAAGATTTTCATTGGACCCGATGCACTAGGTATGACACCTAGATCGGATATGAACTCCTTCATCCAGACTCCTTCATTTGCTGCTTCCAAAGCAGCTATGTACTCTGCTTCACACGTAGATCCCGCCACGATGCTTTGTTTAGAACTGCACCAACTGACAGCTCCACCGTTCAATGTAAACACGTATCTGGTTTGCGATTTAGAATCGTCCGGATCAGTGTCAAAGCTTGCATCAACGTAACCATTTACGACTAGCTCTTTGTCACCTCCATAAACGAGAAACATATCCTTAGTCCTTTTCAGGTATTTCAGGATGTTCTTGACCGCTGTCTAGTGATCCACTCGTGGATTACTTTGGTACCTCCCTGCTAGGCTAGCAAGACACACATTAGGTCCGGTACACAGCATTGCATACATGATAGAGCCTATGGCTAAAGCATAGGGAACACCTTTCATTTTCTCTCTATCTTCTGCAGTGGTCGGGCATTGAGTCTGACTCAACTTCACACCTTGTAACACAGGAAAGAACCCTTTCTTTGCTTGATCCATTTTGAACTTCTTCAAAACTTTGTCAAGGTATGTGCTTTGTGAAAGTCCTATCAAGCGTCTTGATCTATCTCTATAGATCTTGATGCCTAATATGTAAGCAGCTTCACCGAGGTCTTTCATAGAAAAACTCTTATTCAAATATCCTTTTATGTTGTCCAGAAATTCTATATCATTTCCAATCAGCAATATGTCATCCACATATAATATCAAAATGCTACAGAGCTCCCACTCACTTTCTTGTAAATACAGGCTTCTCCAAGAGTCTATATAAAACCATATGCTTTGATCACACTATCAAAACGTTTATTCCAACTCCGAGAGGCTTGCACCAGTCCATAAATGGACCGCTGGAGCTTGCCACTTTGTTAGCTCCCTTTGGATCGACAAAACCTTCTGGTTGCATCATATACAACTCTTCTTCAGAAATCCATTCAGGAATGCAGTTTCGACATCCATCTGCCAATTCATATCATAAAATGCGGCAATTGCTAACATGATTCGGACAGACTTAAGCATCGCTACGGGTGAGAAGGTCTCATCGTAGTCAATCCCTTGAACTTGTCGAAAACCTTTTCGCAACAAGTCGAGCTTTATAGACAGTAACATTACCATCAGCGTCAGTCTTCTTCTTGAAGATCCATTTATTCTCAATGGCTTGCCGACCATCGGACAAGTCAACCAAAGTCCACACTTTGTTCTCATACATGGATCCCATCTCAGATTTCATGGCCTCAAGCCATTTTGCGGAATCTGGGCTCACCATCGCTTGTTCATAGTTCGTAGGTTCGCCTTGGTCTAGTAACATGACCTCCAGAACAGGATTACCGTACCACTCTGGTGCGGATCTTACTCTGGTTGACCTACGAGTTCAGTAGTAACTTGATCTGAAGTTTCATGATCATATCATTAACTTCCTCACTAATTGGTGTAGGTGTCACAGGAACTGTTTCTGTGATGAACTACTTTCCAATAAGGGAGCAGGTACAGTTACCTCATCAAGTTCTACTTTCCTCCCACTCACTTCTTTCGAGAGAAACTCCTTCTCTAGAAAGGATCCATTCTTAGCAACGAATGTCTTGCCTTCGGATCTGTGATAGAAGGTGTACCCAACAGTCTCCTTTGGGTATCCTATGAAGACACATTTCTCCGATTTGGGTTTGAGCTTATCAGGTTGAAGCTTTTTCACATAAGCATCGCAACCCCAAACTTTAAGAAACGACAACTTTGGTTTCTTGCCAAACCACAGTTCATAAGGCGTCGTCTCAACGGCTTTTGATGGTGCCCTATTTAACATGGATGTAGCTGTCTCTAATGCATAACCCCAAAACGATAGTGGTAAATTGGTAAGAGACATCATAGATTGAAATATATCCAATAAAGTATGGTTATGATGTTCGGACACACCATTATGCTGTGGTGTTCCAGGTGGCACGAATTTGTGAAACTATTCCACATTGTTTTAATTGAAGACCAGACTCGTAACTAAAATACTCTTCTCCACGATCAAATCGTAGAAACTTTATTTTCTTGTTACGATGATTTTCGCTTCACTCTGAAATTATATGAACTTTTCAAATGTTTCAAACTTCTGTTTCATTAAGTAGATATACCCATATCTGCTCAAATCATCTGTGAAGGTGAGAAAATAACGATATCCGCCACGAGCCTCAATATTCATCGGACCACATACATCTGTATGTATGATTTCCAATAAATCTGTTGCTCTCTCCATAGTACTGGAGAACGGCGTTTTAGTCATCTTGCCCATGAGGCACGGTTCGCAAGCATCAAGTGATTCATAATCAAGTGATTCCAAAATCCCATCAGTATGGAGTTTCTTCATGCGCTTTACACCAATATGACCTAAATGGCAGTGCCACAAATAGTTTGCACTATCATTATTAACTTTGCATCTTTTGGCTTTCAATATTATGATTATATGTATCACTACGATCGAGATCCAACAAACCATTTTCGTTGGTGTGTATGACCATAGAAGGTTTTTATTCATGAAAACAGAACAACAATTGTTCTCTAACTTAAATGAATAACTGTATTGCAATAAACATGATCAAATCATATTCATGCTCAACGCAAACACCAAATAACACTTATTTAGTTTCAACACTAATCCCGAAAGTACAGGGAGTGTGCGATGATGATCATATCAATCTTGGAACTACTTCCAACACACATCATCACCTCGCCTTTTTACTAGTCTCTGTTTATTCTGCAACTCCCGTTTCGAGTTACTACTCTTAGCAACTGAACCAGTATCAAATACCGAGGGGTTGCTATAAACACTAGTAAAGTACACATCAATAACATGTATATCCAATATACCTTTGTTCACTTTGCCGTCCTTCTTATCCACCAAATAGTTGGGGTAGTTCCGCTTCCAGTGACCAGACCCTTTGCAGTAGAAGTACTTAGTCTCAGGCTTAGGACCAGACATAGGCTTCTTCACTTGAGCAGCAACTTGCTTGCCGTTCTTCTTGAAGTTCCCCTTCTTCCATTTGCCCTTTTCTTGAAACTAGTGGTCTCGTCAACCATCAACACTTGATGTTTTTCTTGATTTCTACCTTCGTCGATTTCAGCATCACGAAGAGCTCGGGAATTATTTTCGTCATCCCTTGCATACTATAGTTCATCACGAAGTTCTACTAACTTGGAGATGGTGACTAGAGAATTCTGTCAATCACTATTTTATCTGGAAGATTAACTCCCACTTGATTCAAGCGATTGTAGTACCCAGACAATCTGAGCACATGCTCACTAGTTGAGCGATTCTCCTCCATCTTTTAGCTATAGAACTTGTTCGAGACTTCATATCTCTCAACTCGGGAATTTGCTTGAAATATTAACTTCAACTCTTGGAACATCTCATATGGTCCATGACGTTCAAAACGTCTTTGAAGTCCTGATTCTAAGCCGTTAAGCATGGTGCACTAAACTATCAAGTAGTCATCATATTCAGCTAGCCAAACGTTCACAACGTCTGCATCTGCTCCTGCAATAGGTCTGTCACCTAGCGGTGCATCAAGGACATAATTTTTTCTGTGCAGCAATGAGTATAATCCTCAGATCACGAATCCAATCCGCATCTTTGCTACTAACATCTTTCAACATAATTTTTCTCTAGGAACATATCAAAAATAAACACAGGGAAGCAACAACGCGAGCTATTGATCTACAACATAATTTTCAAAATACTATCAGGACTAAGATCATGATAAATTTAAGTTCAATTAATCATATTACTTAAGAACTCCCACTTAGATAGATATCCCTCTAATCATATAAGTGATTACGTGATCCAAATCAACTAAACCATGTCCGATCATCACGTGAGATGGAGTAGTTTCAATGGTGAACATCACTATGTTGATCATATCTACTATATGATTCACGCTCGACCTTTCGGTCTCTGTGTTCCGAGGCCATATCTGTACATATGCTAGGCTCGGCATGTTTAACCTGAGTATTCCGCGTGTGCAACTGTTTTGCACCCGTTGTATTTGAACGTAGAGCTTATCACACCCGATCATCATGTGGTGTCTCAGCACGAAGAACTTTTGCAACGGTGCATACTCAGGGAGAACACTTTTATCTTGAAATATTAGTGAGAGATCATCTTATAATGCTACCGTCAATCAAAGCAAGATAAGATGCATAAAGGATTAACATCACATGCAATCAATATAAGTGATATGATATGGCCATCATCATCTTGTGCTTGTGATCTCCATCTCCGAAGCACCGTGCTCGTGATCTCCATCTCCGAAGCACCGTCATGATCACCATCATCACCGGCTCGACACCTTGATCTCCATCGTAGTATCGTTGTCGTCTCGCCAACTTATTGCTTTTACGACTATCGCTACCGCTTAGTGATAAAGTAAAACTATTACATGGTGATAGCATCTCATACAATAAAGCGACAACCATATGGCTCCTGCCAGTTGCCGATAACTTGGTTACAAAACATGATCATCTCATACAACAAATTATATCACATCATGTCTTGACCATATCACATCACAACATGCCCTGCAAAAACAAGTTAGACGTCCTCTACTTTGTTGTTGCAAGTTTTACGTGGCTGCTACGGGCTTAGCAAGAACCGTTCTTACCTACGCATCAAAACCACAACGATAGTTTGTCAAGTTGGTGCTGTTTTAACCTTCGCAAGGACCGGGCGTAGCCACACTCGGTTCAACTAAAGTCAGAGAGACAGACACCCGCCAGTCACCTTTAAGCAACGAGTGCTCCGAACGGTGAAACCAGTCTCGCGTAAGCGTACGCGTAATGTCTGTCCGGGCCGCTTCATCGCACAATACCGCTGAACCAAAGTATGACATGCTGGTAAGCAGTATGACTTATATCGCCCACAACTCACTTGTGTTCTACTCGTGCATAGCATCAACGCATAAAACCAGGCTCTGATACCACTGTTGGGGAACGTAGTAATTTCAAAACATTTCCTACGCACACGCAAGATCATGGTGATGCATAGCAACGAGAGGGGAGAGTGTTGTCCACGTACCCTCGTAGACCGACAGCGGAAGCGTTATCACAACGCGGTTGATGTAGTCGTATGTCTTCACGATCCGACCGATCAAGTATCGAACGCACGGCACCTCCGAAGTTCTACACATGTTCAGCTCGATGACGTCCCTCGAACTCCGATCCAGCCGAGTGTTGAGGGAGAGTTTCATCAGCACGACGGCGTGGTGACGATGATGGTGTTCCACCGACGCAGGGCTTCGCCTAAGCTCCGCGACGGTATTATCGAGGTGTAATCTGGTGGAGGGGGGCACCGCACACGGCTAAGATATCGTATATCAAGTGTTTCCATGGGGTGCCCCCTGCCCCCGTATATAAAGGAGCAAGGGAGGAGGAGGCCGGCCCTAGGAGGGGCCGCACCAAGTGTGGAGTCCTACTAGGACTCCCTAGTCCTAGTAGGATTCCACCTCCCATATGGAATAGGAAAAGAGGAAGGGAAAAAGAGAAGGAAGGAAGGGAGCACCCCCCCTTCCCTAGTCCAATTCGGACCACACGATGGGGAGGGGTGCGGCCACCCTTGAGGCCCTTTTCCTTCTTTCCCGTATGGCCCAATAAGGCCCAATACGTATTCCCGTAACTCTCCGGTACTCCGAAAAATACCCGAATCACTCGGAACCTTTCCGAAGTCCGAATATAGTCGTCCAATATATCGATCTTTACGTCTCGACCATTTCGAGACTCCTCGTCATGTCCCCGATCTCATCCGGGACTCCGAACTCCTTCGGTACATCAACATACATAAACTCATAATAAAACTGTCATCATAACTTTAAGCGTGCGGACCCTTTGGGTTCGAGAACTATGTAGACATGACCGAGACACCTCTCCGGTCAATAACCAATAGCGGGACCTAGATGCCCATATTGGCTCCCACATATTCTACGAAGATCTTTATCGGTCAGACCGCATAACAACATACGTTGTTCCCTTTGTCATCGGTATGTTACTTGCCCGAGATTCGATCGTCGGTATCTCGATACCTAGTTCAATCTCGTTACCGGCAAGTCTCTTTACTCGTTCCGTAATACATCATCCCGCAACTAACTCATTAGTCACAATGCTTGCAAGGCTTATAGTGATGTGCATTACCGAGTGGGCCCAGAGATACCTCTCCGACAATCGGAGTGACAAATCCTAATCTCGAAATACGCCAACCCAACAAGTACCTTTGGAGACACCTGTAGAGCACCTTTATAATCACCAGTTATGTTGTGACGTTTGGTAGCACACAAAGTGTTCCTCCGGTAAACGGGAGTTGCATAATCTCATAGTCATAGGAACATGTATAAGTCATGAAGAAAGCAATAGCAACATACTAAACGATCGGGTGCTAAGCTAACCGAACGGGTCAAGTCAATCACGTCATTCTCCTAATGAGGTGATCCCGTTAATCAAATGACAACTCATGTCTATGGCTAGGAAACATAACCATCTTTGGTTAACGAGCTAGTCAAGTAGAGGCATACTAGTGACACTCTGTTTGTCTATGTATTCACACATGTATTATGTTTCCGGTTAATACAATTCTAGCATGAATAATAAACATTTATCATGATATAAGGAAATATATAATACTTTATTATTGCCTCTAGGGCATATTTCATTCAGGTGCTGCCAAAATTTTGCGTCGGATCCGGAGCATAGCATGGGAAAATGAACCCAATCTACACATACTCGGGTAGGATTAGGACCTATCATTACCTATTACAGTGTAGGTTGCATGGACGTAATAAAATTGACAAAGTAGATCAACTGATGAATATATACATGGTGAATTATATATATATATATATATATATATATATATATTTGTTGTGTGTCCAGTAGCTCTGAAATTCAAGATGAGTGATCGTGCGTGGATGTACACCGGTCACACTGGTCAGAACAAATGGAGCACTGAATGGTTCAAAAACCAAGGGTTTTGTGCAAGCCGCCTTTGCAAATGGCCAGAGGAAAACCTGGTGCCCCTGTTTACGGTGCGGCAATCGGGAAAAGAGGACAGAGGCTGAAATGGGCAAACACCTGCAGAAGAGTTGTTTTACGCCCGATTATACGGTGTGGACATATCATGGTGAGTCTGCCCAACGTGACCGAGCTGAGGTGGACCGTCGTCGCACCGACGAGCATGGTACCGGGATGGAAAACATGGTGCAAGACTTCGATGATGCTCGGGATTTGAACGAGGAGATGGAGGAATCTGCAAAGGCCTTCAATGAAATGTTCGAGTCTTCAACATGTCCGCTCCACGAGCACACTGAGCTTTGTCAGGTGGATGCCATCTCACAAGTAATGGCTCTAAAGGCTCAGTTCAACTTGGGCAGAGAATTCTATGACGCAATGATGACAGTATTTGGACGCTTTCTACCCAAAGGCAATGTAATGCCTGCAAACCTGTACCAGTCGGACAAAATCCTCCGTGCACTGAAGATGCCATATGAGAAGATACATGCCTGTCAGAAAGGATGTGTCTTATTTAGGCTTGACTATGTGGACTTGAACTATTGTCCCATTTGCAAGTCTTCCAGGTATGTTGTGGTAGACAACGGTATCAGTGAGAAGACACAGACCAAAATCCCCGTTAGTGTTCTTTGGTATATGCTAATCGTACCAAGACTTCAACGTCTTTTCATGGTCGAAGAGACGGCCAGACAGATGACATGGCACAAAACGGGCAAAAGAACCGAACTAGATGCAGATGGGAATCTGATGATCGTACACACATCGGATGGTGTTGCGTCGAAAAAGTTTGATGAATTACATGCTGACAAAGCGGCAGATCTGAGGCATCCTCGAGTCGGCATCAGCACGGATGGGTTAAGTGTGTTTGGTCTGATGGCAGCCCAATACAGTTGTTGGCCCGTATTTGTCTTTCCACTCAATCCCCCCCCCCCCGGACAGATTATGCAAGGAAAGAACATTTTCCTGACGTTGATAATTCCAGGGCCCAACTATCCGAGGAAAATATGAATGTGTACATGCAGCCGCTTAAGGACGAATTGCAAGAAGCCTGGGATAATGGGTTCAAGACATACGACGCCTATAGCAAAAGGAACTTCATAATGCGTGTCTGGTACATGTACTCGACGCATGATTTGCCGGCGTATGCGCTATTCGTTGGCTGGTGTGTGCATGGAAGGTTCCCGTGCCCCACATGCAAGGGAGCTCTTGAGTTTCGTTGGCTTCAGGCCGGTCGCAAGTTTTCTTGCTTCGACATGCATAGACAGTTCCTGGATCCTCGCCATAAGTTCAGGAAAGACAAGAAGAACTTCATCGAAGGTAGAGTTGTCAAAAACTCTGCTCCACCTGCGTTGACAGGCCAACAGACCTGGATCAGTTAAATGCTCTCGAGCCAGATCCAGAGCGTCCAGGGTACTTCAAGGGGTATAATTCTAAGCACGCCTGGACTCACAAGACATGCTTATGGGATCTGCCTTACTTCAAAGACCTCCTTTGCCCACACAACATCGATGTGATGCACACTGAGAAGAATCTGGCCGAGGCACTTTTTGGTACATTGTTCGGCATAGATGGGAAGTCAAAGGATAATACTAAGGCTAGAGTTGATCTGGAGGCGCTATGTGATAGGCCGTTACAAAACATGAAAGAACCGAAAGGAAAGCAGAACTGGACGAAGCCAAAGGCATGGTTCAATCTTGGAAGGCCAGCTATGAGGAAAATTATCTTGTGGGTGAAAACGCAGTTGATGTTCCCCGATGGGTATGCAGCGAATCTAAAGAGGGGAGTGAGTCTTGATTAATTGGAGATATTTGGTCTCAAGAGTCATGATTGGCACATATGGATTGAGCAGGTAATGCCGGTGATGTTGCGTCGCTTCATCCCTGAGGATGAATGGCTAGTACTGGCAGAACTCAGCTATTTCTTCTGTGTTCTTTATGCAAAAGAACTATCGCCTGGCGTGCTAGAAGAAATGGAAGAGTTGGCGCCGGAGTTGATCTGCAAGTTAGAGAAGATCTTTCCACCGGGCTTCTTTAATCCAATGCTGCATTTGATTTTGCATCTCCCGACCGAGGCAAGATTGGGGGGCCCGTGCAAAATCGTTGGTGCTACCCAACTGAGAGGATGCAGAAGACGTTTCAAGAAAAATGTAAAAACAAACGTAGAATTGAAGCATCGATGGCTGAGGCATTCATCACTGAGGAGGCGGCAAACTTCGTGACAGCAGACTACGAAGCCAAAAATCGTCATTTGCATAATCCGAAGCCTCGGTACAATGCTGACGACCCTAAAAAGGGTGGATCCAACCTCAGCCTATTCAAAGGGAATCTCGCACCAGCCAGTGTTTCAAAACCAGTATCTTTGGATAACGAAGAATGGCGGACCATTTCGTTGTATATCTTCAACAACCTGATAGAAGTGCGGCCGTACATCGAGTAAGTTCTCGGTACATTTTTTTCGCAACTTCTATTTCCTTTGAACTGCTCTTATTCCTGGATATTTCATACAGTCGATACGTCGCCATATTCTCGTATTGAGCGGTGATCCAAAAGGATTCCGTCGAAGAGTATGAGCTTCTCGCAAAGCAAGGAGGCGGCTATCCCGGTTTCATCTCTTGGTTCAAACAAACGGTAATTTCTATTAGACAATTTCATTTCATTCGCTAATTTGTGCGTAATGCAACAATCCTTTCATATTAAACTTGTAGGCTAATTCAGAGTCTATGGACGCCGAATTGAGACAAGTCGCTAATGGTTTTGACAATAAGGTCCGCTCATTTGACAAATACGACATCAATGGGTATCACTTTCGTACCTATGGCAAAGAGCTATCTATGGCCGACCGAAAGTCTACAAATTGTTGTGTATCTGCTATCGGCGAAGGAGGTACCGAGTATTATGGGAGAGTTGAAGAAATTTATGAACTTCTATTCTATGGTGAAAACCCACCAAATGTCGTAGTCTTCAAATGTTATTGGTTTCAGCCGAAGGAAACTAGAAGGACTCATGAACATATAGGGCTAGTTGAAATCAAACAAAGCACCCATTTAGATGTTCCTGATGTCTATATTACGGCTCAACAGGCGACCCAAGTATTCTATCTACCGTGGGCCTGCCAAACTAATCCAAATCTGAAAGATTGGGATGTCGTTTATGAAGTGCCGCCACGTGCTAGACTATCTCCCCCAAAGGAAGAGGATTATGAACCTCACATTAACCCAGACACATATGAAGGAGAATTCTTCCAAGAGACACGTCTTTCCAAAAAGCGTTTCAAGAACCGCTATACTTCACCCCAAAACATTGAAGTAGACAGCGACAGTGAATCCGACATCAACCCAGAGGAGGAACAAGAAGAGCCGGAACAAGAAGAGGTTACTGCTGCGGATGGCCTGTCAATGCTTGACCGATTACGTCAAGGTGGCCTTCCAGATGTTGATGCCACTGAACCCTCTGAGCCCGTCATTGATTATAGTGATGATGATGATTATGCATTTATTGATGATAGTGATCGAGATTATTAGTAGTGTCAGGTATTCAAATTTTTTTTGTTGTACTTGATGACAATACACTTAAGTGATATACATATTATTATTCATGTCGGTATTTTTCTATGTTGTACTAATTTCGTTTACTCTTTGTCATGGCAGGTGTTGAAAGATGGTGGGCGCTGGTCGGGAGCGCTCCGAGGCCCCTTCTTCGTCGGCGCGTGGTGGGAGGTCTTCCATTCCACACGCACCTCTCCGCCAAGCGTTGCTCGACAGTATGGCGACACCGCCGGGCCCTTCTTCGTCGATAGCGGTGCCCAGCAGGGGACGAGGTAAGGGAGGGAAGAAGAGAGGAGTTGGAGCACGTGGTCGCGGGAGAGGAGGTAGGGTGACTGCTAGGGCGCCTTCCTCGCCGCCACCCCCAGCTGTTTCACCCGAGCACGTGACTGCTAGGGTGGACTCCTCCGAGGAGGAGGCTACACGGACTCCGGTCCACGAGCCTTCGGCCCACGAGCCTTGGGTCGACGGGCCTTCGGCCCACGAGACCCCGGAGGAGCACACGTCTGGATGGGGTACCTGGCCGGATGAGCTTGAGGGGCCGAGTGGCCATGCTGATGATGGCGGGGAGCCGACTGATATTGAGGAGGAGGGGGGCACCATCTACCAGCGTGGTTGTGCACGGCTCCCGTCCGTGCCAGCGACCCACGAGCAGAGGTGCTTGATTTTCCCTGATGGGGAGAGGTAAGTGCATTTAATCTTTTTGTACCTTCTGCATTCATGTTTCTTCAAATATCTAATGCGTTGGCCTTCTCATGCTGTAGGGGTTGGGACCACCATCATAGTGTCCGCCGGCCCAACTCCGTCCTTGTGGTTGTTTGTCAGCAAAACTTCCTGGGGTTTGACACGTTGCCTGGTGAGGGTCGGCTTCCAGAGCTTGGATTGAGCTGGGAGCACTACTTGGCTGCCTCGGGCCCGCCGGGTGAGATTATCGACGGTGTCTTGTGCAAGACGAGGGCAGACATGGTGATCAGAAAGTTCTGGGTAATTTCTCCTTTACACAATTAAATATCTTCAACTAGCTAGTTATTAATTGTACTAATCAATATTGTCTCATTTGATTGGAGATATTCTACAGGTGTGAGGAGGGATACGAGGAGGACACGGCAAATGTTATCGATAATGTCTACAAACGCCTACTACAGAACTTACGGCACGAGGCTCGGGTGCAGGCTGTTCGAGAATACTACGCCTTGCGTGGTATCAAGAAGACCAAGTCGGCGTGCCGCGAGAAGTTCCTGAGTAAGGAGCAGTACATGAAGGTAATTCTTAAGGCCTTGTACTTACTTCCTTCATTTATTAATTCATAGCCGTAGCGCTCAAGTTTCTATTTGCTAACTTAGGCGCCTCCGAGATGGTGTGCGGATCGGATGGATTGTTGGGAGGTGTTGGTCAATGAGTGGTGCTCAAAAGAATGGCTAGCCCTCCACAACGAGGCCAAGGAAAAATGTGCCCAAATGGAAGGTGTGCCACACCATCAGGCAGCTCCAACTTATATCAGTTCGGGCGGAACTGGGTATGTGGTTTGCTTCGTGATTCATGCAATTCATTCATCATGCTAGCTTGAGCCCTTTAATTACTAATTTACTTTGTTTCTCTCTTTCAGGCATGCTACAATAAGGCGGATAAGGTGCCAGAGGTGTACGACCTGTATGCCATGGCCCACACGGCCTCTTACAAAAAAGTCAAGGCATTCTCTCTGTCTGACCTCGATGATGCAAACAACTTCACCAACATCTCCTCCCACGACAAGCTCGTGAAATATAGAGATGAGAGGAAGGCGAGGAAAGGGGAGGACTTTAACCCGAGCCAGGATCCCATTGATCCAGAGCTGGTGATGATATCTGGTGGTGGGAGGTCCCATGGCTCCATAGCCATTGGAGATGGACTTATCCGTTGTCCTAGCACTCTCCCGGAGATCAAGGCGCGCCAGTCGAGCTCCGCTCCTGAGATAAGGCCTCATGAACGGATAGTCCAACTCGCCATCAAGGTTAGTTATACGTACTCAGCTATCTTTCTCCATTACATTGTGTGTGCTTCCATCAATGATTACAAATGGTAACGAGGAGTGGTGTTGCAGGCTGCTATACAGAGTGAGAGAGATAGAACGGAGAAACTTCTGGCGGTGGCGGCGGAGAGGCAGCGGGAGTTGGAGGAGAGGACGACAAAGATGTCGGAGGAGGAGAGGGCACGGAATGACATGCAGGCAAGGGCCATGTACGAGCTCCTTGTGGTAAGTTTCTTCTGCAGATTAGCCAAAACATTCATGTAGTGTTTGTCTCATTACTAACTAGTATGACTGAGTCGTCAAAACCAAATGTGCAGTCTGTGTGTGAGAAGACCGGTCAGACCGCTCCGCCGATGCCAGTGATTGCTCCTGGGACCACGATGAGTTTAAATTGAGTGGACATTACTTGCTAGTCTTAACATTTGAGTGTCATCATGCTAACGAGACATTGGAAATGATCTTTGGTGCAGCGTAACTCCAGACAAGCATCGCACGATCCTTCTCCAGCTACCGGCACGAGCCAGCCCGCTCCTACACCTCCATGATCATGGTAAGTTTCTCTAGTGTTTTGCTTAACAAATGCATAAAGACCTAGACTTAGCCTTATTTCCTCCAATATGCTTACCACAATGACCTAGAGTTAGCTTCTTTTCCTCCAAAATGACTTAATAAGCTTACTGACCTCCAAAACCATCCATTTTACCTAAGTTAGCTCTAAAACAATCTATACTTAGCTTTGTTTCCTCCAAAATGACCTAAGTTAGCTCTAATATGCTTAGTTAACTAGGTTTGCTCAATAATGACATCTACTTAGCTTACTTATGTCAAAAATGGCGTAATTAGCTTAGTTAGCTCATAAACAATCCATTTTACCTAAGTTAGCTCTAAAATGACCCATTTTACCTTAGTTAGCTCATAAATGATCCATTTTACCCAAGTTAGCTCTAAAATGACCCATTTTACCTAGACTAGCTCCAAAATGATCTATTTTACCTATGTTAGCTCCAAAATGACCCATTTTACCTAGGTTAGCTCCAAAATGACCCATCATACCTAGGTTAGCTCATAAATGATGCATTTTACCCAAGTTAGCTCTAAAATGACCCATTTTACCTAGATTAGCTCATAAACGATCCATTTCACCTAGGTTAGCTCACAAACGATCCATTTTACCTAGTTTAGCTCCAAAATGACCCATCACACCTAGGTTAGGTCTAAAATGATGCATTTTACCTAAGTTAGCTCATAAACGATCTATTTCACCTAGGTTAGCTCATAAACGATCCATTTCACCTAACTTAGCTCAAAAACGATCCATTTCACCTAGGTTAGCTCCAAAATGACCCATCTTACCTAGGTTAGCTCTAAAATGATGCATTATACCAAATTTAGATCATAAACGATCTATTTCACCTATGTTAGCTCATAAACGATCCATTTCAACTAAGTTGGCTCATAAATGATCCATTTCACCTAAATTAGCTCATAAATGGCACATACTTCTTCTTCTAGTCACCTTTTTTCTAACTTTCTTATTTGCAATTTTGCAGATTTCATTCACTTCACGGAAGCTAGCTTGCTATGATGGAGTGCTTGTTTTTTCTTTCATTCTCCTCTAGTATTCTTCTAGCTTGCTATGATGGAACTTGCTATCTTGATGAAACTTTGCATTGTAATATGTATGGATGGAACAATGTGTATGTGCAACTTGCTATGTATGAATGGATGGAACTATATATGTATGCACGATGAAACTTATGTGCTGGATATGTCATATGTTTGCTGTTAAATAGCCCTATGAAATATATATATATATATGTCGTATATTTGCTGTGAAAATTGTTGGATTTAAAAAACAGAAAAAAGATGCACCTTTGCCGTCAGCCGCTGATGGCAAAGGCTCCTTTGCCGTCTGCCGCGGACGGCAAAGAAGCCACGCGGCGGCCACCTGTGCTCCCTGGGAGCTGACCCATTTGGTCAGTTTGCCTACAGCGGCGGACGGCAAAGGCTTGTCCTGCAGTGACGTCCAGCTGACGTCATTCGGCGGACGGCAAAGGCCGGATGCTCTTTGCCGTCAGCGGCGGACGGCAAAGACTGCCGTTAGCCGCCTAACGGACTAACAGCGCATTTATTGCCGTCGGCTTTCTTTGCCGTCAGCCGCTGATAGCGAAGGCCCCTTTGCCGTCCGCTTCAAAAAGAAGATGGCAAAGAAGCTCTTTACCGATCCCTACTTTGCCGGAGCCTTTTGCCGTCCGCGGCAGACGGCAAAGGCCTTTGCCGTCCGCGGCAGACGGCAAAGGCCTTTGCCGTCCGCCATCCTTGCCTTTGCCGTCTGCCGTGGCAGATGGCAAAGTAGCTGATTCCTGTAGTGCCATATTCACACTAAGCATAAACATCAACAACTTATATTACTTTCCTGGTCAGGGTAACTCTCACTTTAACAAGATATTTTGTAGCAAGTTTTATTATTTTTCTCATGCAAGAAAATAACTTTGATTAATTTCTCATATGCATAGCAAAAATTATACTATCATCACCACAAGCAAATCCTAATTTCTTTACCAACCAAGTTAGGTTCAAACATTCTGTAAATCAAGCAAAATGGCTAAACAAGCACTTAATAGAATATTTTCTAGCAAATTTTACTATTTTATTTGTGCAAGGAAATAACTTTAAGTAATTACTCATATGCATAAAAAATCATTTTATCATTACCACAAGTAGATCTTAGCTTCTTTACCAACTAAGCTAGTTTCAAACATTCTGTAAATCAAGCATAATAACTAACAAACACTTAATAGAATATAAATAACATAATAGTTATTTAAATGCATGGATTAATCATTTCATTCAAGTAAGAAAATCTTAAATATTGAAATGACACCATGAAAATGTTGCTGTGGCTTGCCTTAGTGCAGACGAGGTTCATAAGCCTTCTGGTGATCCTCAAGACAAGCCTCACCCTCTGAAAATAATTTTAGATACAAGAAGAAGATATCAAGAACACTTCTGAAAATCACCAGAAAATCTAGGCAGCACACAAAAATCTCAATTTTGGTGAGCTGCTAGATTTCTTTGCAAAGAACACAATGCAAAAAGAATCAATTCATTTGGACGTATGGTTGAAGAGTTATGGCTGTTTGAAGCTTTCTGTAAATTCAAATCAATTTGAATAAAAATAAAACAAACTGGGGGGTGACGTCGAAGGCGTAAAGCCCAGGGGCGCCACCATTCGTACCGCTTCGCGCATGTACAAAGTGGCTGACTAGTGGGCCCCGCTAGTCAGGTGAGGAGGAGGGGGAGAAGGAAACAAAGGGGGCCGCGGCTTCGCCGGAGCTCTCACCAGCGACGAGGGCTCCTTGGCCAAAACGAGAGGGAGGGATTGAGAGAGGGGACGGAGGCGCACCTGCCCGTACCCGTAGCATAGCTAGGGGTGGTCAGACGGCGTCGGAATCGACCTCGCAAGCGGAGGAAGAACTCGGTGGTCGCCGGAGATGAGGAAGACGGCGAGCAGAGGCAACTCCAGGGGCTCCAAGAGGTCGGAAAATCTTCACCGACGAGAGGAGGAGGCTCTGGAAGGGTCGCCCTGGCCTGAGAGGGGCTGGAGCTACCGCGACGACCAGAGGTGATCGCCGGCGAGCTTGAGCTCAGGGACAGCGGCCCGCGGCCTGCCCGGCCGGGCTACGGTTGCCTACGTTCTAGAGGAGTGGGTGGGAGTGGTGGATGGTGCTCGAGGAGGGTGGGGGCGGCTCCATTTATAGGCGAGTGGAGGGGGGGGGTTCGGGCTCCGCCGGTGGACACCTGTCCACGGCGCCCGGTGACGAGCGGCGTCAGTGAGAGGGGGAGAAGGCGACGCAGCTCACGCGGCGCCTGTTGGCGAACGGGGACGAGCACAGGAGCGAGGAGAAGGCGACGAGCACAATGCGCACCACACTGTTGTGTTGGCCGGACCGTGCCCGTGCTCGCTGCGGCGAGCTCCGGCGTCGGCGAGCGCCAGGGGGAGTTAATGGCGTTGAGACGAGGATGGTGGTGAAGTTTGGCACGCTCGGGCAGACGGGGGAAGCGAGTATGCGCGAACAGAGTGCTCGGCGGCACTCAGAGCGCGTCGACACGTAGGCATGGCATGGTGGACACGTGTGGTCACCACGCGAACTCTTCCCTCAGGCCAGCCTACATCCAAAAATCATGTCTGGCTTGTTGTTCATTGTGGTTTTGAAGTTTACCACGCTTTGCTTTGGATTCAGGTGTAGTAGAGGAGTTTTTACAAGCCAAGTAAGTTTCTGATCAGTAACTTTGGTAGGTTACTGAGGTCAAATGGCTAGGAGTTGGGGGCTGTGCACTGGAGGTTAGCCATGACTAAGGTGAAGATGCACAAGAAAGTCCAGGCACAATGGAGCAAGTAAAATGGTAGTTGCTGTAGAAACCACCATTTCTGTCCAGAACAGAAAATATTTTCTGGAGCAAAAATATTCCAAAAAGTGATGAAATATTTTTATAAATACAGACACCCCCAAAAAGAAACCTAGATCGGGAGTTCCGCCGCTGCAAGCCTCTGTAACCACCAAAAACCAATCGGGACCCTGTTCCTGCAGCTTGCCAGAGGGGGGAACCATCACCGGTGGCCTTCTTCATCATCTCAGCGCTCTCCATGATGAGGAGGGAGTAGTTCACCCTCGGGGCTGAGGGTATGTACCAGTAGCTATGTGTTTGATCTCTCTCTCTCTCTCATGTTCTTGATATGGCACGATCTTGATGTACCGCGAGCTTTGCTATTATAGTGGGATCTTATGATGTTTGTCCCCCTCTACTCTCTTGTGATGGATTGAGTTTTCCCTTTGAAGGTATCTTATTGGATTGATTCTTTAAGGATTTGAGAACACTTGATGTATGTCTTGCATGTGCTTATCTGTGGTGACAATGGGATATCACGTGATCTACTTGATGTATTGTTTGGTGATCAACTTGCGGGTTCAGTGACCTTGTGAACTTATGCATAGGGGTTGGCACACGTTTTCGTCTTGACTCTCCGGTAGAAACTTTGGGGCACTCTTTGAAGTTCTTTGTGTTGATGGAATAGATGAATCTGAGATTGTGTGATGCATATCGTATAATCATACCCACGGATACTTGAGGTGACATTCGAGTATCTAGGTGACATTAGGGTTTTGGTCGATTTGTGTCTTAAGGTGTTATTCTAGTACGAACTCTAGGATAGATCGAATAGAAAGAATAGCTTCGTGTTATTTTACTACGGACTCTTGAATAGATGATCAGAAAGAATAACTTTGAGGTGGTTTCGTACCCTACCATAATCTCTTCGTTTGTTCTCCGCTATTAGTGACTTTGGAGTGACTCTTGGTTGCATGTTGAGGGATAGTTATATGATCCAATTATGTTATTATTGTTGAGAGAACTTGCACTAGTGAAAGTATCAACCCTAGGCCTTGTTTCGAAGCATTGCAATACCGTTTCCGCTCACTTTTGTTACTTACTACCTTGCTTTTTATATATTTTTAGATTAAAAAAACCAATATCTACCATCCATATTGCACTTGTATCACCATCTCTTCGCCGAACTAGTGCACCTATACAATTTACCATTGTATTGGGTGTGTTGGGGACACAAGAGACTCTTTGTTATTTGGTTGCAGGGTTGTTTGAGAGAGACCATCTTCATCCTACTCCTCCCACAGATTATTGATAAACCTTAGGTCATCCACTTGAGGGAAATTTGCTACTGTCCTACAAACCTCTGCACTTGGAGGCCCAACAACGTCTACAAGAAGAAGGTTGCGTAGTATACATCAAGCTCTTTTCTGGCGTCGTTGCCGGGGAAGTCAGTGCTTGAAGGTATATCTTTGGATCTTGCAATTGACTCTTTTAGTTTCTTGTTTTATCACTAGTTTAGTTTATGATAGAAAACTACAAAAAATGGAATTTAGGGTGCCTCATATGCTTCATCTTTTTAATGTCTTTCGTGAAAATAAGGATTCCGATAATTGTGCTAAAGTGTTAGAAGAAGAATGCAATAAAATGTTTGGCAGAAAATCTTTGTATGATCAGCATGATTGCAATGTTGTTAGTATGAATTCCTTGAATATCCATGATGCTAATGATATGCAAAGCCACAAGCTTGGGGATGCTATGTTTGATTAAGATGATATTTTTAGTCCCCCATGTTTTGATGAGGAAATTTATTATGATGACATCATGCCTCCTATTTATGATGATTATATTGATGAAAGTGGATTTGGAGAGGTCATGACTTTATTTAGTGATGAATCCACTATTTCGGAAGAGGTTCCACTTGATTATGAGAAGAAAGTTGCTATCTATGATGATTATTGCGATGACATGTATGCTATAAAGAAGAATGATAGCAACGAAACTTTTCATCTTCATTTTAATTTTCAATTGGATTATGCCTCACATGATAGTTATTTTTTTGAGTTTGCTCCCACTACTATTCATGAGAAGAAATTTGCTTATGTGGAGAGTAATAAAAAATCTATGCTTGTGCATCATGAAAATAATGCTTTATGTGATAGTTATATTGTTGAATTCATTCATGATGCTACTGAAAAATATTATGAGGGAGGAATATATGCTTGTAGGAATTGCAATAATATCAAGTTTCCTCTCTAGCTATGTGTTGAAAATCTTGAAGTTATGCTTGTTTTGTCATCCTATGCTAGTTCATTCTTGTTCCCATAAGTTATTTGATCACAAAATCCCTATACGTAGGAAGTGGGTTATACTTAAATGTGCTAGTCATATTCTTCATGATGCTCTCTTTATGTTTCAATTCTTATCTTTTATGTGAGCATCATTGTCATCATCCTGCCTAGCTAAAAAGGCATTAAAGAAAAGCGCTTGTTGGGAGACAACCCAATATTTACCCTACTGTTTTTGTGTTCCCACATGATTAAGCTACTGTAGTAATCATGTTTTATAGCTTTTGTTTCAATAAAGTGCCAAGTAGAACCTTTGGGAAGACTTGGGTGAAGTCTTTCTGATCTTGCTGTAAAAAACAGAAACTTTAGCGCTCACGAGATTAGCTACAACTTTTTACTGGAGAGTACTATTAGGTTGATTCTTTTCGAAGATGATTAATAGACAAATTACTCACGTCCACCAATTTATTTCAGAATTTTTGGAGTTACAGAAGTATTCCAATGATACAGATTACTACAGACTGTTCTGTTATTGACAGATTCTGTTTTCATTGTGTTGTTTGCTTATTTTGATGAATCTATGAGTAGTATCGGAGGGTATGAACCATAGATAAGTTGGAATAAAGTAGATATTACACCAATATGAATTTATAATGAGTTCACAATAGTACCTAAGTGGTGATTTATTTTCTTATACTAACGGAGCTTACGAGTTTTCTGTTGAGTTTTGTGTTGTGAAGTTTTCAAGTTTTGGGTAAAGATTCGATGGACTATGGAATAAGGAGTGGCAAGAGCCTAATCTTGGGGATGCCCAAGGAACCCCATGGTAATATTCAAGGACAACAAAGATCCTAAGCTTGGGGATGCCCCGGAAGGCATCCCCTCTTTCGTCTTCGTTCATCGGTAACTTTACTTGGAGCTATATTTTTATTCACCACATGATATGTGTTTTTGTTTGGAGTGTCATTTTGTTTTATTAGGTTTTGCTTTCTGTTTGAAGAAAATATTAAGATATGAAATTCTTAAATTTTAGAGAGTCTTCACATAGTTACATAATTATTCGACTACTCATTGATCTTCACTTATATCTTTTGGAGTAGTTTGTCGTTTGCACTAGTGCTTCACTTATATCTTTTAGAGCACGAAGATGGTTTTATTTTGAAGAAATAGATGAACTATCATGCTTCACTTATTTTATTTTGAGAGTCTTAAACAGCATGGTAATTTTCTTTGGTTATGAATTTAGTCCTAATATGATGGGCATCCAAGAGGGATATAATAAAAACTTTCATATAAAGTGCATTGAATACAATGAGAAGTTTGATTCTTTATGATTGTTTTGAGATATGGAGATGGTGATATTAGAGTCATGCTAGTGGAGTAGTTGTGAATATGAGGTATACTTGTGTTAAAGTTTGAGATTCCCGTAGCATGCACGTATGGTGAAGCGTTATGTCATGAAGTTGGAGCATGATTTATTTATTGATTGTCTTCCTTATGAGTGGAGGTCGGGATCGTGCGATGGTTAACTCCTAGCAACCCTTCCCCTAGGAGCATGCGCGTAGTACTTTTTTTGATGACTAATATATTTTTGCAATAAGTATGTGTGAGTTCTTTATGACTAATGTTGAGTCCATGGATTATACACACTCTCACCCTTCCACCACTGCTAGCCTCTCTAGTACCACGCTACTTTTGCCGGTACCATACACCCACCATATACCTTCCTCAAAACACCCACCATACCTAACTATTATGGCATTTCCATAGCCATTCCGAGATATATTGCCATGCAACTTTCCACCGTTCCGTTTATTATGACACGCTTCATCATTTTCATATTGCTTTGCATGATCATGTAGTTGACATCGTATTTGTGGCAAAGCCACCATTCATAATTCTTTCATACATGTCACTCTTGATTCATTGCACATCCCGGTACACCGCCGGGGGCATTCATATAGAGTAATATCTTGTTCTAAGTATTGAGTTGTAATTCATGAGTTGTAAGTAAATAAAAGTGTGATCATCATCATTATTAGAGCATTGTCCCAGTGAGGAAAGGATAATGCAGACTATGATTCCCCCACAAGTCGGGTTGAGACTCCGGACGAAAAAAAGAAAAAAAAAGAGGCCAAAAAAAGAGAAGGCCTAAATAAAAAATAAAAAATGAGAGAAAAAGAGAGAAGAGGCAATGCTACTATCATTTTACCACACTTCTGCTTCAAAGTGCACCATGATCTCCATGATAGAGAGCCTCCTATGTTGTCACTTTCATATCACTGGTACGCATCGGTGCTATACAAACGGTTTTAAACCCCTTTCCGCGACGGCATTCGGAACCGTCGCCTAGTGAGTGAGGGCGATTTGGGGGTCCTTCGCACACGACCCAGAAACCGTCGAGGATATGCCCTCCTGGCACACACGCTCGGCAAAATGAGGTCGTGTGCGACCGGCCAGCGAGCAAATACGGTTATACGTACAGTAGTGCTAAAAAATACAATTATACAGGCAAAATCATTTCCGGTCGTCAGTTCATCCCACACAGTCAGTCCCCGCGAAACGTTTCCATTCATACATACATCCCACACAGTCGCTGCAAGGAAAACGTTTCTATTCTTAGATACATCACACATAATTTTCCTCGTTAAATCGTTTGTGATGGCCTTCCCATTGCAGTTGATATTAATAATTTTATCGTTTGAATGCATCACACACGGTGCGTAGAAGAAACTGTCTGTGTTGCCTTAGGTCATCGCCCATGATATTTTCTCAATAACCGTTTGCAATAGCAAAAACCAATTAGCAGGCTAATTGCCCTATTATTAATAATCCATTTATTAATCTAATTGACATTCATATTAAACACATAATATATTTCATTCCCATATTAAGGAAGCAGGATTTCATAACTGAAATACATCATTGTACAACTGCACCAGCACCAAGTTTCACATGCAACATCTAGAACCTTTTGAAACTAGCATCACAGACGGTACAAAGACAGATGCATCTCATCGGGAAAACTGCTGAAGCGGAAGGCGAATATTGATCATTCATTGATGTTGAAGGTCTTTGCAACTTTAGGCCAGTGCCTGTAGATGATTGACCATCCATCCTTCGTCCTCTTCAGGAACACTTCAATATTGAACCGTGGGTGTTGTATGAAAACCTTCCTTGCCTCCCGTCCACACAGGTTGTTTGAGAGGTAATCATCAATGAACTGTTTTGGAAAGGCCTGAAAGCAAGGATGTACATAAATATATTCTCTATATTGGTGATGTCTACCACACAACCTTCTTCTTGTAGACGTTGTTGGGTCTCCAAGTGTAGAGGTTTGTAGGACATTAGCAAGTTTCCCTCAAGTGGCTGACCTAAGGTTTATCAATCTGTGGGAGGCGTAGGATGAAGATGGTCTCTCTTAAACAACCCTGCAACCAAATAGCAAAGAGTCTCTTGTGTCCCCAACACACCCAATACAATGATAAATTGTATAGGTGCACTAGTTCGGCGAAGAGATGGTGATACAAGTGCAATATGGATGGTAGATATAGGTTTTTGTAATCTGAAAATATAAAAACAGCAAGGTAGCAAGTGGTAAATGTGAGCGTAAACGGTATTGCAATGCTAGGAAACAAGACCTAGGATTCATACTTTCACTAGTGCAAGTTCTCTCAACAATAATAACATAATTGGATCATATAACTATCCCTCAACATGCAACAAAGAGTCACTCCAAAGTCACTAATAGTGGAGGACAAACGAAGAGATTATGGTAGGGTACGAAACCACCTCAAAGTTATTCTTTCTGATCTATCTATTCAAGAGTCCGTAGTAAATAACATGAAGCTATTCTTTCTATTCGATCTATCCTAGAGTTCGTACTAGAATAACACCTTAAGACACAAATCAACCAAAACCCTAATGTCACCTAGATACTCCAATGTCACCTCAAGTATCCGTGGGTATGATAATACGATATGCATCACACAATATCAGATTCATCTATTCAACCAACACAAAGAGTGCCCCAAAGTTTCTACCGGGGAGTCAAGACGAAAACGTGTGCCAACCCCTATGCATAAGTTCACAAGGTCACTGAACCCGCAAGTTGATCACCAAAACATACATCAAGTAGATCACGTGATATCCCATTGTCACCACAGATAAGCACATGCAAGACATACATCAAGTGTTCTCAAATCCTTAAAGACTCAATCCAATAAGATACCTTCAAAGGGAAAACTCAATCCATCGCAAGAGAGTAGAGGGGGACAAACATCATGAGATCCAACTATAATAGCAAAGCTCGTGGTACATCAAGATCGTGCCATATCAAGAACATGAGAGAGAGAGAGAGATCAAACACATAGCTACTGGTACATACCCTCAGCCCCGAGGGTGAACTACTCCCTCCTCGTCATGGAGAGCGCGGGGATGATGAAGATGGCCACCGGTGATCGATCCCCCCTCCGGCAGGGTGTCAGAACAGGGTCCCAATTGGTTTTTGGTGGCTATAGAGGCTTGCGGCGGCAGAACTCCCGATCTAGGTTATGTTCTGGGGGTTTCTATATATATAAGCGTCAGGAATAAGTCAGGGGGGTCTCCGAGGTAGCAACGAGGTAGGGGGGCGCGCCAAGGGGGGTAGGGCGCGCCCCCACCCTCGTGGGTGCCTCAGGATTCTTCTGGCCCATCTCTGATACTCCAGGGTCTTCTTTTGGTCCATAAAAAATCGTCAAAAATTGGCACATCCATTGGACTCCGTTTGGTATTCCTTTTCTGTAAAACTCAAAAACAAGGAAAAAACAGGAACTGGCACTGGGCTTTAGGTTAATAGTTTACTCCCAAAATCATATAAAATAGCATATAAATGCATATAAAACATCCTAGATGGATAATATAATAGCATGGAACAATCAAAAATTATAGATACGTTGGAGAAGTATCAAGCATCCCCAAGCTTAATTCATGCTCGTCCTCGAGTAGGTAAATCATAAAAACAGAATTTTTGATGTGGAATGCTACCTAACATTTTTATCAATGTAATCTTCTTTATTGTGGAAAGAATATTCAGATCCATAAGATTCAAGACAAAAGTTCAATATTGACATAAAACTAATAATACTTCAAGCATACTAACCAAGCAATTATGTCTTCTCAAAATAACATGGCCAAAGAAAGCTTATCCCTACAAAATCATATAGTTTGGCTATGCTTCATTTTCGTCACACAAAAATGCTCTCATCATGTACAACCCCGATGACAAGCCAAGAAATTTTTTCATACTTTATTAATCTCAAACTTTTTTCAACTTTCACGCAATACATGAGCGTGAGCCATGGACACAGCACTATGGGTGGAATGGAGTATAATGATGGGGGTTGTGTGGAGAAGACAAAAAAGGAGAAAGTCTCACATTGACACGGCTAATCAACGGGCTATGGAGATGCCCATCAATTGATGTCAATGCGAGGAGTAGGGATTGCCATGCAACGGATGCACTAGAGCTATAAATGTATGAAAGCTCAACAAAAGAAACTAAGTGGGTGTGCATCCAACTTGCTTGCTCACGGACACCTAGGGAATTTGAGGAAGCCCATCGTTGGAATATACAAGCCAAGTTCTATAATGAAAAATTCCCACTAGTATATGAAAGTGAAAATATAAGAGACTCTCTACATGAAGATCATGGTGCTACTTTGAAGCACAAGTGTGGAAAAAGGACAGTAGCATTGTCCCTTTTATTTCTCTTTTTCGGGCCTTTCCTTTTTTATTTGACCTTTCTCTTTTTTTGGCATTTCTCTTTTTTTTGGCCTTTTTTCATGGGACAATGCTCTATTAATGATGATCATCACACTTTTATTTATTTACAACTCAATGATTACAACTCGATACTAGAACAAAATATGACTCTATGTGAATGCCTCCGACAGTGTACCGGGATGGGAAATGAAACAAGAGTGACATGTTTGAAATTATGCATGCTGGCTTTGCCACAAATACGATGTCAACTACATGATCATGCAAGGCAATATGACAATGATGAAGCGTGTCATAATAAACGAAACAGTGGAAAGTTGCATGGCAATATATCTCGGAATGGCTATGGAAATGCAATAATAGGTAGGTATGGTGGCTGTTTTGAGGAAGATATAAGGAGGTTTATGTGTGATAGAGCGTATCGTATCACGGGGTTTGGATGCACCGGCGAAGTTTGCACTAACCCTCAAGGTGAGAAAGGGTAATGCACGGTACCGAAGAGGCTAGCAATGATGGAAGGGTGAGCGTGCGTATAATCCATGGACTCAACATTAGTCATAAAGAACTCACATACTTATTGCAAAAATCTACAAGTGATCAAAAACCAAGCAGTACGTTGCTACCTCTTGAGCACTGCGTTGGTTTTCCCTTGAAGAGGAAAGGGTGATGCAGCAAAGTAGCGTAAGTATTTCCCTCAGTTTTTGAGAACCAAGTTATCAATCCAGTAGGAGGCCACGCTCAAGTCCCTTGTACCTACACAAACATATAAGAACCTCGCAACCAACGCGATAAAGGGGTTGTCAATCCCTTCACAGCCAGTTGCAAAAGTGAGATCTGATAGAGATGATAAGATAATATTTTAGGTATTCTTATGATAAAGACTAGAAGTAAAGAAAGCAAAATAAACGGCGAAAGAAATAGCTAGTTGCCTGATGATTAATATGATGGAAAATAGACCCGGGGGCCATAGGTTTCACTACTGGCTTCTCTCAAGATAGCATAAGTATTACGGTGGGTGAACAAATTACTGTCGAGCAATTGATAGAATTGAGCATAGTTACGAGAATATCTAGGTATGATCATGTATATAGGCATCACGTCCGTGACAAGTAGACCGACTCTTGCCTGCATCTACTACTGTTACTCCACACATCGACCGCTATCCAGCATGCATCTAGATTATTAAGTTCATAAGAACGGAGTAACGCTTTAAGCAAGATGACAAGATGTAGAGAGATAAACTCAAGCAATATGATATAAACCCCATCTTTTTATCCTCGATGGCAACAATACAATACGTGTTGTTTCCCCTACTGTCACTGGGATCGAGCACCGCAATATTGAACCCAAACCTAAGCACTTCTCCCATTGCAAGAAAGATTAATCTAGTAGGCCAAACCAAACTGATAATTCGAAGAGACTTGCAAAGATAACCAATCATACATAAAAGAATTGAGAGAAGATTCAAATATTGTTCATACATAATCTTGATCATAAACCCACAATTCATCGAATCTCGACAAACACACCGCAAAAGAAGATTACATCGAATAGATCTCCAAGAGAATCGAGGAGAACTTTGTATTGAGATCCAAAGAGAGAGAAGAAGCCGTCTAGCTAATAACTATGGACCCGAAGGTCTGAGGTAAACTACTCACACATCATCGGAGAGGCTATGGTGTTGATGTAGAAGCCCTCCGTGATCAATGCCCCCTCCGGCAGAGCACCGGAAAAGGCCCCAAGATGGGATCTCACGGGTACAGAGAGTTGCGGCAGTGGAAATAGGGTTTCGTCTCTTGTTCTGATGTTTCCAGGGTATATGAGTATATATAGGCAAAAGAGGTCGGTCAGGAGAGCTACGAGGGGCCCACGAGGATGGGGGCATGCCCAGGGGGCAGGCGCGCCTCCCTGCCTCGTGGCCTCCTTGTTGATTGCTTGACGTCCACTCCAAGTCCTCTGGATCACGTTTGTTCCGAAAATCACGTTCCCGAAGGTTTCATTCCGTTTGGACTCCGTTTGATATTCCTTTCCTTCGAAACACTGAAATAGGCAAAAAACAGCAATTTGTGCTGGGCCTCCTGTTAATAGGTTAGTCCCAAAAATAATATAAAAGTGTATAATAAAACAGGTAATATAATAGCATGGAACAATCTATAGATACGTTGGAGATGTATCAAGCATCCCAAAGCTTAATTCCTGCTCGTCCTCGAGTAGGTAAATGATAAAAACAGTTTTTTTGATGTGGAATGCTTCTTAGCATAATTTTCAATGTAATTCTTTTTATTGTGGCATGAATATTTAGATCCGAATGATTCAAGATAAAAGTTTAATGTTGACATAAAAACAATAATACTTCAAACATGCTAACCAAGCAATTATGTCTTATCAAAATAACATAGCCAAAGAAAGCTTATCCCTACAAAATCATATAGTTACGCCATGCTTCAATTTCGTCACACAAAACGTTCTCATCATGCATAACCCCGATGACAAGCCGAGCAATTGGTTCATACTTGTTAACGCGCTTCAGCCTTTTCAACCCTTACGCAATACATGAGCGCAAGCCATGGATATAGCACTATGGGTGGAATAAAGTATAATGATGGGGCTTATGTGAGAAGACAAAAAGGTAGAAAGTCTCACATTGATGCGGTTAATCAATAGGCTATGGATATGCCCATCAATTGATGTCAATGAGAGGAGTAGGGATTGCCATGCAACGGATGCACTAGAGCTATAAATATATGAAAGCTCAACAAAAGAAACTAAGTGGGTGTGCATCCAACTTGCTTGCTCACGAAGACCTAGGGCATTTTGAGGAAGCCCATCATTGGAATGTACAAGCCAAGTTCTATAATGAAAAATTCCCACTACTATATGAAAGTGACAACATATGAGAATATCTCTCATGAAGATCACGGTGCTACTTTGAAGCACAAGTGTGGAAAAAGGATAGTAACATTGTCCCTTCTCTCTTTTTCTCTCATTTTTTTCTTTTTTTTTCTTGGGCCTTCTCTTTTTTTTGGCCTCTTTTTTTATTTTTTTATTTATTCCGGAATCTCATCCCGACTTGTGGTGGAATCATAGTCTCCATCATCCTCTCCTCACATGGGATAATGCTCTAATAATGATGATCATCACACTTTTATTACTTACAACTCAAGAATTACAACTCAATACTTAGAACAAAATATGACTCTATGTGAATGCCTCCAGCGGTGTACCGGGATATGCAATTAATCAATAGTGACATGTATGAAAAATTATGAATGGTGGCTTTGCCACAAATACGATGTCAACTACATGATCATGCAAAGCAATATGACAATGATGGAGCGTGTCATAATAAACGGAACGGTGGAAAGTTGCATGGCAATATATCTCAGAATGGCTATGGAAATGCCATGATAGGTAGGTATGGTGGCTGTTTTGAGGAAGATATAAGGAGGTTTATTTGTGATAGAGCGTATCATATCACGGGGCTTGGATGCACCGGCGAAGTTTGCACCAACTCTCAAGGCGAGAAAGGGCAATGCACGGTACCGTAGAGGCTAAAAAATTGTGGAAGGTTGAGAGTGCGTATAATCCATGGACTCACATTAGTCATAAAGAACTCATATAATTATTGCAAAAGTTTATTAGCCCTCGAAGCAAAGTACTACTACGCATGCCCTAGAGGGATAGATTGGTAGGAAAAGACCATGGCTCGTCCCCGACCGCCACTCATAAGGAAAGCAATAAAAGAACAGCTTATGTGTCAAAATTGTCACACAACTTTTACCATGCGTGCATGCTACGGGACTTGCCAACCTTAACGCAAGTATTTATCAATTTCACAATTACTCAACTAGCACACTCTAATATTACAACCTTTATATCTCAAAACACTTATCAAGTATCAAACTTCTCATGATATTCAATGAACTCAATATGGATGTTTTTATTATGCTCATCTTGGATGCCTATCATATTCGGATTAGTTTCACAATTAAAGCAAATTACCATGCTGTTTAAGACTCTCAAAATAATATAAGTGAAGCATGAGAGATCAATAATTTCTATAAAATAAAACCACCACCATGCTCTAAAAGATATAAGTGAAGCACTAGAGCAAAAACTATATAGCTCAAAAGATATAAGTGAAGCACATAGAGTATTCTAACAAATTCCGAATCATGTGTGTCTCTCTCAAAAGGTGTATTCAGCGAGGATGATTGTGATAAACTAAAAAGCAATGACTCAAATCATACAAGACGCTCCAAGCAAAACACATATCATGTGGTGAATAAAAATATAGCCCCAAGTAAAGTTACCGATATACGAAGATGAAAGAGGGGATGCCATCCGGGACATCCCCAAGCTTAGGCTTTTGGTTGTCCTTGAATTTTACCTTGGGGTGCCTTGGGCATCCCCAAGCTTAGGCTCTTGCCAATCCTTGTTCCATAATCCATCAAATCTTTACCCATAACTTGAAAACTTCACAACACAAAACTTAACAGAAAATCTCGTGAGCTCCGTTAGCAAAAGAAAACAAAACACCACTTCAAGGTACTATAATGAACTCATTATTTATTTATATTGGTGTTAAACCTACTGTATTCCAACTTCTCTATGGTTTATAAACTCTTTTACTAGCCATAGATTCATCAAAATAAGCAAACAATACACGAAAAACAGAATCTGTCAAAAACAGAACAGTCTGTAGTAATCTGTAACTAACGCAAACTTCTGGAACTCAAATTTTCTATGGTTCATAAACTCCATTACTAGCCATAGATTCATCAAAATAAGCAAACAACACGCGAAAAACAGAATCTGTCAGAAACAGAACAGTCTGTAGTAATCTGTAACTAACGCAAACTTCTGGAACTCCAAAAATTCTAAAATAAATTGCTAGACCTGAGGAATTTATCTATTAATCATCTGCAAAAAGAATCAACTAAATAGAACTCTCCATTAAAAAGTTGTAGCTAATCTCGTGAGCGCTAAAGTTTCTGTTTTTTGCAGCAAGATCGCAAAGACTTTCCCCAAGTCTTCCCAAAGGTTCTACTTGGCAAAAACACTAATTAAAACACAAAACCACATCTAAACAGAAGCTAGATGGATTATTTATTCCTAAAGAGAACCAAAAAGCAAAAAAAACTAAAATAAAATTGGGTTGCCTCCCAACAAGCGCTATCGTTTAACGCCCCTAGCTAGGCATAAAAGCGAGGATAGATCTAGGTATTGCCATCTTTGGTAGGCAATCCATAAGTGGCTCTCATAATAGATTAATAAGGTAATTTAATTTTCTTTCTAGGAAGGTGTTCCATGCCTTTCCTTAACGGAAATTGGAATCTAATATTTCCTTCCTTCATATCAATAATTGCACCAATCGTTCTAAGGAAAGGTCTACCAAGAATAATAGGACCTGAAGGATTGCAATCTATATCAAGAACAATGAAATCTACGGGCACATAGTTCCTATTTGCAACAATAAGAACATCATTAATTCTTCCCATAGGTTTCTTGATAGTAGAATCCGCAAGATGCAAGTTTAAAGAACAATCATCAAATTCACGGAAACCTAGCAAATCACAAAAAGTTTTTGGGATCGTTGAGGGAGTCCTGGACTAAGGGGTCCTCGGATGCCCGGCCTGTTATCCATGGGCCGGATTGATGGGCTGTGAAGATACGAAGACCGAAGACTGCACCCTTGTCCGGATGGGACTCTCCTTGGCATGGAAGGCAAGCTTGGCGGCCAAATATGTAGATTCCTTTCTTTGTAACCGACCTTGTGTAAACCCTAGATCCTCCCGGTGTCTATATAAACCGGAGGACTTAGTCCGGAAAGAGATAGAGACATAACCATAGTCATATAGGCTAGACTTCGAGGGTTTAGCCATTACGATCTTGTGGTAGATCAACTCTTGTAATACTCATATTCATCAAGATCAATCAAGCAGGAAGTAGGGTATTACCACCATAGAGAGGGCCTGAACCTGGGTAAACATCGTGTCCCCTGTCTCCTGTTACCATCGACCTTAGACACACAGTTTGGGACCCCCTACCCGAGATCTGCCGGTTTTGACACCGACATTGGTGCTTTCATTGAGAGTTCCTCTGTGTCGTCCCCAAAAGGGTTTCTATGCCCCCTTCGATCATCAACAATGACACTGTCCAAGGAGAAACTTTTCTCCCCGGACAGATCTTCGTATTCGGCAGCTTCGCACAGCGGGCCAACTCGTTTGGACATCTGGAGCAGATCGATAGCTACGCCCCTGGCCATTAGGTCAGATTTGGGAGCTTGAACTACGTCACAGACGTCCGTGGAGATTTGATCTTCGCCGGATTCGAGACCGCGGCAACCACTCCTGGTCACCTTGATGAACATGACTTTAATCTGTCATCAAGCCGCATCCAGGGGATAGCTCCTGCAACAGCTCTGGCCTTAGATCCGGAGCATACAGTGTCGTCCAAGGATTGGAGGCTCAACCCCACCGCGAAGGCCACAGATTACCCGGCGTTGGAGCCGCACATGGACATAACCTCACACAATATTTGTGTCACCGGAACTCTGGACTCTTCTCTGGGTATAAGTTCCAAACCATGCGAGTCCGCGGATACCGAACTTGATCATTTATCGATCTTCGAGTTCAGCTCCGCAGACATCTTCTAGCACTCGCCCTTGGCGATGTGCTGAACTCATTAAAGAACTTGTCCTTGGCGGAGGACTCACAGCCGAACCATGTACGGTTCGAACTAGAGGGTGATGATGGGGAATTTTGCTTCCCACCCGCCACCCGCTTCATAGCCACTGTCGAGGATTTAACCGACATGCTTGACTATGGCTCCAAGGACATCGCCAGTACGGACGACGATGCCAACAAGGAGCAAGGCCAAAACCCGCCATTCACTGGACGATGGATGGCCACCTCCTCCGACGACGTATACATGGTGGACACGCTTGAAAAAACTAACAACGATGACAGAGGATCCAGTTGAGGATAAACCTCCTGAGAGACATACCAAGCGCCAGCTTCCTCGACGCCGCTCTAAGTCACGTCGTTCCAAAGACTGCAGTACGGGCACCGGAAAAAAAAATCCGGACGATGCCGAAACTAACGAATAGCTCGTCAAGGTAACCTCCGAACAGGAGGAACGGGAAAATGGGAAAGTTAGCCCTGATGAACAGGCCATACACGAAGACTCGGAGGACAGTAAATATCTTCCGCTCTCCGAGGAAGAGGAGAGCCTCTGCAACGAGGATTTCATCGTGCCTGAGGAACCTTTCGAGCAGGAGCGCTTCAAAGGCCGGCTAATAGCCACTGCAAGGAGCCTGAAAAAGAAGCAGCTGCAGCTTCAAGCGGACCAAGATCTGCTCAATGATAGATGGACCAAAGTCCTGGTCGCCGAAGAATACGGCCTTCGTGGCCCAGCCAAAAGCTACCCGAAGCGTAGGTTGCTACCTCAGTTCGATGACGAGGCGCTGGAGCCCGTACCATCATCGCACAATGCAGCAGGTCGACCACAACTTGGTCCAGATAAAGCGGCAACTCAAGACGAACACCAGACCACCCAACCTCGCCATAAAGGCAAGAATAAAACAGCTCGGGGTTGTACATACGACCTTCGACAGGACTTGGACAGCAGAGCAGGACACGGTAGATCGATCTACGGATCGCGAGGACGTGCCTCGACACGCGACGACGGCTACCTATTCGGACGCGACAAGCCTAGCCACGCCCGGGCCGAAAACCGCAAATGGACTCCATCGGAGGTACGTCGCAGTGTGGCCCAACATAGAGGCACCGCACACCCTCTTTGCTTCACATACGAAGTAATGGAGCATGAATTCCCAGACGGGTTCAAACCCATGAATATCGAATCATATGACGGAACAACGGATCCCGCGGTATGGATCGAGGACTTCCTCCTCCATATCCACTTGGCCCACGGAGATGACCTTCATGCCATCAAATACCTAGCACTAAAACTCAAAGGACCAGCTCGGTACTAGTTAAACAGTCTGCCAGAAAATTCTATTGGCAGCTGAGAAGATTTGAAAGACGCCTTTCGCGACAACTTCCAAGGAACATATGTCCGGCCACCGGACGCCGATGACTTAAGTCACATTGTCCAGCAGCCCGGAGAGTCAGCCAGGAAGCTCTGGACTAGGTTCTTAGTTAAAAAGAACCAAATCATCGACTTTCCGGACGCGGAAGCCCTTGCGGCCTTCAAACACAGCGTCCGGGACGAATGGCTGGCACGCCACCTCGGTCAAGAAGGACCTAAATCCATGACAGCCCTTACCACTCTAATGACTCGCTTTTGCGCGGGAGAAGACAGCTGGCTCGCTCGTAGAAGCAACAGCGCCAGCGACTCGAGCACTTCCGAAAT
Organism: Triticum aestivum; assembly: GCF_018294505.1. NCBI lineage: Eukaryota > Viridiplantae > Streptophyta > Magnoliopsida > Poales > Poaceae > Triticum > Triticum aestivum. The sequence continues at coordinate 415,434,771 of NC_057796.1, forward strand.
CCGAGACAGCAACGGCAAGCCACGACAAATCAAGCACAACAGTCGCAATGATAATGAAAGATCACGCGACACAGCGGTCAACGCCGGATTCAGCAATCCCAAACCCGGTCAACGGAAAAAACCATTCAAGACGAACCGAGACGGACCATCCACCTAGACAGGATATTGGACCGACCCTGCCAGATTCACGGCCACCCCGATAAACCAGCTAATCATACCAATAGAAGTTGTTGGGTCTTCAAGCAGGCCGGCAAGCTCAACGCCGAACACAAAGGGAGGAGGCCGCCAGGCGATAGGGACGACGGAGAGGTTCACCCACCAAATACCGGGGGTCAGAGGCAATTTCCCCCCGAGGATCGATCAATCCCGGAGCGGAAATAGCAGTTCGGCTTCCGCCGCCCACCTCATATGCCAGCAAAATTGGTACCACGCATACATCACTACGCACTTAAGATACCATGAGCATTGGCGGAAGCACAATACGGACAAGCCTGCAAGCATTCCAGTAACATTTTTTATCCACTTTCCTTTTTCTTTCTTTATTATCTTTTAAAAACAGGTGACGCAAAGGACAACATCTAAAGGAACTCTATCGGAGCTCGGATCCGTACACTCACCCACGGGGCTACTTCTGTTAATGATTCCCCTCGCCGAGGACAGGCGGCGCAGACGTGCGACAGGAGGTCCAAAATAACATTTTGTAGACCGCACTCTTTATTCCGAGCCTGTAATGCGCCTTTTTCCTTCGCCTTAGACCCCGGGCATGTCAAATAGCCGGGGTTGCTGTCCTTTTATATATATATATAAAGTAATCATCGGCATATCACTCAGGTCCCAGTAAATATAATCAGCATTAATCATTCGTTTCTTATTCACAAACGAATTTGGCCCCTGCAGCTGGTCCACAGCCATACCTCGGCACAACCTGCAAGGGGCTCGGTACGGGAACAAATGAGTTGCCAACAAAGTCCGAATAACTTTATAAGCGTACTTTGGCGTCGCGAGTTTGGCCTTATATGCATCAGCTCCGAATCATGTCTTGGGTCAATGGTTGGGTTGCCGCACTCCTGTGCTTGCTACCTTACGTTCCGCCCTATCGGCTAGGGTAGTAAAGGGAGAACTACTGCGATTGTGATTCCGGTTCATCTGGTCAAGCACCTCAGTAGAGGAAGCCGAAAACCGACTATCATGATGCTGCGAGAGCTGGTCAACAACTCAATGACTTATCAGAATATGTCGTGATTCCCTCCGTGTCACACGAAGGACCTCTTTTTCAGGTCACATATGTAAACGCATCATATTGGAATCAGCCGTACACATAGCAGGGGCTATATCGTAGTCCCCGCTATAAAACTCCTATGGCTAAGTGAAAGTGTTAATGCCCTATAGTCTGATTGCCTAGTTCGCGGCATTGTCACCTCCTTCATGGACCAAGACGTTGGGTCAAGAGTGATAAAATGCTTTTCCGAACACCCCCGTACTTCCTACGAGGGGGCTGAAGCCGACGACTGGAAAACTTTCAGATTATATACAAACGGTCGCACAGGAGGAACACAAGCTTTCGAGCAAAATATAAAAATAGATTAACTATAAAATTGTCTTTTACAATCCCGATACACCTCACTCGAACATTATGTCTTTCGAGCATTGACCCTCTATCAAGCGGGCGGCCTCTAGGACGTCTTCAAAATAATGCTCCGGTTCGTAACGGTCCTTGCCCTTGGGTGGACTCTTCGCCGCAACATCGATGGCCTTCATCTTCCCCCAGAATGTCTTGACTCGGGCAAAGGCCATCCGTGCACCCTAAATGCACACCGGCCGCTTCACAGCGTCGATACGTGGCACCGCATTAACAAGACGCTACACCAAGACGAACTAGCTATTCGGAATAGGCTCAGTTGGCCACAACCGGATTATGACGTTCTTCATGGCAGCGCCGGATATCCTATGAAGCTCGGCCCATTGGGACATCTGTTCATTCAGCAACAGAGGGCGTTTCGACGCACCAAATTGTGACCAGAAAAGCTTCTCCATTGCACACCCCTCTCGTGCCTGGTAAAAATGCGCCGCATCGGAAGAACTCTTCGGCAAGTCTAAAAACTCGTCCAGAGAACTCCACACTTGGTTAAGCTGAGCATAGTTCGGATCGCGAACTTAGTCTGCAGGAAAAAGGGCTTACCAGCCGCAATCTCCCCAGCTTGCCGGATATCCTCACAGGCTGCTCTGGATTCAGACCGCGCTTCTCTCTCCTCCTGTAAGGCTTTGTCAAGTTCAGCCATTTTGGCTTCATTCTCCTTCTCGAGAAGTTCACAGCGGCTAGCAGCATTTTTTTGTTCAAGCGCCATTGTGGATATCTTCTCCCCGTCTTGGCGCCGAGCAGCTTGTTCGGCGTTTAACTCAGCCAATGCTTTTTCGGCAGCTGCATTACTAAACCGGGCCTGCTCCTTGGCCCGGGCTAGCTCCGCCCGAAGAACTTCAATGGCGGCAGCACCATCTGCAGCCATGCATATTCCAGTATATAACTTTCAGCGTCATGCTTATATCACAAAAGTGTATGTGAAGGGATTGCCCCGAATTCATAACTTGTGATTCGTCAAGACGCATATTGATTAATGAAATGTCATCCCCGGCCACATCAAGCTTCCGCTGCAGCTCGGCGATATCCGTAGTCTGGGAAGTAGCCAGGCGGGAAGCAGCCTGTGTTCAAGTTAATCTGATTAGTCCTTAAATATTTCTTCTTAGATCCTCTGTTCGCCTCCCATGGGAAGCCAACCCGAGTCTCAGGGGCTACTACCTATACACAGGTGCATCTTTGCAAACAAAATATAGTTGAAAACATTACATCACAAACCTCGAAGCCTCTTAGTAGGCTCATGAAGGCTTCATTCAATCCCCTCTTTGCGGACAGAATCTTCTCAACCACCGTACCCATCAAGGTACGTTGTTCCCCCGAGACAGATGCTTTTCGCAGCATATCCCTCAATATATCTGGCGCCACCGGGTCTCCGAAAGCCGCTGTAGGAGCACGACCATCCTTTGAAGGAACCCGTTCACCCGTCTCCAGAATCATCATTGGCTGAAAACTGGACAGTCCGGGGCCGTCATTATTGGCCCCCAAATTCCGAACAATTGGAGGCCCACCTTCGGATAGCGCCTCTTTCATCCCCTGCACGGCTTGTTGATCAAGAAAAACCCTCCGAGATGACACTTCGGAGTCGTCCGCCTTATTGGACAAGGAGATCGGGGGAGGCGTCTTGCTTTCCATCATCTCTGGGAGGAGATCTCCCTAAGAAGAGGATTGCCCAGAAAAACCCTGTGCCGAACTATAAAAATACACTGGCACGTTACTTATCTCTTTGGTAACAGGAAAGGAGCGGGACACTATCAAAGCACCCCGGATTCACTTACAGTTTGGTTGAGGGCTTGTCTTCATGACAGAGCTATTCAACGGCGTCACCTTCCAGTCCCGAGCCGTTCGACGGTGGCATCTTGCCCCTCTTAGGAGACCGCCCTTCCCAACATTCGGAGGCGGACCTTTTCCTCCTTAATGGAGAAAGGATACTGGCTTCTCTTTCGCCTTTGTCTTCGGGCAAGGAAATGTCGATTTCTCCGGACTCAGTATCTAAGTCACCTCCGGAATGAAGGTCCTCCTGGGTCTTCTTACTCTCCACCTTGCCCTTCCCTGCCAGCGCCTGGTGCCGTGCCGGTGCCAGCATCCTTGTTAACACAGGGTCTGCTGAATCTTCGGGAAGAGGGGCCGGACAACTAATCCGCTCCGCTTTCTTTATCCAACCCTGGAAAAGGATGGTTTACTAAGTGTCTTACCACAGGATATCTGATTATGAGGTGTTCGGCGGACGAGTACTTACCCGGGTGTCCGGATGGTTACAGTCTAGGTCGGTATCTTCGGTGGTGTCCGACCATTGTTTTCGTCTCCCGAAAAATAGTTTCCACATTCCTTCGTGCGTAGTGCCGAAGAAGTGCTGAAGAGACCGTGTCCCTTCTGGGTTAAACTCCCACAGGCGGAGAGGCCGTCGCTGGCACGGCAAGGTCCGACGGACTAGCATTACCTGAATAACGTTGACAATATAGATATCCTTCTCAATGAGGCTTCGGATGCGGCTTTGCAAAGTCTGCACCTCGTCAACTAATCCCCAGTCCAACCCCTTATTAATCCACGATGCCAGCTGAATTGGGGGGCCAGATCGAAACGCAGGCACAGCTGCCCACTTGGAACCTCGGGGCTCAGTGATATAGAACCACTCCTGCTGCCATAAGTCGGAAGATTCTCTGAAAGATCCTTTTAGCCAGATAGCGCTGACAAGCTTGCTCACTAAGGCACCACCGCACTCCGCCTGCTCCCCCTCCATCATTTGCGGTTTCACATTGAAGGTCTTGAGCCACAAGCCAAAGTGTGGAGGAGTTCGGAAGAAGGCTTCGCACGTCACGATAAACACCAAGGTGAGAAGAACAGAGTTCAGGGCGAGATCGTGAAAATCTAACCCGTAATAGAACATGAGCCCCCGGACGAAGGGATTGAGGGCAAACGCCAATCCTTGGAGGAAGTGGGAAACGAACACGACCCTCATGCCGGATCTGGGGGTAGGGATAACCTGCCCCTCCGCGGGAAGCCGGGAGGATTTCTGTGGTCAGGTATCTGGCTGCTGGAAGCTTCGTGATATCCCCCTCTGTGACAGAAGAAGCCACCCACCGGCACTGACAGCTAGATCCGGACATGACTGAGGCTTACGGAGGGTGAAACCTGGGTGTTGGAACTCGAGGTAGTAAGAGTCGAGGGAGAAGCAAGCGTGGAGAGGAAAGGCGGGTCTGTGCCCCTTTATAAAGGTCGAGAATATCGAACGCCTCCTCCCGGGCCTTAAAAATTGCCTATTCCCGAGGAGTTGTACCCTAAGGACGGTTGGGTTACCCACGTCTGTGTCGATAAAAGGATCCTTAATAAGGGGGCACGATCTCTGCTTGGATAGGACGTGTCAATAACAACCGCGTTTCAAAACATGGGGCCACAGGCGAAATAACGGTTCGAAATTATGACCGGACAAACGTGATGTCATGTTACAAAAAGTTGTCAGCTGATTGGACTCATGAAGTATTATATTCTCTCTGCGGTTGTGTATGGTGTGTGTGACAGGTCTGCATACAATCATTGCATCCGGAGACTATCTTGGAGTTTAGAAATAAGGGAACCCGCCTTGCAATGCCGAAGACAAATCTACGCGCCGGACTCCTCGTCATTGAAGCCAGGTTCAGGGGCTACTGAGGTAGTCCTGGACTAAGGGGTCCTCAGACGCCCGGCCTGTTAACCATGGGCCGGACTGATAGGTTGTGAAGATACGAAGACCGAAGACTGCACCCGTGTCCGGATGGGAGTCTCCTTGGCGTGGAAGGCAAGCTTGGCGGCCGAATATGTAGATTCATTTCTTTGTAACCGACCTTGTGTAAACCCTAGATCCTCCCGCTGTCTATATAAACCGGAGGACTTAGTCCGGAAAGATATAGGCACATAACCACAGTCATACAGGCTAGACTTCTAGGGTTTAGCCATTACGATCTCATGGTAGATCAACTCTTGTAATACTCATATTCATCAAGATCAATCAAGAAGGAAGTAGGGTATTACCTCCATAGAGAGGGCCCGAACTTGGGTAAACATCGTTTCCCCTGTCTCCTGTTACCATCGACCTTAGACGCACAGTTCGGGACCCCCTACCCGAGATCCGCCGGTTTTGACACCGACAATCTTGGAAACACTAGCACCCAAATCACACAAAGCATAGCATTCATGATCTTTAATTTTAATTTTAATTGTAGGTTCCCACTCATCATAAAGTTTTCTAGGGATAGAAACTTCCAACTCAAGTTTTTCTTCATAAGATTGCATCAAAGCATCAACGATATGTTTAGTAAAGGCTTTATTTTGACTATAAGCATGAGGAGAATTTAGCATGGATTGCAACAAGGAAATACAATCTATCAAAGAGCAATTATCATAATTAAACTCCCTGAAGTCCAAAATAGTGGGTTCATTGCTATATAAAGTTTTAACCTCCTCAATCCCACTTTTACTAATTTTTCATCGAGATCTAAAAACAACGAATTTTTGGGACGCCTTCTAACTAAAGTTGACTCATCTCCAGTCCCATCATTATCAAGATTCATATTGCAAAACAAGGATTTAATAGGGGACACATCAATAACTTTTAGATCTTCATCTTTATTCTCATAAAAACTAGAAGAACACGCCTTCACAAAGCAATCTTTCTTAGCACGCAACCTAGCGGTTCTTTCTTTGCACTCATCAATGGAAATTTTGAGAGACTCACTGATATCATGCTTAGGTGGAATAGATCTAAGTTTCAAAGAATCAACATCAAGAGAAATCTATCCACGTTCCTAGCCAATTCATCAACTTTAAGCAATTTTTCCTCAAGCAAGCCATTGAAATTCTTTTGTGAATTCATAAACTCTTTAACACTAGTTTCAAATTCAGAGGGTATCTTATTAAAATTTCCATAAGAATTGTTGTAGGAATTACCATAATTATTAGAGGAATTACTATGGAACTGCCTAGGACTAAAGTTTCCTCTATACGCATTGTTACCAAAATTATTCCTACCAACAAAATTCAGATCCATAGATTCATTATTATTATCAATCAAAGTAGACAAAGGAATATCATTAGGATCAGAAGAAACACTCTTATTAGCAAACAATTTCATAAGTTCATCCATCTTTCCACTCAAAACATTAATTTCTTCAATCTCATGAACCTTTTTACTACTAGATCTTTCAGTGTGCCATTGAGAATAATTAACCATGATATTATCTAGGAGTTTAGTAGCTTCTCCTAAAGTGATTTCCATAAAAGTGACTCCCGCGGCCAAATCTAAAAGATCTCTAGAAGCAAAATTCAACCCGGCATAATTTTTTTGTATAATCATCCACAAGTTCAAACCATGTGTAGGGCAATTACGTATCATTAATTTCATCCTCTCCCAAGATTGTGCATCGTGTTCATGATCAAGTTGCTTAAAATTCATAATATCATTTCTAAGAGAGATGATCTTAGCGGGACGAAAATACTTAGAGATAAAAGCATCTTTGCACTTGTTCCAAGAATCAATACTATTTTTGGGCAACGACGAAAAGCAAGTTTTAGCACGATCTCTAAGAGAAAACGGGAATAGCTTCAATTTATCAATATCATTATCCACATCTTTCTTCTTTTGCATATCACACAAATCAGCAAAGCTATTTAGATGGGTAGCGGCATCTTCACTAGGAAGGCCGGCGAATTGATCTTTCATGACAAGATTCAACAAAGCAACATTAATTTCACGAGATTTAGCTTCGGTAAGAGGAGGAATCGGAGTGCTAAGAAAATCATTGTTGTTGGCACTGGTGAAGTCACATAATTTAGTATTGTCTTGAGACATCGTGACAAGCAAGCAATCCAACACACGAGCAAACAAGAAGCAAGCGAAAAAGAGGCGAACGGAAAAGACGGCGAATAAAACGGCAGGGGTGAAGTGGGGGATAGGAAAACGAGAGGCAAATGGCAAATATGTAATGCGAGGGATAAGAGTTTGTGACGGGTACTTGGTATGTCTTGACTTGTGCGTAGACTCCCCGGCAACGGCGCCAGAAATCCTTCTTGCTACCTCTTGAGCACTGCATTGGTTTTCCCTTGAAGAGGAAAGGGTGATGCAACAAAGTAGCGTAAGTATTTCCCTCAGTTTTTGAGAACCAAGGTATCAATCTAGTAGGAGGCCACGCTCAAGTCCCTTGTACCTACACAAACAAATAAGAACCTTGCAACCAACGTGATAAAGGGGTTGTCAATCCCTTCACGGTCACTTGCAAAAGTGAGATCTGATAGAGATGATAAGATAATATTTTTGGTATTTTTATGATAAAGACTAAAAGTAAAGAAAGCAAAATAAACGGCGAAAGAAATAGCAAGTTGACTAAAGATTAATATGATGGAAAATAGACCCGGGGGCCATAGATTTCACTAGTGTCTTCTCTGAAGATAGCATAAGTATTACGGTGGGTGAACAAATTACTGTCGAGCAATTGATAGAATTGAGCATAGTTATGGGAATATCTAGGTATGATCATGTATATAGGCATCACGTCCGTGACAAGTAGACCGACTCCTGCCTGCATCTACTACTATTACTCCACACATCGACCGCTATCCAGCATGCATCTAGAGTATTAAGTTCATAAGAACGGAGTAACGCTTTAATCAAGATGACATGATGTAGAGGGATAAACTCAAGCAATATGATATAAACCCCATCTTTTTATCCTCGATGGCAACAATACAATATGCGTCGTTTCCCTACTGTCACTGGGATCGAGCACCGCAAGATTGAAACCAAAGCTAAGTACTTCTCCCATTACAAGAAAGATCAATCTAGTAGGCCAAACCAAACTGATAATTCGAAGAGACTTGCAAAGATAACCAATCATACATAAAAGAATTGAGAGAAGATTCATATATTGTTCATACATAATCTTGATCATAAACCCACAATTCATCGGATCTCGACAAACACACCGCAAAAGAAGATTACATCGAATAGATCTCCAAGATAATCGAGGAGAACTTTGTATTGAGATCCAAAGAGAGAGAAGAAGCCATCTAGCTAATAACTATGGACCCGAAGCTCTGAGGTAAACTACTCACACATCATCGGAGAGGCTATGGTGTTGGTGTAGAAGCCCTCCGTGATCAATGCCCCCTCCGGCGGAGCGCCGGAAAAGGCCCCAGGATGGGATCTCACGGGTACAGAGAGTTGTGGCGGTGGAAATAGGGTTTTTGCTCCTGTTGTGATGTTTTCAGGGTATATGAGTATATATAGGCGAAAGAGGTTGGTCAGGAGAGCTATGAGGGGCCCATGAGGGTCGGGGGCGCGGCCAGGGGGCAGGCGCGCCTCCCTGCCTCGTGGCCTCCTTGTTGATTGCTTGACGTCCACTCCAAGTCCTCTGGATCACGTTTGTTCCGAAAATCACGTTCCCGAAGGTTTCATTCCGTTTGGACTCCGTTTGATATTCCTTTCCTTCAAAACACTGAAATAGGCAAAAAAACAGCAATTTGGGCTGGGCCTCCGGTTAACAGGTTAGTCCCAAAAATAATATAAAAGTGTATAATAAAGCCCATTGAACATCGAAAATAGATAATATAATAGCATGGAACAATCAAAAATTATAGATACGTTGGAGACGTATCATACGCACATGCTCCTAGGGGGATAGATTGGTAGGAAAAGACCATCGCTCGTCCCCGACCGCCACTCATAAGTAAGGCAATCAAAGAAACACCTCATGCTTCAAATTTGTCACACAACGGTAACCATACGTGCATGCTACCGGACTTGCAAACTTCAACACAAGTATTTCTCAAATTCAAAATTACCCAACTATCACGACTCTAATATTACCATCTTCATATCTCAAAACAATCGTCAAGTATCAAACTTCTCATAATATTCAATGCACTTTATATGAAAGTTTTTATTATATCCCTCTTGGATGCCCATCATATTAGGACAAATTTTATAACCGAAGCAAATTACCATGCTGTTCTAAAAGACTCTCAAAATAATATAAGTGAAGCATAAGAGTTCATTTATTTCTTCAAATTAAACCACCGCCGTACTCTAAAAAGATATAAGTTAAGCGCTAGAGCAAATGACAAACTACTCCGAAAGATATAAGTGAAGATCAATGAGTAGTCGAATGATTATGCAACTATGTGCAGACTCTCTAACATTTAAGAATTTCAGATCTTGGTATTTTATTCAAATAGCAAGAAAAACAAAAGGAAATAAAATGATGCTCCAAGCAAAACATATATCATGTGGTGAATAAAAATATAGCTCCATGTAAAGTTACCAATGAACGAAGACGAAAGAGGGGATGCCATCCGGGGCATCCCCAAGCTTAGGCTCTTGGTTGTCCTTGAATATTACCTTGGGGTGCCTTGGGAATCCCCAAGCTTAGGCTCTTTCCACTCCTTATTCCATACTCCATCAAATCTTTACCCAAAACTTGAAAACTTCACAACACAAAACTCAACAGAAAACTCGTAAGCTCCGTTAGTATAAGAAAATAAATCACCACTTAGATACTGTTGTGAACCCATTCTGAATTCATATTGGTGTAATATCTACTTTATTCCAACTTATCTATGGTTCATACCCTCCGATACTACTCATAGATTCATCAAAATAAGCAAACAACACAATGAAAACAGAATCTGTCAAAACCAGAATAGTCTGTAGTAATCTGTATCATTCGAATACTTCTGTAACTCCAAAAATTCTAAAATAAATTGGTGGACGTGAGTAATTTGTCTATTAATCATCTTCAAAAGAATCAACCTAATAGCACTCTCCAGTAAAAAGTTGTAGCTAATCTCGTTAGCACTAAAGTTTCTGTTTTTTTACAGCAAGATCACAAAGACTTCACCCAAGTCTTCCCAAAGGTTCTACTTGGCACAAACACTAATTAAAAAAATAAAACCACATATAAACAAAGGATAGATGAATTATTTATTACTAAACAGAAACAAAAAGCAAATAACAAAAATAACATTTGGTTGCCTCCCAACATGCGCTAACGTTTAACGCCCCTAGCTAGGCATGATGATTTAAATGATGCTCACATAAAAGATAAGAATTGAAACATAAAAAGAGCATCATAAAGAATATGACTAGAACATTTAAGTCTAACCCACTTCCTATGCATAGGGATTTTGTGAGCAAACAACTTATGGGAACAATAATCAACTAGCATAGGAAGGCAAAACAAGCATAACTTCAAAATTTTCAACAGATAGAGAGGAAACTTGATATTATTGCAATATGCAGAAGCATGTGATCCTCTCTCATAATAATTTTCAGTAGCATCATGAATAAATTTAACAATATAACCATCACATAAAGCATTATTCTCATGATGCCCAAGCATAGAAATTTTATTACTCTCCACATAAGCAATTTCTTTTCATGAATAGTAGTGGGAGCAAACTCAACAAAATAACTATCATGTGAGGCATAATCCAATTGAAAATTGAAATCATGATGACAAGTTCCATGGTTATCATTATTCTTTATTGAATACATATCATCACAATAATCATCATAGATAGCAACTTTGTTCTCATAATCAATTGGAACCTCTTCCGAAATAGTGGATTCATCACTAAATAAAGTCATGACCTCTCAAAATCCACTTTCATAATTATCACAATAAGATTGAACACCCTCCAAAATAGTGGGATCATCACTTCCTAAAGTTGACCCTCTTCCAAACCCACTTTCATCAATATAATCATCATAAATAGGAGGCATGCTATCATCATAATAAATATTCTCTTCAAAACTTGGGGGACTAAAAATAACATCTTCATCAAACATAGCATCCCCAAGCTTGTGGCTTTGCATATCATTAGCATCATGGATATTCAAAGAATTCATACTAACAACATTGCAATCATGCTTATCATTCAAATATTTAGTGCCAAACATTCTAATGAATTCTTATTCTAACACTTTGGCACAATTATCGGAATCCTTATTTTCATGAAAGACATTAAAAAGATGAAGCATATGTGGTACCCTCAATTCCATTTTTTTGTAGTTTTCTTTTATAAACTAAACTAGTGATAAAACAAGAAACAAAAAGATTCGATTGCAAGATCTAAAGATATACCTTCAAGCACTCACCTCCCCGGCAACGGCGCCAGAAACTGCTTGATGTCTACTACACAGCCTTCTTCTTGTAGACGTTGTTGGGCCTCCAAGTGCAGAGGTTTGTAGGACAGTACCAAGTTTCCCTCAAGTGGATGACCTAAGGTTTATCAATCCGTGCGAGGCGTAGGATGAATATGGTCTATCTCAAACAACCCTGCAACCAAATAGCAAAGAGTCTCTTGTGTCCCCAACACACCCAATACAATGGTAAATTGTATAGGTGGACTAGTTCGGCGAAGAGATGGTGATACAAGTGCAATATGGATGGTAGATATAGGTTTTTGTAATCTGAAAATATAAAAACAGCAAGGTAGCAAGTGGTAAAAGTGAGCGTAAACGGTATTGCAATGCTAGGAAACAAGGCCTAGGGTTCATACTTTCACTAGTGAAAGTTCTCTCAACAATAATAACATAATTGGATCATATAACTATCCCTCAACATGCAACAAAGAGTCACTCCAAAGTCACTAATAGCGGAGAACAAATGAAGAGATTATGGTAGGGTACGAAACCATGTCAAAGTTATTCTTTCTGATCGATCTATTCGAGAGTCCGTAGTAAAATAACATGAAGCTATTCTTTCCGTTCGATCTATCCTAGAGTTCGTACTAGAATAACACCTTAAGACACAAATTAACCAAAACCCTAATGTCACCTAGATACTCCAATGTCACCTCAAGTATCCGTGGGTATGATTATACGGTATGCATCATGCAATCTCAGATTCATCTATTCAACCAACACAAAGAACTTCAAAGAGTGCCCCAAAGTTTCTACCGGAGAGTCAAGACGAAAACGTGTGCCAACCCCTATGCATAAGTTCACAAGGGCACTGAACCCGCAAGTTGATCACCAAAACATACATCAAGTAGATCACGTGATATCCCACTGTCACCATAGGTAAGCACATGCAAGACATACATCAAGTGTTCTCAAATCCTTAAAGACTCAATCCGATAAGATAACTTCAAAGGGAAAACTCAATCCATTACAAGAGAGTGGAGGGGGAGAAACATCATAAGATCCAACTATAATAGCAAAGCTCGCGATACATCAAGATTGTACCACCTCAAGAACACGAGAGAGAAAGATCAAACACATAGCTACTGGTACATACCCTCAGCCCCGAGGGTGAACTACTCCCTCCTCGTCATGGAGAGCGTCGGGATGATGAAGATGCCCACCGGTGATGGATCCCCCCTCCGGCAGGGTGCCGGAGCAGGGCCCCGATTGGTTTTTGGTGGCTACAGAGGCTTGCGGCGGCGGAACTCCCGATCTAGGTTATGTTCTAGGGGTTTCTGTATGTGTAAGCGATTTTGGCGTCGGGAACAATTCAGGGGGGTCTCCGAGGCGGCCACGAGGTAGGGGGCGCGCCCCCACCCTCGTGGGTGCTTCGGGACTCTTCTGGCCCATCTCCGATACTCCGGGGTCTTCTTTTGGTCCATCAAAAATCGTCAAAAATTGGCATGTCCATTGGACTCCGTTTGGTATTCATTTTCTGTAAAACTCAAAAACAAGGAAAAAACATAAACTGGCACTGGGCTCTAGGTTAATAGGTTAGTCCCAAAAATCATATAAAATAGCATATAAATGCATATAAAACATCCTAGACGGATAATATAATAGCATGGAACAATCAAAAATTATAGATACGTTGGAGACGTATCAATTGGAAATGGGGCAATGTAATAAAAAGACAAGGTATAATAGTATACAATAACAGAATGCAGCCACAACAATTGAACATCGCATTGCAGAATTGAACCAAGCAGTTAACTAAACACCACAACAAATGAACCAACCGTTTACTGAGCACCACATTGCACAAATATAACGTACTCCTAATAGAAGATCAGACAGTTAACCAAACCAAGCATGCTTAACAACTTGGAAATATAGCAATTGTATTTGTTTCTCATGTATTTAGTACAGCCAAATTCTATTTATTTCTCACATGGTATACAATAACAGATTGCAACCACAACAATTGAACATCGCATTGCAGAATTGAACCAAGCAGTTAACTAAACACCACAACAAATGAACCAAACGTTAACTGAGCACCACATTGCACAATATAACATACTCCTAATAGAAGATCAGATAGTTAACCAAACCAAGCATGCTTGACAACTTGGAAAATTGCACCCTAAAGAATTGAACATCACATTTGCAGAATTGAACCAAACAGTTAACTGAACACCACATTGCACGACATATAGAACATATACACTAGAGCAGAAGATTGCATGGTAAAAGTAGATAGCACAATTCACTAGAATTTGTTAACGAAAGGCAGTAGCTAGCAAACTGAACATGGGTCCTTATAGTGAGCTAATAAGACAAGCTACTCATTGTCGGAGATATCGGTGATGATTGGCTCCTTGGACATGGAAGAGGGTGAGGCCTCCGCATCGTGGGTGCCCTCGTCGTAGTGGTGATTTGCCTGAGCCGCTCCGGGCACTAACTTGCTGGCTCTCGAGATGAGGTAAGCACGTGCACGCTGAGAAAACACCTCGTAGTCTTCGTCGAAGGCACCGACGGTGGCCTCAAGAAAATTCCACGAACTGTCGTTTAAAGCAGCCAACCGCGCTGCGGCGTCGGTGCGTGAGGCATCGACGGTGGCCTCGACGGCGAGGTGCTCCTCCAAGATCTGGGGGTCGGCACGAATGGCAGCCATCGCGACCTCATCCGCCCATGCGGCCGTGATTTGCTTCTCTGCTGCCAAATGCTCCTTGAGATCCTGGCTATACTGCGTGCACCATGGCTTAGGACGGCGCTTATTTGGTGGGGGGGTCGGTGATTTGGGTGGAAGGTGTCGCGATCGCGCCGGCGGTCGGGGCATGTGGGATGTGGAAGCAGGAGGAGGACGGGGTTCGGGTGTGGATTACCTGCCTAGATAGGCGAGGCCGAGCAGCGTGAAGGAGGGTCGCCGGCGAGGAGGAGGCACTGCAAGAAAGGAGTGAAGGTTTCAACTTGGGAAGGAAGGCAGAAACAGGGGAAATGTGGCTTTTGGTAAGGGGGAGGGGCGGGGAGGTAGATATTTCCGCGGAAGCCAAAAATTTGGAATCGCTTCAGCAGAAAAACTGGCGCGCAAAGTGTCATCAGACACGGTCCCTTATTCAGAGCGGGCTGTGGACTGTAGCCGACGAACCTTCTCGAGTAAGCCATAGGCGTACTATACACCGACGGTGCTCCAGGATATTTTGTACTGCATCTCACACGGTTGGTGATAATAAACTTTGTGGAATCTACTTGATTTTTCATCTTGATTTGAATTACATAATGGGGTCACAGCTGCAAAGGATGGTTTTTGAATTGCTAGAACTTCTATCTTTAGTGAACATGCAACTATAGGTGTGTCATCAAAAAATTTGGAATTATTCAGCGTTCGTTTGGACATTTTATACGGTAACTTGGTTTTCTAGGAATTTCAGGTGCACAATTCAAAATTAAACCACATACACATGCCCCGGTGCACCAAAATGGGTTGCAAAATGATATATGTGTCCATGGATTGATGCTTACGTCCCATTCAAAGAAATGGGGATGAATTTCAAACACCACGGCACCGTGGCTCTCCGGCAAATGTTGAGGTGCTTGCTTTTGTAATTCTAGTAAATAGAAAACTCGTCTGAAATTCATGAACCTTGGCATGCTATCATGGAACGGCATCAAGATGCTGGAGTAAAAAAATGTTTTCCCATTTGGGCAAGGTTATGATATAAGCTTCTCGCAAACCAGAGCTTCTCTCACAACAAGCATGATGGTTTCGGTAGGGACCGTTTCACCTTTCTAGACGAAACGATATCTGTTGCATCTTCTTGATTTCAATTTTTTTCCTAGTGTCAACATAGAACAGCAGGGGTGTTGTGTCAATTTTTGGGAATTTTCGGGGTTCGCTTGGACATTTTTATACATTAACTGAGTTTTCTATGCATTCATGTGCATAATTCAAATTTGAACTACATGCACATGCTCTAATGCATATAAATTAGTTGAAAATTCAAATCTATGTCCTTGGTTGCATGCTTAATTAGGTCCCATGCAAGAAATGAGAATGAATGTCAAACACACTGCCACCGTCACTCGGCCGCAAACATTGAGATATATATCTGGTTTTTAAATTCTAGTAAATCTAAAGCTCGTCTGCAATTCATGAAACTTGGCATGCTGACATGGAGCGGCATCAACATGCCGTGGTAAATTTTTTGTCCCATTTGGGGCGGGTTTGGGGATATGTGTCGGGACCCCGATTCTAAGTCACACTGATCTAGCCTGTAACACCTCATATCACTTTGCGGCCTCACGCACGGTATTCCCACGGGTGTCGCCTTACCATGGCCCGGGACCGTTTGTGCCTTTTGGCTCACGTATATGATAATGTTGGTAGCATCCATATGACAGAGAACCCGGGCCGACATGACTAGTCGTGAACCCAAAGTGGCACTAACTTACGGGGACAGGCATACATGAATCAGCATCGAGCATGTCGGTCAGCAGCGTGCGAATCTGGGCTGTAGCACTAGGCTAACAGGACTCCGGGAACCCGGGCTGTAGCAGGCTAGGCAGGACTCCGGATGTCACCGCGTGACATTTCCCCGAAGGGACAGACACAGGAACGAAGTGAAACACATGCCGGCCAGTCAAGTGTTCCGGAGCAGTAGTGCTGGGCTAGCAGGACTCCGGTGAACCGGGCTGTAGCGGACTACTATGGCTCATGGAACACAAGACTACATTTCCCCATAAGAGAGGCTACCAAGGATACACAACTAGGTTGTCGGATCCCACACATACCAAGCATTTCAATCATACACACAATATGCTCGATATGTGCAAATACAACATGGCATCACAACAAGACTCTATGACTCAGAGTATTTATTCATTAGGCTCCGAAGAGCCAGATATTACAAACATGGGTCTCTCGACCCAACATTCAGAGCATACAAGTCAAACACATGCGGAAGCTTAACATGTCTGAGTATAGACATCTACAAAAGAAAAAGGCTGCGAAGCCTGACTATCTACTAGATCCAGCCGAGGGCACAAGATCGTAGCTGAGGTATCAAGCTAAACGTCGAAGTCCACACGGAACTACTAGCGAGACTGACGTCTCTCTGCAAAACATAAAATAAGCAAACGTGAGTACAAATGTACCCATCAAGACTTACATCAGAACTATCTACATATGCATCGGTATCAACAAAGGGGGGTGGTGGAGTTTAACTGCAGCAAGCCAGCTTTGACTCAGTGGCTAACCCGAACTACGACTGCAAGCAACTCTTTGAGGTGGCGCACACGAGTCCACATATTCACCATATCAATACACCACTATGGATTCGCTCCCGTCTCCCTACGAGAACGCCATCCATAGCACTCACGCTTATCTTGCGCATTTTAGAGTATCCACTTTCACTTGTCTATGAACTGTTATAGGCAACCCAGAAGTCCATTTCCGCGGACACGGCTATTCGAATAGATGGTGTTAACCCTGCAGGGGTGTACTTCGACACACACGCGGTCACCACTTACCGCCGTTTACACGACATGTACTCGGCAACCTTCAAGCGGAAGCCCAGCGAGGGTGTCGGCCACAGCCTACCTAAACACTCAAGTCTCTAGTCCAGGTTTATCGCCTATTCAGGTTCCATCCGCAGGGAGTCCGGCCGAGGTTTCCACATACGGCCCCGAACGATGTGTGCAGGGTTCCCGAGACACCAAACGGGCGCCCGGTACACCGTGCCACGTGCCTACCGCATCACAGCCCACCCCTCGGTCAGCGCTGTCCACGGCCTCCAGCATACTACAAACACCAGAAACTACTTGCAACTCCTGGACAGAGGACAAGGGTGATTAAGAAGCCGAGAGGGTCCATTGGTTTCGGGCCCAATGCGTGGTAGTAACTGTATCATGGATCACAAACACAGAACTCAGTTCTTGAGGACGGCTTCAATGAGACAACCCACCATGTACTCCTACATGGCCTCTCACCGCTACCTTTACCAAATCGTGTTCACACACTTAGCTCACACACAGTAGGACATGTTCATCACCACTTCCAATTCATCCCTGATGAATCAGACCCGACTCAACTCTAAGCAGTAGCAGGCATGACAAACAAGCATGAATGAGTAGGCACATCAGGGCTCAAACAACTCCTACTCATGCTAGTGGGTTTCATCTATTTACTGTGGCAATGACAGGTCATGCAGAGGATAAGGGGTTCAACTACCGCAGCATGTAACAGTTGAATCGTTGTTGTCCTAATGCAGTAAAAGAGAGCAGGAGCGAGAGAGTGGGATTGTATCAGAATGAACAAGGGGGTTTTGCTTGCCTGGCACTTCTGAAGATATTATAGTTCTTCATCGGTGTCATCGATCACGTCATCGGAGCATCGTCTACTGAGAGGGGACGGTTACCGGCAAACGGAGAAGGACACAATCACTGCAATGCAACAAAATGATGCATGAATATTACATGGCAAGATGAGTGTGTTGGGCTAATGCATCTACAACCAGGGTGGTTTGAGCTTATTTGAATCCAAGATTCAAATACAAACTCAAGTTATGGTTTTATAAAGTGCATTAACATGTTTTGATATAAACAGAAGGTTTAAGTTGCTTTATCATGCATGAAACTAGTGCAGATGTATAGATTGGATTTTTTTGATAATTTTTCATATATAAATTATTTCATTTGGAGTTACGGTTGAATTTATATGAATTTTAGAAGTTTAGGATATTTTCTGGAATTTCCTGATTAAAAATAAATCCAGAAAATGTAATACTGCATCAGCATGACGTCATCACTGCGTCAGCGAGTCAACGGGCTGGCCAGGGTCAAACCTGACCAGCGGGACCCACTGGTCAGTGACCCTGTGACATTTTGTGCCACAGACAGGTGGGGTCGGGTCAACGGACACGTCAGCGTAGTCAAAACTGACACGTGGCCCCACGGTAATTAGATTAACCTTAAACTATTTGGTTAGCTGGTTAGTTAAGCAGAGGGCCCGCATGTCAATGGCACAGGGCATCATTAGCACTAGCCTAATCGGGGTTAGGCCGGCGCTTAGCCGCCGGTGACCTCTGGCCACGGCGGAGGCACGCCGGAATCGCGACTCCGGCGTCCATTCGACGCGCGGATGGGTGCTATGGGTAGCTAGCGCTCGCGCCCCTCCAATGGAACACGCGGGAGGCCGTGGGGTGGCCGGAAGCAGCGCCGGCATTGAGGTTAGCGGCGGCCGGGGCTACGGGACCGACGAAACGACGCTGCAGTGCACGGCAGGAGCAACGGTTGAGTGTTCTAGGCTCCTGATGGTGTGCTGAGCATGTTGCAGTGCTTGGTTGCGGTCATAGCTAGCTCTGGCCGCGGCGGCGATGTGGCCTGACGGCGGCGAGCTTCGGAGCTCATGGGGACGGCAGCTACAGGGTGAAATCGACGAGGTGGTTAGGGGGGAAAAGGACCGGAGCCTCACAGAGATTCGAACGGCGCCGTCGTTGAGCTCGGGGAGGCATTGGACGACGCAGATCGGCAGGCGAAGTCTGGCGGCAGATGCGGCGGTGACGAGCTCGGAGGCGTCGTCACAGGGCGTCCGGCGATGCGTGGCTCGGCGGGGAGGTCGAGGGCGACGAGACGGAGCCTTTGGGCATGGCTGAAGAGTAAGGGCGCGGCTCTGGGCACGGTGGCAGCGAACGCCGGTGACGGCACGCTCGGTGTCTGCGTGAGAGAGTGAGACGGAGGAGAGGGGAGAGACCACGGGTGAGGGGGAGGGGAGAGAGACCTCTGGGCGTCTCCGTGGCGCGTCTAGAAGAGCCGGCGTCGCGGTGGAAGCAGGAGCTGGCGTGCGCCGACGACCACGCGCCCACGGCGTCCTACTGGCGCGGGGAGGAAGACGACAGGGGAGAGAAGTTGGGCTGGGCTGGCTTTGGCCAGTAGGCCACTACGGTGGTGGGCTGCACAGTGAGGTTTCCTCTCTCTCTCTCTCTCTCTTTTAATTCAGTTTTTTCTATATTGCTTTTCTGTTTTTGATTTAGTAATAATACTAAACCATTTTAAAAAACTCCTGAGAAAATTTTTGGGCACTTTTAAAATATTTACTAACAGCCCTCAAATGTTTTCAGAATTATTGAAGCATTTAAAATATTTATAGCCATTAAATGCTCCAATTCAAATACTTATGATTTAATCCAAAAAAATCCAGAAATGACCTAGAAATATGTTTATCATTTTTGGCAGAGGTTTTTACCTTTATCAAAAATCATGAACTTTTCTAAAGGGCATTCTGGGTTCATTGAAAAGATTTAAACTTGAACCTAGTTGAATTGATTTAGTGCCAGGGCTTGGTCATCCCCAATTCAAATTTCCTTTGAATTAAAAACATGATGCATGCTCACTGATGCAACTATTTACAGTCATGACTCTAGGGCTATGACAATATGCTTCTCACAAACCAAAGGTTCTCACAACAAGCGCGATGGTTTCAGTAGGGAACGTTTCACCTTTCTGGACGAAACGATATGCATTGCCTCTTCTCGATTTCAATTTTTTTCGAAGTGTCAACATAGATCAATAGGGGTGTTGTGTCAATTATTGGGATTTTTGGGGGTTTTCTTGGACATTATTATACATTAACTTGGTTTTCTATGCATTCATGTGCATAATTCAGATTGGAACTACATGCACACATATGCTCTAATGCATATAAATTGGTTGAAAATTCAAATCTGTGTCATTGGTTGCATGCTTAAATAGGTCCCATGCAAGAAATGAGAATGAATGTCAAACACCCTGCCACCGTCACTTGGCTGCAAACATTAAGATATATATCTGGTTTTTAAATTCTAGTAAATCCAAAGCTCGTCTGAAATTCATGAAACTTGGCATGCTGTCATGGAGCGGCATCAACATGCCGTGGTAACTTTTTTGTCCCATTTGGGGCAGGTTTGGGGATATGCTTCTCACAAACCAGAGCTTCTCACAACAAGCCCGATAGTTTCAGTAGGGAATGTTTCACCTTTCTGGACGAAATGAGATGCATTGCCTCTTCTCGATTTCAATTTTTTTCCTAGTGTCAGCATAGAACAACAGGGGTGTTGTGTCAATTTTTGGGATCTACATTTTTATACATTAACGGAGTTTTATATCCATTCATGTGCATAATTCAAATTTCAACTACATGCCCACATATGCTCTAATGCATATAAATTGGTTGAAAATTCAAATCCGTGTCCATGGTTGCATGCTTAATTAGGTCCCATGTATGAAATGAGAAAGAATGTCAAACACCCTGCCACCGTCACTCGGCCGCAAACATTGAGATATATATACATGGTTTTTAAATTCTAGTAAATCCAAAGCTCGTCTGAAATTCATGAAACTTGGCATGCTGTCATGGAGCGGCATCAACATGCCGTGGTAAATTTTTTTGTCCCATTTGGGGCAGGTTTGGGGATATGCTTCTCACAAACCAGAGCTTCTCACAACAAGCCCGATGGTTTCGGTGGGGAACGTTTCACCTTTCTAGATGAAACGATATGCATTGCCTCTTCTCGATTTCAATTTTTTCCTAGTGTCAACATAGAACAACATGGGTGTGATACGTCTCCAACGTATCTATAATTTTTGATTGTTCCATGCTATTATATTATCAGTTTGGTTTGGCCTACTAGATTGATCTTTCTTGCAATGGGAGAAGTGCTTAGCATTGGGTTCAATCTTGCGGTGTCCTTTCCCAGTGACAGCAGGGGCAGCAAGGCACGTATTGTATTGTTGCCATCGAGGATAAAAATATGGGGTTTATATCATATTGCTTGAGTTTATCCCTCTACATCATGTCATCTTGCCTAATGCATTACTCTGTTCTTATGAACTTAATACTCTAGATGCATGCTGGATAGCGGTCGATGTGTGGAGTAATAGTAGTAGATGCAGAATCGTTTTCATCTACTTGTCGCGGACGTGATGCCTATATACATGATCATGCCTAGATATTCTCATAATTATGCACTTTTCTATCAATTGCTCGACAGTAATTTGTTCACCCACCGTAATACTTATGCTATCTTGAGAGAAGCCACTAGTGAAACCTATGGCCCCCGGGTCTATCTTTGTCACGACCGGTTTTCCAATAAAAATATTTATTGAGAAACCGATCCCTTTTACGGACCAGTAGAGGAAAATCTTTCTTACTGGTAGCCAATTTCTTGATCACAGAAGAAAAACCAGGAGTACTAAATATAATACAAGGTTGAGCGGAGACTGCTCAACAATTTATTACCAGCACGCCGATATTACACATAAAGGCGGATATGGTGGCATAACTAGTGACTCGTAATAAAAACGGTGGTGGATATGTCACAGTGAAGTGGGTGACATGACTCCTAAATCTTACAACTCATCGAGCGTCGGAGTGAGGCTCGAGGATTCTTATTGCGGGTGGCGGAAGCGTATATAATACATGTGACCAATATCCAAGATCGCACGGGACTGACTGGGACTCCTCTAGGCGTCGGACTCACTATCAAACTCTTCATCCATGAGATCGCCTTCGTCAACATCTGGCCAAATCAACAAGCTAGGTGAGTACTATGTAAGTACTCGCAAGACAGTTCGGACATAAGATATAACAAATGTAAACATGATGCATATGAACAGATTTAATAAAGCGCACTCAGAGAATGAGATAGCAATGCATGGGAAATAAAAGGGAAGTCGGGCGGTAGTCCTCCCGAAATCCCAAGGTAATACTGAAGGCCAATCGAGTGTCTGAATGACTCCTTGAATGATACAAATGAAATAATATTGCCGCTGTCGGGCGTCAAGGCGACACCTCATAAAGGGCTTATAATGGAAAATAAATAACAGTGCGTGCCACAGTCGGACGTCTGAGCGACATCACGTAAAGGGCTTATATCAAAAGTAAATAACGAGCGTGCCACAGTCGGACGTCTGGGCGACATCACATAAAGGGCTTATATCAAAAGTAAACAACGAGCGTGCCACAGTCGGACGTCTGAGCGACATCACATAAAGGGCTTATATTTCATAACTTAATATTTCAGTAGCTCATGAATTTAAATCATTTCAAGGGAATATTCAGGTACGGGATAAATAAAACGTTTGTCCATCCATAGGAATATCACTTCAACCGGGTATACCACTCAAGCTTGTTCACCGGGGATTTACCACGAGGACTGACATAGATATGGATATGCTGGCCATGGTCCTTGACCATGGACACGATGATTCGGAAGGATTTGACTCTGCAGAGTTTGTACTATTTAACCACAGCCAACGGATTTCAGTAGTCACAAGGGACTAGTTCCGTTTACGGTGTTTTAGGAGAAACACATCTAACCAGTACACACCCATTCAACATTCCAATGCTAGGAATCACCCTCGGCAACGTTCAAGAAAAACTTTGAGACGGGGAGGCTACAACCTCGCGTAGCATGGGATCACATTTATACCGCGCGCTCTAAGGGGTGCCCCCCTCTCGGTCCCAACCAGAAAAACCCATGCCCCCTGACCGGATGACTGGCTTTAATCCAGGGCCATGGAACCCTCATCCCGGCCCCTCTATTTGGTGTGTACAAGGAAAGAGGTTAACAACTTACTAAACCGTATTCTTTGCAGAAAACATGTGGCAGCACGAAAGGGGAAGAAGGCTAACGTGGATCAGTCCATGTTAACGTCGGAGTTTATCGGATGACGTAAGACTGGAATGCTACAACAATACCATCTTACTACCTTTCATGTCACCACATGATCAGGTCATCTCTCATCAAAGATCACAGTAACTTTGAAACCCACGGTTAGTTGCCTTGCATGCAACGTAATATTCACCGATGCTCATATGCCATGCACAAACCATTCAAGCAATGCGAAACACCTATCATATCAAAGGTTCAAACATGCTTGCCTGGTTCGGAGAAGTCGGAGTCTAGCTCGGCGAAGTTCGCGGCTCCGTCACCTCCTCCGGAACCTACGGTATAACGAAACCGTACACTAACGTGAAAATCGTTGCGTGCATAAAGATTATTCCAAAAAAATTTCAAATAAATACTATAAAAAACTAGACAAAAATATAAGACTGACAGAAAAAGAATCAATCAAAAAGCATCTTCTATTAAAAAGATATAAGGGTTTTAGTCCAAGGACTGATCTGTGATGAAACAGAAAAGAACCAGGGACTTGTTTGAAAAACCAGAAAACGGTTCGGTATGAAATGCGCCAGCCCAAAGAGAAAACACATTTTGCCCGAAGGCGCTTTCAGAAAACGGTTCGAGGGACAGAGGAGAGAGGCTGACGGGGGGGTCCCACCCGTCAGGTTCAAAACTCCCAACGGAGTTCGCCGGCGCCCGAAGGCTGCGGTGGTCGCCGGCGTTGAACCACGGCGAGGTAGAGAGATCGGAGGGTACCAACAGGTTCAGGGTGATCTTCCGCGTCGGTGGGTGGTGGACTTGGCCGTCGGAGAGCACCACGTCGACGGCGACACTTTCTCCGGCGGACGGTGGTTCGGGCGATGGTGGAGTACTCCGGTGGGTGCTGCAAACTTCAAATTGATGCGCGGGTCAGAAGAGTGGAAGCATTAGGAGACTACTGGCAAGAGTTGAGGGGTGGGGGAGCACGCACGGGGGTGAATCGAGCTGGGCCCCGAAGCGGGTCGAGGCGGCCGGAGTTGGGGAAGAAGACTCCCTCGGGGCTCTTCCAGTGGCTTGGCGTGGTATTGGTGGTGTGTAGAGGTGGTGCGGGTTCGAGTTCGAGCTCGGGGCCTCCTTTTATAGGCGATCCGCGGGGGTGGCCGTGAACGGGATAGCTCCGGCGAGCAATAACGGCGAGGCAGAGGTTGGGCAGGGGGTTTAAGCGGCTAGGCACCATCAGGGAGGAGCACTGGTGCCGTTCCCCCGCTAAACCTCAGTCGGGCTAGGCGTAATGCGCCGATCCTTGACGGGACGGCCGTACGGGCACGGCGGCGGCAGGGAGCGTGCTCCCCGCCTACCAGTTCACGACGACGGACTGCAGCGTGCACGGGTGAGTGGATGGCCACGAGGTGGCCTCTGGTGTCTTGGGTGGCGCTGGACGGCGCCGTCCAATGCTGCGCCTCTCTCTGGCAGCCGCAAAGGGCGCTGCTGCCGTCGCTCACGGGGTGGCGCACCGCCTCCTGCTCGTCGCCGACGCCCGCAAACCTCCAGGCGATCGTGCGGCGCAGGGATAAGAAGGAAGCACAGGGCGCACGGCGCCACCGCGGCTACTGGCGAGATCGAGAACGGGTTCTGAAGAAAACGACAGTGGCTCACTGAAACTGTATCTCTGAATCTTCTGAACTTGACAGTAACAATGCCCTTCAGGTGTTCGACGAAATCATTTGGCATGAAGAAATTTTTTTCTGGAGCTGGGACTTGGTGAGGTGACCTCTCAATGCATCCAGAGGCTGCCTGAATTTTCTCAGATTTTTAGGAGGAGAAAACAATTGAATTTCATCAAATTTGGCAAATCTGGTCCAAACTTGCAGCAAGCACAATTTGAAAATTTTGAACTGGAGACCAGTGGATCATCATGGATCTTGGTTGAGGGCTCTAAGGACTAGCCAGGGGAAATGGTTTGGAGGCAAAACTCAAAGGAGAAAAGGTAGTTCCTTTGTAAATCTCCAAGAGCTAAAGTATAAGGCAGAAATTATTTTTGATAAGAAATAAACGGAAGAAGAATCATGGGGAGGTTCAACTTGCTGGATTTGAAGTATAGCTTGACACAAAGATGACGAATGGTTTTTGGGAGGTGGTTTCCACTTAGGTCATGGCAAGAGGAGATTTTGAAAAGGGGAAAAGATCACTCCAAATGCCATAGGGCTATTTAAAAGATTTTCAAATATTTTTCCCAAATGAAAAACATTTGGTGTTGAGCCAACATAAGATGGAAAAACCTCCAAGACCAAAATCAAGTCTTGGGTGAATCCAAACAAAATACTTGTCATAAAAAAATCTTTGAGAGGGAGAGTTCTTTAGAAGAAAAAAAAATTAAATAATCTCCCTCAAATCAAATAAAAGTTTGAAAAAGCCAAATAAAATTTTTGGGTGTCACAACACCTACCCCCTTAGGAAAAATCTCGTCCCCGAGATTTCAGCTGATCCGCAAATAGATGTGGGTACTCTGCCAGAAGAAAATCCTCTCTCTCCCATGTTGCTTCATCCTCGGTGTGATTGCTCCATTGAACCTTGAAAATTTTTGTTGTTTTCTGGCGGGTTCTCCTTTCAGACTCTTCCAATATCTTTACTGGCCGCTCTCTGTAGGTGAGGTCTGGTTGCACATCAATGCTCTCATGAGATACCTGCTTCTCCGGGTTGCTCACACATTTCCTCAACTGTGAGACGTGGAACACGTCGTGGACGTCTGACAGCTCTTTGGGTAGGTCTAGTTGGTAGGCTACTGTGCCTCTTCGTGCAACTATATAGAAGGGTCCAATAAATCTCGGGGCTAGCTTCCCCTTAATTTTGAACCGTTGCAGGCCTCGCATAGGAGACACCCGTAGGTATACGTAATCACCGGGTTCAAAGCTGACCTCATGATGTTTTCGATCGTAATAGCTCTTTTGCCGGTTTTGAGCTGTCTTGAGTCTGTCCCTGATCTGTTTAACTTTCTCCTCGGCTACATTGAGCATGTCTGGGCCGAAGATACGACTGTCACCTGTTTCTGACCAATTTAGTGGGGTACAACATCTCCGCCCGTACAATGCTTCAAAAGGTGCCATTTGTAGGCTGGCTTGGTAATTGTTGTTGTAAGCAAACTCGGCATACGGCAAACTTTCTTCCCAACTGGATCCATAGGTGAGCACACAGGCTCTCAGCATGTCCTCTAGGATTTGGTTCACGCATTCCGTTTGTCCATCAGTCTGAGGGTGGTACGCTGTACTAAATGCTAGTTGCGTGCCCAGACCTTGTTGTAAGTGATCCCAGAATTTAGAGACAAATTGAGTGCCTCGGTCGGATATTATAGTCTTTGGGACTCCATGCAGACAATCTATACGGGAGAGATAAAGCTTGGCTAGCCTTTGAGTGGAGTAGGTCGTCTTCACGGGAATGAAATGTGCTACCTTGGTTAGCCTATCTGTGATGACCCATATGGCATCATTTCCGCGTTGCGATCGAGGTAGTCCGACGATGAAGTCCATTCCAATTTCATCCCATTTCCACTCAGGTATCCTGTTTGGTTGTAGCAGCCCTGCTGGCTTTTGATGCTCGGCTTTTATGCGCTGACAAGAATCGCAACAAGCAATGAATGCGGCTATATCCCTTTTCATACCGTGCCACCAAAATCTTTCCTGAATGTCTTTGTACATTTTGGTTCCTCTAGGGTGGATCGAATATGGGGTGGTGTGGCTTTCGGTTAGGATTTGTTGCTTGAGTTCCTCGATGTTTGGTACGCAAAGTCTGTCCCCGTACCATAATATTCCTTCATTGTCTATGACGAACTCTGAAGCCTTGCCAAGGCTCATCTTCCTCTTTATACCTTCGATGCTGGGATGTCCATGCTGAGCCTTCTTAATTTGTTCCATTAGGGTGGGTTATATCTCCAGATTTGATACGTTGCCCTCAGAGACCAACACCATGTTGAGTCTAGCGAACTCCTGCTGAAACTCAGGCCTCAAGTTCTGTGGACTGTCGTTGCCCGGGCTGGGGTTCCGACTAAGAGCATCTGCCACTACATTTGCTTTCCCTGGATGGTAGTGAATGCCGACATCATAGTCCTTGACCAATTCCAACCAGTGTCGTTGTCGTAAATTTAGCTCCGGTTGTGTGAAAATATATTTAAGGCTCTTATGGTCCGTATATATTTCACAACGATTTCCCAGTAGAAAGTGCCTCCACTCTTTGAGTGCATGGATGACTGCTGCTAGCTCCAAGTCATGAGTAGGATAATTTTCCTCATGCTTCCGTAGTTGCCTGGAAGCATACGCGACAACTTTGTCGTCCTGCATCAATACGCACCCGAGGCCCTTCCGGGATGCGTCACAATACACTTCAAAACTCTTGTGTATGTCTGGCACAATCAAAACCGGTGCTGTTGTTAGTTTCTTCCTGAGCTCTTGGAAACTTTTCTCGCACGCTTCAGTCCATACAAATTTCTTGTCCTTCTTGAGCAACTGTGTCATTGGTTTTGCCACAGTGGAGAATCCTTCAATAAATCTTCGGTAATATCCAGCCATTCCCAGAAAACTCCGTACATCTGTCACGTTGGCTGGTGGTTTCCAGTCAAGTATGGCTTTGACTTTTTCTGGGTCTACGGCCACGCCTTCTTGGGTCAATATATGGCCTAGAAAACCAACTTGTCTTAGCCAAAATTCACACTTGCTAAATTTGACGTACAATTGATGTTTCCTTAATTCTCCCAATACAATTCTGAGATGCTCCGCATGTTCTTCTGGTGTCCTTGAGTATACCAGAATATCGTCAATGAACACCACAACAAATTTGTCCATAAATTTCATTAACACTTTGTTCATGAGGTGGACGAAATATGCGGGGGCATTCGTTAGTCCAAACGGCATTACTGTGAACTCATGTAATCCGTATCTGGAGGTGAATGTTGTCTTAGGGATATCTTCTGTCCGTACTTTTAATTGATGATATCCCGATCTTAAATCAATCTTTGAGAACACCTTGGCTTGTGCGAGCTGGTCAAATAGGTCATTTATCCGCGGCATCGGATATTTGTTTTTGATGGTGACCATATTGAGAGCTCGATAGTCTATACACAATCTCAGTGTCCCATCCTTTTTCTTGGCGAATAATACTGGTGAACCCCATGGTGAGGAGCTGGCTCGAATAAATCCTTTGTCCAGTAATTCTTTTATTTGCTTCTTCAATTCTACCAACTCGGATGGTGCCATTCTATAAGGCTTCTTATAAATGGGGGTGGTGCCAGGTGCTAGTTCAATGCTGAAATCTATCTCTCGGTCTGGGGGCATGCCTGGTAGTTCTTCAGGAAATACGTCGGGAAACTCGCACACCACTGGAACTTTTCTCATTTCTGAAATGTCCACTTTGTTCAACTTTGGTTGCCGTGACCGTGGTCTCTCTTGAGCTGTAAATTTTATTGTCTTGCCGTGATGATGAGTGAGAATCACAGTCCGATTGAAACAGTCAATAAATCCCTTGTTGGTGGTCAACCAGTCCATCCCTAGGATAACATCCAGTCCTTTATTTTCCAACACGATGAGATTAGCCTGAAACTTTAGTCCTTCAAGTTCAATAATCACTCCTTGGCAGTAACTCTGAGTGATCTGTTTATTCCCGGGGGACTTGATGATCATAGATTTTTCCAAGGGAAGTATCAGAAAACCATGTTGCAAAACAAAACTCTTCGAAATGAACGAGTGAGAAGCTCCAGAATCCAACAAAACCGTGGCAGGTACTGTGTTGACAGGGAACGTACCGAGTACGATGTCTGGGGCATTCTGTGCTTCTTCCTTGGTCACATGGTTCAGGTGACCCTTCCTGTGATTGTTGTTGGGATTGAAATTGTTGTGCTTGGGGGCTGGATTATTCCCACCATTGTTCGGCTTGGGGGCCGAGTTCCTTGGTTTTGGGCACTGTTTGGCATAGTGCCCTTCCTCTCCACAAGCATAGCAAGTGACCCCTGGACGGTATGTAAAGTCCTTGTCCCTTGAATGAAACTGTCGGGTTGGCCTTAGAGCAGTAGTCGTGGATTTTCTCGCTTCATTCCTCTGAACGTCAGTCTTGCTTCGGTTGAAGCGAGCAAGAGTCGTCTTGTCCCTTTTTCGCTTACGAATATCCTCCAGAATGCGGCGCTCATTTCCCAACGTAATGGCCTTGTCGACCAAAGTTTTGAAATCGGGAAAAGTGTGTACGACCAGTTGGCATTTTAGTGCCGGCGCCAGGCCGTCCAAAAACTTTTCCATCCTTTTGTTCTCAGTCATATGCTCATCGTAGGCATAACGAGATAGCTGGGTAAACTGACTGTTGTATTCCGTCACTGTCATGCCTCTCTATTTGAGATCATCGAACTCCCTTTTCTTGATTTTTATGATGCTCCTCGGGATGTGTGCCCCACGAAAGCCTTCCTTAAACTCTTCCCAGGTGATGTTATGTTCACTGGGATGCATGTGTAGGAAGTTCTCCCACCATGCTGCAGCTGCTCCAGTGAGGTAGTGAGGTGCATAAAGCACCTTCTCATGATCAGAACATTGAGCAATAATCAACTTTCTTTCGATGTCTCGAAGCCAATCATCGGCTTCAAGCGGCCTATCAGTGTGAGCAAACGTTGGAGGGCGTGTCTTCTGCAGTTCAGACAACTTGGAGTGCGGTTGGTATGGCTCACGGTGGTTTCCCATATTGATGACGTGATTCATCGTTTCTTGGTGTTGCTGCTGGCTTTGTTCGAAAAGGCGGCATACTTGAGATAAGGCTGCCTCGCTGTCCTGTTGACTAGACTGCCCCTGAGTGAAGTTGTTGCTTGTATGTGTTCCATAAACTTCTTCTGGTGGATTTGGCATGGAACGAGTCCACGGACGAGACATTTTCCACTCTAGGGTATTATTTTGCAAAATTCATGAGAAGAACTGTGTGCACAAGGAAAATTTTGCAAATACGAAAACTTTAAAAAGTCCTCAAGATTTTTCAAGAACATAATTGATTTCGCACGGAGAGGGACTGCTCAATACATATCTTACACGCGATACGCAAACACACGATACATCACTCAGGATGTGCGTACACACTCCTGACATGTTATTAAGGCTAGCACATTCCTCCGGGATCCTACATGATGCGCACACAACTACTACAACTTATGTACATATAAAACATATCATACATGCAGACACATCGCGCGGCTACTAGGCGCACTCAGTCGGAGATGGTGAAGATGTCCTTCCCCTTGCCGAGGGTAAGACCCAGCGGTGCAGGAGACTCCACCTCCACCTCCTCCCTAATAGGCTCCAGGCGCGTAGCACTGCGCCGAGGTGATGGCGCGGGTGCGACAGGCGGTAGTGTGGGTGCGGCAGGCGGTGCAGCTCTGACTGAAGTAGGAGCAATGACCCGGTCGAACTCCTCAGTGGTAGGCAGATAGCGAGCGGTGGCCAAAATGGCAGGTGAATAAGATGCTGAGGACGAGACGAAAGTCAGTGGCAGTGTCATGTGGAGAAGCTCCCTCCTGTTGGCAGAACAGCCCCGAACTAAGTCCATGCCGGCAGCCACAAGATCGTCCACGAGGTTGTCGAAAGC
Organism: Triticum aestivum; assembly: GCF_018294505.1. Lineage (NCBI taxonomy): Eukaryota > Viridiplantae > Streptophyta > Magnoliopsida > Poales > Poaceae > Triticum > Triticum aestivum. The sequence continues at coordinate 415,465,798 of NC_057796.1, forward strand.
TGCCTCCAGAGCCTTGAGATACTCAACAAGCATCTCGATAGCTTCATCTCGCTCTCCCCTATGGCAGGCGAATGCATAGTGACAAGTATATGGCACATGGCATGGGAGGTAGCGGTAGCGACGAGTATTTATCGAAGGAAGAACATCCCGAAGGCGAGCTATCGCCTCACGGGCGGCCATCTGCATGGCATGCCTCTCCGTAGGCATGGCCCTTCCCATGAAACGGAAGTGGCGAGACGCAGAACGTCCTCCCTTGAATTGCACCACGGCCTGGTGCATAGACATGTCGTCGCTGAGCTTGTGCTGGTAAAGCGTGAACTCCGGACGAGTCGCTGGCCCGATCGTGAGCTTGGTGATGGAGACGAGGAGTTTGACAAACCCCTCGGGCACATTAGTGAACACCCGAGTCTCGCAGTCGCGGCCAGCCATCTACAAAAGTAGGCAAAAATTCTGAGTAGTCAAATCATAAACTTATGATGACCAACAGAAAATAGCTACATTTGCAAAATGCTGAAAAAGCACTAAAGACGCTAATAACCGATTAGCGATCGCACCTAGTGGCTTCCTACAGTCAGCCTGGCTCTGATACCAAGCTTGTCACGACCGGTTTTCCAATAAAAATATTTATTGAGAAACCGATCCCTTTTACGGACCAGTAGAGAAGAATCCTTCTCACTGGTAGACAATTTCTTGATCACAGAAGAAAAAACCCAGGAGTACCAAATATAATACAAGGTTGGGCGGAGACTGCTCAACAATTTATTACAAGCACGACGATATTACACATAAAGGCGGATAGGGTGGCATAACTACTGACTCACAATAAACGCGGTGGTGGATATGTCACAGTGAAGTGGGTGACATGACTCCTGAATCTAACAACTCATCGAGCGTCGGAGTGAGGCTCGAGGATTCTTATTGTGGGTGGCGGAAGCGTATATAGTACAAGTGACAATTATCCAGGATCGCACGGGACTGACTGGGACTCCTCTAGGCGTCGGACTCACTATCAAACTCTTCATCCATGAGATCGCCTTCGTCCACATCTGGCCAAATGCCAGGTGAGTTCTATGAAAGTACTCGCAAGACAGTTTGGACATAAGATATAACAAATGCAAACATGATGCATATGAACAGATTAATAATGCACACTCAGACAATGAGATAGCAATGCATGGGAAATAAAAGGAAGTCGGGCGGTAGTCCTCCCGAAATCCCAACGTAATGCTGAAGTCCAATCGAGTGTCTGAAGGACTCCTCGAAAGGATACAAATAAAATAACAATGCCGCAGTCGGGCGTCAAGGCGACACCACATAAAGGGCTTATAATGGAATATAAATGACAGTGCGTGCCACAGTCGGACGTCTGAGCGACATCACGTAAAGGGCTTATATCACAAGTAAAAAAGAGCGTGCCACAGTCGGACGTCTGAGCGACATCACATAAAGGTATTATATCAAAAGTAAACAACGAGCGTGCCACAGTCGGACGTCTGAGCGACATCACATAAAGGGCTTATATCAAAAGTAAATGACAAGAGTGCCACAGTCGGACGTCTGAGCGACATCACATAAAGGGCTTATATCAAAAGTAAATGACAAGAGTGCCACAGTCGGACGTCTGAGCGACATCATATAAAGGTCTTATATCAAAAGTAAATGACAAGAGTGCCACAGTCGGACGTCTGAGCGACATCACATAAAGGGCTTATATTTCCTAACTTGATATTTCAGTAGCTCATGAATTTAAATCATTTCAAGGAAATACTCAGGTACGAAATAATAAACCAGTTAGTCCATCCACAGGAATAACATTCAACAGAGTTCACCACTCAAGCTTGTTTACCGGGGATTTCCACGGAAACTGACACGGGGACCGACATGAATGTGGGTATGTTGGCCACGGTCCTCGACCATGGATACGATGACTCGGAAGGATTTGACTCTGCAGAGTTTGTACTATTTAACCACAGCCAACGGATTTCAGTAGTCACAAGGGACTAATTCCGTTTACGGTGTTTTAGGAGAAACACATCTAACCAGTACACACCCATTCAACATTCCGATGCCAGGAATCACCCTCGGCAACGTTCAAGAAAAACCTTGAGATGGGGAGGCTACAACCTCGCGTAGCATGGGATCAAATTTATACCGCGCGCTCTAAGGGGTGCCCCCCTCTCGGTCCCAACCGGAAACACCCATGCCCCCTGACCGGATGACTGGCTTTAATCCAGGGCCATGGAACCCTCATCCCGGCCCCTCTATTTGGTGTGTACAAGGAAAGAGGTTAGCAACTTACTATACCGTATTCTTTGCAGAAAACATGTGGCAGCACAAAAGGGGAAGAACGGTAACGTGGCTCAGTCCACGTTAACGTCGGAGTTTATCGGATGACGTAAGACTGGCATGCTACAACAATACCATCCTACTACCTTTCATGTCACCACATGATCAGGTCATCTCTCATCGAAGATCACAGTAACTTCGAAGCACACGGTTAGTTGCCTTGCATGCAACTTAATACTCACTGATGCTCATATGCCATGCACAAACCATTCAAGCAAACATGCAAAACACCTATCATATCAAAGGTTCAAACATGCTTGCCTGGTTTGGAGAAGTCGGAGTCTAGCTCGGCGAAATTCGCGGCTCCGTCACCTCCTCCGGAACCTACGGTATAACGAAACCGTATACTAACGTGAAAATCGTTGCGTGCATAAAAATTGTTCCAAATTTTTTCCAAATAAATACTATAAAAAACTAGACAAAAATATAAGACTGACAGAAAAAGAATCAATCAAAAAGCATCTTTTATTTAAAAGATATAAGGGTTTTAGTCCAAGGACTAATTTGTGATGAAACAGAAAAGATCCAAGGGCTTGTTTGAGAAAACAGAAAACGGTTCGGTATGAAATACACCAGCCCAGAGAGAAAACACGTTTTGCCCGAAGGCGCTTTGAGAAAACGGTTCGAAGTGGGAAAAGAAGAGAGGCTGATGGGGGGGTCCCACCCGTCAGGTTCAAATCTTCAAACGGAGCTCGCCGGCGCCCGTCAGGTGTTCGACGAAATGATTTGGCATGAAGAAAAAAATTTCTGGAGCTGGGACTTGGTGAGGTGACCTCTCAATGCATCCAGAGGCTGCGTGAATTTTCTAAGATTTTTAGGAGGAGAAAACAAATGAATTTCATCAAATTTGCCAAATCTGGTCCAAACTTGCAGCAAGCACAATTTGAAATATTTGAACTGGAGACCAGTGGATCTTCATGGATCTTGGTTGAGGGCTCTAAGGACTAGCCAGGGAAATTTGTTTGGAGGCCAAACTCAAAGTAGAAATGGTAGTTCCTTTGTAAACCTCCAAGGATCAAAATAGAAGGCAGAAAAATATTTTTGATAAGGAATAAATGGAAACAAAAACATGGGGGAGTTCAACTTGCTGGATTTGAAGTTTATCTTGGCACAAAGATGGGGAATGGCTTTTGGGAGGGGATTTCCACTCGTGTCATGGCAAGAGGAGTTTTTGAAAGGAGAAAAGATCACTCCAAATGCCCTAGGCCTATTTAAAAAGATTTTCAAAAACTTTTCCAAATGAAAAACATTTGTGATGAGCCAACATAATATGGAAAAACCTCCAAGACCAAAGATCAAGTCTTGGGTAAATCCCAACAAAACACTTGTCATAAAAGAAAATTTTTGAGAGGGAGAGTTCTTTAGAAGAAAAAATTTAAAAACCCTCCTTCAAACCAAATAAAGATTTTGATAAAACCAAAATAAAATTTTTGGGTGTCACATCTTCACACACATTTCTGATTACACACCTGTTTGTCGCGTATCACACACATCTTCTTATATTAAACCGTTTATGTTCTCTTGTCTCAACACAAATAGTTCATCCGCGTGAACCGCATGCCGTATATCACACACACCTTGATTTGGCTGCCATTTATTTTTGTGTTTCCTAATCACAAACAGTCCATCCTAGTGAACCGTATGTTGTTTATCGCACACACCTTCATCTGGCTGCACATTTCTTTTGTTGCTCCTCATCGCAAACGGTTAATTGCACTGAACCGTATGCCCTACATCACACACGGAACTAAAATCTGAACCGTGTTTGATGCATCCGTCATCGCAAACGTTTTGCACCTTTTTTGACGGTTTTTTACACCACCATTTGCGATTAATGCATCGCACACAGTTTCGTCAAAGGGTCTCTGATCGCAGTGTCGCGTTAGCAGCATCCTGCAGTAGTGTATACTAGTGGGAATTTTCATTATAAGAACTTGGCTTGTATATTCCAATGATGGGCTTCCTCAAAGTTCCGTAGGTCTTCGTGAGCAAGCAAGTTCGATGCACACCCACTTAGTTTCTTTTGAGCTTTCATACACTTATAGCTCTAGTGCAACCGTTGCATGGCAATCCCTACTCACTCACATTGATATCTATTGATGGGCATCTCCATAGCCCGTTGATACGCCTAGTTAATGTGAGACTATCTTCTCCTTTTTGTCTTCTCCACAACCACCATTCTATTCCACCTATAGTGCTATGTCCATGGCTCCTGCTCATGTATTGCGTGAAGATTGAAAAAGTTTGAGAATACTAAAGTATGAAACAATTCCTTGGCTAAAACCGGGGTTGTGCATGATTTAAATATTTTGTGTGATGAAGATAGAGCATAGCCAGACTATATGATTTTGTTGGGATAGCTTTCTTCGGCCATGTTATTTTGAAAAGACATGATTGCTTTGTTAGTATGCTTGAAGTATTATTGTTTTTATGTCAAACTTTTGTTTTGAATCTTATGGATCTGAATATTCTTGCCACAATAAAGAGAGATTACATTGATAAATATGTTAGGTAGCATTCCACATCAAAAATTCGGTATTTATCATTTACCTACTCGAGGACGAGCAGGAATTAAGCTTGAGGATGCTTGATACGTGTCCAACGTATCTATAATTTTTTATTGTTCCATGCTATTATATTATCCATCTTGGATGTTTTATATGCATTTATATGCTATTTCATATGATTTTGGGACTAACCTATTAACCTAGAGCCCAGTGCCAGTTTCTGTTTTTTCCTTGTTTTTGAGTTCTACAGAAAAGGAATACCAAACGGAGTCCAATTGACGTGCCAATTTTTGATGATTTTTTATGGACCAAAAGAAGCCCCCGAAGTAAAAGAGTTGGACCAGAAGAGTCCCGAGCCATCCACGAGGGTGGAGGGCATGCCCTACCCCCCTGGGCGCGCCCCCTATCTCGTGGATGACTCGGAGAACCCCCTGACGTGAGACCGACGCCAAAAATTCCTATAAATACAGAAAACCCCAAAAAGAAAACTAGATCGGGAGTTCCGCCGCCGCAAGCCTCTGTAGCCACCAAAAACCAATTGGGACCCTGTTCCGGCACCTTGCCGGAGGGGGGAACCATCACCGGTGACCTTCTTCATCATCCCAGCGCTCTCCATGATGAGGAGGGAGTAGTTCACCCTCGGGGCTGAGGGTATGAACCAGTAGCTATGTGTTTGATGTCTCTCTCTCGTGTTCTTGATATGGCACGATCTTGATGTACCGCGAGCTTTCCTATTATAGTTTGATCTTATGATGTTTGCCCCCCTCTACTCTCTTGTAATGGATTGAGTTTTCCCTTTGAAATTATCTTATCGGATTGAGTCTTTAAGGATTTGAGAACACTTGATGTATGTCTTGTGTGGGATACACGTGGTGACAATGGGGTATTCTATTGATCCACCAGATGTATGTTTTGGTGATCAACTTGCGGGTTTCGTGACCTTGGGAATCTATGCATAGGGGTTGGCACACGTTTTCGTCTTGAATCTCCGGTAGAAACTATGGGGCACCCTTTGAAGTTCTTTGTGTTGGTTTGAATAGATGAATCTGAGATTGTGTGATGCATATCGTATAATCATACCCACGGATACTTGAGGTGATATTGGAGTATCTAGGTGACATTAGGGTTTTGGTTTATTTGTGTCTTAAGGTGTTATTTTACTACGAACTCTAGGGCTGTTTAGGAATAGCCAAATGGATTGATCGGAAAGAATAACTTTGAGGTGGTTTCGTACCCTACAATAATCTCTTCGGTTGTTCTCCGCTATTAGTGTCTTTGGAGTGACTCTTTGTTGCATGTTGAGGGATAGTTATATGATCCAATTATGATATTGTTGTTGAGAGAACTTGCACTAGTGAAAGTATGAACCCTAGGCCATGTTTCGAAACATTGCAATACCGTTTCTGCTCACTTTTGTTACTTGCTACCTTGCTGTTTTTATATTTTCAGATTACAAAAACCTATATCTACCATCCATATTGCACTTGTATCACCATCTCTTCACCGAACTAGTGCACCTATACAATTTACCATTGTATTGGGTGTGTTGGGGACACAAGAGACTCTTTGTTATTTGGTTGCAGGGTTGTTTGAGAGAGACCATCTTCATCCTACACCTCCCACGGATTGATAAACCTTAGGTCATCCACTTGAGAGAAATTTGCTACTGTCCTACAAACCTCTGCACTTGGAGGCCCAACAACGTCTACAAGAAGAAGGTTGTGTAGTAGACATCAGTCATACACATATAATATTAGAAATGCTACAGAGCTCCCACTCTCTTTCTTGTAAATACAGGCTTCACCAAAAGTCTGTATAAAACCATGTGCTTTGATCACATTATCAAAGCGTATATTCCAACTCCGAGAGGCTTGCACCAGTCCATAAATGGATAGCTAGAGCTTGCACACTTTGTTAGCACCTTTTGGATTGACAAAACCTTCTGGTTGCATCATATACAACTCTTCTTTAAGAAATCCATTAAGGAATGCCGTTTTGACATCCATTTGCCAAATTCCATAATCATAAAATGCGGCAATTGCTAACATGATTCGGACAGACTTAAGCATCGCTACGGGTGAGAAGGTCTCATCGTAGTCAACTCCTTGAACTTGTCGAAAACCTTTCGCAACAAGTCAAGCTTTGTAGACACTATAATTACCGTTAGTGTCAGTCTTCTTCTTGAAGATCCGTTTATTTTCTATGGCTTGCCGATCATCAGGCAAGTCCACCAAAGTCCACACTTTGTTCTCATACATGGATCCCATCTCAAATTTCATGGCCTCAAGCCATTTCACGGAATCTGGGCTCATCATCGCTTCCTCATAGTTCGTAGGTTCATCATGGTCTAGTAACATGACTTCTAGAATAGGATGTACCACTCTGGTGTGGACCGTACTCTAGATGACCTACGAGGTTCGATAGTAACTTGATCTGAAGTTTCATGATCATGATCATTAGCTTCCTCACTAATTGGTCTAGGAATCACTTGAACTGATTTCTGTGATGAACTACTTTCCAATTTGGGAGAAGGTACAATTACCTCATCAAGTTCTACATTCCTCCCACTCACTTCCTTCGAGAGAAACTCCTTCTCTAGAGAGGATCCATTCTTAGCAACGAATATCTTGCCTTCGGATCTGTGATAGAAGGTGTACCCAACAGTTTCCTTTGGGTATCCTATGAAGACGCACTTCTCCGATTTGGGTTCAAGCTTATCAGGTTGAAGCTTTTTCACATAAGCATCGCAGCCCCAAACTTTAAGAAACGACAACTTGGGTTTCTTGCCAAACCACAGTTCCTATGCTGTCATTGATGACCCACAAGTATAGGGGATCTATCATAGTCCTTTCGATAAGTAATAGTGTCAAACCCAACGAGGAGCAGAAGGAAATGACAAGCGGTTTTCCGTAAGGTATTCTCTGCAAGCACTGAAATTATCGGTAACACATAGTTTTGTGATAAGGTAATTCGTAACGGTTAACAAGTTATAAAAGTAACTAAGGTGCAGCAAGGTGGCCCAATCCTTTTTGTAGCAAAGGACAAGCCTGGACAAACTCTTATATAAAGCAAAGCGCTCCCGAGGACACATGGGAATTATCGTCAAGCTAGTTTTCATCATGCTCATATGATTCGCGTTCGTTACTTTGATAATTTGATACATGGGTGGACCGGTGCTTGGGTATTGTCGTTCCTTGGACAAGCGTCCCACTTAGGATTAACCCCTCTCGCAAGCATCCGCAACTATGAAAGAAGAATTAAGGTAAACCTAACCATAGCATGAAACATATGGATCCAAATCAGCCCCTTACGAAGCAACGCATAAACTAGGGTTTAAGCTTCTGTCACTCTAGCAACCCATCATCTACTCATTACTTCCAAATTCCTTCCCCTAGGCCACAAAAATGGTGGAGTGTCATGTAGTCGACATTCACATAACACCACTAGAGGAGAGACAACATACATCTCATCAAAATGTCGAATGAATACCAAATTCACATGACTACTTATAACAAGACTTCTCCCATGTCCTCATGAACAAACATAACTACTCACAAATCATATTCATGTTCATAATCAGAGGGGTTTTAATGTGCATAAAGGATCTGAACATATGATTTTCCATCGAATAAACCAACTGGCATCAACTACAAGGAGTAATCAACACTACTAGCAACCCACAGGTACCAATCTGAGGTTTTGAGGCAAAGATCGGATACAAGAGATGAACTAGGGTTTGAGAGGAGATGGTGTTGGTGAAGATGTTGATGGAGATTTAGCCCCTCTCAATGAGAGGATCGATGGTGATGACGATGGCGACAATTTCCCCCTCCCGGAGGGATGTTTCCCCGGCAGAACAGCTCCGCCGGAGCCCTAGATTGGTTCCGCCAAGGTTTCGCCTCGAGACGGTGGCGCTTCGTCCCCAAAGATTCCTTATGATTTTTTCCAGGGCAAAAGACACCATATACCAAAAGATGGGCATCGGCGGGCTGCCAGGTGGCCCACGAGGCAGGGGGTGCGCCCTCCACCTTCATGGACAGTGGGTGGCCCCCCTCTGGTGCTTTCTTCGCCCAATATTTTTAATATATTCCAAAACTGACTTTCGTGGAGTTTCAGGACTTTTAGAGTTGTGCAGAATAGGTCTCTAATATTTGCTCCTTTTCCAGCCCAGAATTCCAGCTGCCAGCATTCTCCCTCTTCATGTAAACCTTGTAAAATAAGAGATAAAAGGCATAAGTAATGTGACATAATGTGTAATAACATCCCATAATGCAATAAATATCAATATAAAAGCATGATGCAAAATGGACGTATCAACTCCCCCAAGCTTAGACCTCGCTTGTCCTCAAGCGGAAGCCGATATCAAAGAATATGTCCACACGTTTAGAGATAGAGGTGTCGATAAAATAAAGTACGGACATGAGGGCATAATGATCATTCTTAGAACAGCAACATATATATTGTCATATGATTTCTTATGCTTCAAGTAACAATCTATTCACAATGTAAAGTATGCATCAGAAACTTCATTGAAAACTAGCAAACTATAATCTTAGTCATTGAAGCAATTGCAATTTATCATAACATCAGAAAGACTCAATATAAGAGCTTTTCAGCAAGTCCACATACTCAACTATTATTTAAGCTTTCACAATTGCTAACACTCATGCGATACTTATGGGGATGAAGTTTCAATCGGACACAGAGAAAGATAGGGGCTTATAGTTTCGCCTCCCAACCTTTTACCCCAAGGGTAATGTCAATAATAATGCTTTATGAAAACCCACATCCAATTGGATATATATATCAGGATATTTCCAACACATAGTGCTTGCCAAAGGATAAAGTGCAAAAAGGAAAGGTGAAGATCACTATGACTCTTATATAGGGTAGAAGACAAAAATAAAAGATAGGCCCTTCGCAGAGGGAAGCAAAGGTTGTTATGTGCTTTTATGGTTAGATGCACAAAATCTTAATGCAAAAGAACGTCACTTTATATTGCCACCTGTGATAGGGACCTTTATTATGCAGTCCGTCGCTTTTATTTCTTCCATATCACAAGCTCGTATAAAGCTTATTTTCTCCACACTAATAGATCATACATATTTAGAGAGCAACTTTTATTGCTTGCAACAATGACAACATTTGAAGGATCTTACTCAATCCATAGGTAGATATGGTGGTCTCTCATGGAAGAACTGGGTTTAGGGATGTTTGGAAGCACAAGTAGTATCTCTACTTGGTGCAAAGAATTTGGCTAGCATGAGGAGAAAGGCAAGCTCAACATGTTGGATGATCCATGACAATATAATATATTTCGGATATAAGAAAACATAACCCATTACGTTGTCTTCCTTGTCCAACATAAACTTTTTAGCATGTCAAATTTTAATGAGTCCTAATCATAAAAGATGTCCAAGATAGTATATTTATATGTAAAAACCTCTCTTTATTTATTACTTCCTATTAATTGCAACGATGACCAAAACTATGTTTGTCAACTCTCAACAACTTTATTCATCATACTCTTTATATGTGAAGTCATTACTCTCCATAAGATCAATATGATCTTTTTATTCCCTTTTTATTCTTTCTTTTTCTTTTATTCCCTCAAGATCATAGTAAGATAGCAAAGCCCTCAACTCAAAACTAATCTTTATTATATATAGCTCACGGACTCAATTACATAGGTATGGATCAACACAAAAACTCAAAGCTAGATCATACTAAACTTTATTCTACTAGATCAAGATATAACCAAAAGGATCGAACTAAGAAAAATGGTAAAGATAGAAGTGTGATGGTGATACGATACCGGGGCACCTCCCCCAAGCTTGGCAGTTGCCAAGGGGAGTGCCCATACCCATGTGTTTATGTCTCTTTCTTCGGAGGTGGTGACGATGGAGTTGTTGATGACGTAGGCTTGTCGCCCATCTTCCAAGGCATAGGCTCACCATCATAGAGGGATGATCGAGTCTCCGGGATCCTCAAATCTGCAGCCAAACTCATCCTCTTGAATCTATATTCATACTCACAGTTTTGGTTTTGCAGGTCATAGATCTGGGCTTGGAGGTGCTCGATTTTCTCGTGAAGCTTGAAGATGGTATCCCCAATGTTTTTGGCATCCATCTTGTGGTTGTTGGTGAACTCCATGATCATCATGTGGTTGGTGTTGAGTCCATGTTCCACCATCCCTTGGCACTTGAAAACTTGTTGCTCCATTGCTTCGAGTCTTGTCTCCACGCTTCCAGTCCTCCTTGGTCCCTCAACATCGCGGATGTGCAGTACCCCCTCACGCATCTCAATGGTTTGAGGGTGTTGCAGCACCTCCGCGAGGTAGGGGTTGATGACCTTCTCAAAAACCTTATCCTTGGGGGCGCTTGAAGACGTCACGGTGATCTAGATCTGTCAGAAAAACAGCTCGAAACAAAAGCAGAGGATTTTGTTGTGGTACGGTGGTCAAAACCTTCGGGAGATTATATAATGAATTTTTACCGACCAAAAGAAGTATCGTGCAAGAAAACAGAGTCCAGAGGGTACACGAGGTGCCCACGAGGCAGGGGGCGCGCCCTCCACCCTCGTGGATGCCTCGTGTCCTTTCCGGACTACTTCTTATTTTCCTATTTTCTTAAATATTCCAAAATGGAGAAAATTTTCTACTAGAACTATTTTGGAGTCGGTTTACTTACCGTACCACACACCTATTCCTTTTCGGAGTTTGAAACGTTCTGGAAGGTGTCCCTTATGTACTCCTCCGAGGTTACGGTGTCGATAACATTGGTTTCAACATTTATAGGATTATCTGAGATATAATGTTTGATTCTTTGACCGTTCACCACCTTCGGGTTTGTGCCTTCGGCATTGTTGATTTTTATGGCACCGGAACGATAGACCTCCTCAATAATGTAAGGACCTTCCCATTTAGAGAGAAGTTTTCCTGCAAAAAATCTTAAACGAGAGTTGTATAGCAAAACATAATCACCTACATTAAACTCACGCTTTTGTATCCTTTTGTCATGCCATCTTTTAACTTTTTCTTTAAACAGTTTGGCATTCTCATAGGCCTGGGTTCTCCATTCATCAAGTGACCTAATGTCAAATAGTCTCTTCTCACCGGCAAGTTTGAAATCATAATTGAGCTGTTTAATAGCCCAATATGCCTTATGTTCTAGTTCGAGAGGTAAGTGACATGCTTTTCCATATACCATTTTATATGGAGACATACCCATAGGATTTTTGTATGCAGTTACATAGGCCCATAATGCATCATCAAGTTTCTTGGACCAATTCTTTCTAGATCTATTAATAGTCTTCTGCAAAATTAATTTAATCTCTCTATTACTCAATTCTACCTGACCCACTGTGGATGGTATGGAGATGCAATTCTATGATTTACATCATACTTAGCAAGCATTTTACGAAAAACACCATGAATAAAATGTGAACCAACATCAGTCATTAAGTATCTAGGGACTCCAAACCTCGGAAAAATAACTTATTTAAGCATCTTAATAGAGGTGTTATGATCAGCACTACTAGTTGGAATAGCTTCTACCCACTTAGTAACGTAATCAACAGCAACTAAAATATGTGTATACCCATTAGAGGAAGGAAACGGTCCCATATAATCAAAGCCCCAAACATCAAATAGTTCAATAAAAAGTGAATAGTTCATAGGCATTTCTTGACGTCTACTAAAATTACCAGTTCTTTGACATTCATCGCAAGACAAGACAAACTTACGGGCATCTTTGAAGACAAACTTACCTTATGTGCAGTTCTATCTCCAGTGTTGTGTCCTCCATAAGCCTTGGAGTGACACTTGCGTAGGATCTATTCCTGTTCATGCTCAGGTACACAACGTCTAATAACACCATCTACTCCTTCTTTACAAAGGTGTGGGTCATCCCAAAAGTAATGTCCTAAATCATAGAAAAACTTTTTCTTTTGCTGGTATGTGAAACTAGGTGGTATAAATTTAGCAACAATGCAATTAGCATAATCAGCATACCATGGAGCAGTACGAGAAGCATTTATGGCAGCCAATTGTTCATCAGGAAAGCTATCATCAATAGGTAGTGGGTCATCAAAAAGATTTTCTAACCTAGACAAGTTGTCTACAACGGGGTTCTCAGCTCCCTTTCTATCAATAATATGCAAATCAAATTCTTGTAGCAAGAGAACCCATCTAATAAGTCTAGGTTTAGCATCTTTCTTTTCCATAAGGTATTTAATAGTAGCATGATATGTGTGAACAGTTACTTTGGAATCAACAATATAAGGTCTGAACTTATCACAAGCAAATACAACTGCTAAAAATTCTTCTGTAAAAGGATTAGCTAGCAGTTTCTCTATCATAACCGAAGGAATTTCAAAGTAAACATTTTCAGTAGGTTCAGTACGTTAAGGAGCAACTCTTTGCTCTTCTGGTCGGGGTGAAGATACCCCTAACAAGCCCCTCAAAGGATTATTTTCCATAGTAACAAGTGACAGTAAATTTCAGCACACTATATAAATTTTCCTTAGCAAATTCCACCTACCAAAGGCGCTTCACTCCCCGGCAATGGCACCAGAAAAGAGTCTTGATGACCCACAAGTATAGGGGATCTATCGTAATCCTTTTGATAAGTAAGAGTGTCGAACCCAACTAGGAGCATAAGGAAATGGCAAGCGGTTTTCAGTAAGGTATTCTCTGCAAGTACTGAAATTATCGGTAACAGATAGTTTTGTGATAAGGTAATTCGTAACGGGTAACAAGTAATAAGAGTAACTAAGGTGTAGCAAGGTGGCCCAATCCTTTTTGTAGCAAAGTACAAGCCTGGACAAACTCTTATATAAAGCAAAGCGCTCCCGAGGACACATGGGAATTATCGTCAAGCTAGTTTTCATCATTCTCATATGATTCACGTTTGTTACTTTGATAATTTGATATGTGGGTGGACCAGTGCTTGGGTAATTCCCTTCCTTGGACAAGCATCCCACTTATGATTAACCCCTCTCGCAAGCATCCACAACTACGAAAGAAGAATTAAGGTAAACCTAACCATAGCATGAATCATATGGATCCAAATCAGCCCCTTACGAAGCAACGCATAAACTAGGATTTAAGCTTCTGTCACTCTAGCAACCCATCATCTACTTATTACTTCCCAATGCATCCCCTAGGCCCAAACATTGGTGGAGTGTCATGTAGGCGACGTTCACATAACACCACTAGAGGAGAGACAACATACATCTCATCAAAATATCGAACGAATACCAAATTCACATGACTACTTATAACAAGACTTCTCCCATGTCCTCTGGAACAAACGTAAATACTCACAAATCATATTCATCTTCATAATTAGAGGGGTATTAATGTGCATAAAGGATCTGAACATATGATCTTCCACCAAATAAACCAACTAGCATCAACTACAAGGAGTAATCAACACTACTAGCAACCCACAGGTACCAATATGAGGTTTTGAGGCAAAGATCGGATACAAGAGACAAACTAGGGTTTGAGAGGAGATGGTGCTGGTGAAGATGTTGATGGAGATTGACCCCTCTTGATGAGAGGATCGATGGTGATGACGATGGCGACGATTTCCCCCTCCCGGAAGGATGTTTCCCCGGCAGAACAACTCCGCCGGAGCCCTAGATTGGTTCCGCCAAGGTTCCGCCTCGAGACGGCGGCGCTTCGTCCCCAAAGCTTCCTTATGATTTTTTTCCAGGGAAAAAGACACCATATACCAGAAGGTGGGCATCGGGGGTCCGCCAGGTGGCCGACGAGGTAGGGGGCGCGCCCAGGGGGTAGGGTGTGCCCTCCACCCTCGTGGACAGTTGGTGCCCCCCTCTGGTGCTTTCTTTGCCCAATATTTTTAATATATTCCAAAACTGACTTTCCTGGAGTTTCAGGACTTTTGGAGTTATGCAGAATAGATCTCTAATATTTGCTCCTTTTCCAGCCCAGAATTCCACCTGCCGGCATTCTCCCTCTTCATGTAAACCTTGTAAAATAAGAGAGAAAAGGCATAAGTAATGTGACATAAAGTGTAATAACAACCCATAATGCAATAAATATAGATATAAAAGCATGATGCAAAATGGACGTATCAGTCGTCTCAATGGATTTCGATGGTTCCCTATTTAATGTGAATGCAGTCGTCTCTAAAGCATAACCCCGGAATGATAGCGGTAAATCAGTAAGAGACATCATAGATCGCACCATATCTAATAAAGTAAGGTTACGACGTTCGGACACACCATTTCGTTGTGGTGTTCCAGGTGGCGTGAGTTGCGAAACTATTCCACGTTGTTTCAAATGAAGACCAAACTCGTAGCTCAAATATTCACCCCCACGATAAGATCGTAGAAACTTTATTTTCTTGTTACGATGATTTTCCACTTCACTCTAAAATTCTTTGAGCTTATCAAGCGTTTCAGACTTATGTTTCATTAAGAAGATATACCCATATCTGCTCAAATCAACTGTGAAGGTCAGAAAATAACGATACCCGCCACGAGCCTCAATACTCATTGGACCGCATGCATCGGTATGTATTATTTACAATAAGTCAGTAGCTCGTTCCATTGTTCCGGAGAACGGAGTTTTAGCCATCTTGCCCATGAGGCATGGTTTGCAAGCACCAAGTGATTCATAATCAAGTGATTCCAAAAGCCCATCAGCATGGAGTTTCTTCATGCTCTTTACGCCAATATGACCTAAATGGCAGTGCCACAAATAAGTTGCACTATCATTATCAACTTTGCATCTTTTGGCTTCGATAATATGAACATGTGTATCACCATGATCGAGATTCAACAAAAATAGACCACTTAACAAGGGTGCATGACCATAAAAGATATTATTCATATAAATAGAACAACCATTATTCTCTGATTTAAATGAATAACCATCTCGCATCAAACAAGATCCAGATATAATGTTCATGCTCAACGCTGGCACCAAATGACAATTATTCAGGTCTAAAACTAATCCCGAAGGTAGATGTAGAGGTAGCGTGCCGACAGAGATCAAATCGACCTTGGAACCATTTTCGACGCGCATCGTCACCTCGTCCTTAGCCAATCTTCGTTTAATTCGTATCCCCTATTTCGAGTTCCAAATATGAGCAACAGAACCAGTAGCAAATACCCAGACGCTACTACGAGCATTAGTAAGGTACACATCAATAACATGTATATCAAATATACCTTTCACTTTGCCATCCTTCTTATCTGCCCAATACTTGGGGCAGTTCCGCTTCTAGTGACAAGTCCCTTTGCAGTAGAAGCACTCAGTTTCAGGCTTAGGTCCAGACTTGGGCTTCTTCCCGGGAGTGGCAACTTGCTTGCTATTCTTCTCAAAGTTCCCCTTCTTCCCTTTGCCCTTTTTCTTGAAACTAGTGGTCTTGTTAACCATCAACACTTGATGCTCCTTCTTGATTTCTACCTCCGCAACCTTTAGCATTGCGAAGAGCACAGGAATCATTTTCTTCATCCCTTGCATATTATAGTTCATCACGAAGCCTTCATAGCTTGGTGGCAGTGATTGAAGAACTCTGTCAATGACACTATCATCAGGAAGATTAACTCCCAGCTGAGTCAAGTGGTTATGGTACCCAAACATTTTGAGTATATGTTCACTGGCAGAACTATTCTCCTCCATCTTGCAACTATAGAACTTGTTGGAGACTTCATATCTCTCAACTCGGGCATTTGCTTGAAATATTAACTTCAACTCTTGGAACACCTCATATGCTCTATGACGTTCAAAATGTCTTTGAAGTTTTGATTCTAAGCCGTAAAGCATGGCACACTGAACTATCGAGTAGTCATCAGCTTTAGTCTGCCAGACGTTCATAACGTCCGCAGTTGCTCCTGCAGCAGGCCTTGCACCTAGCGGTGCTTCCAAGACATAATTCTTCTGTGCATCAATGAGGATAATCCTCAAGTTATGGACCTAGTCCATGTAATTGCTACCATCATCTTTCAACTTAGCTTTCCCTAGGAACGCGTTAAAATTCAAGGGAACGGTAGCACGGGCCATTGATCTACAACAACATAGATATGCAAAAACTATCAGGACTAAGTCCATGACAAATTAAAGTTCAATTAATCATATTACTAAAGAACTCCCACTTAGATAGACATCCCTCTAGTCATCTAAATGATCACGTGATCCATATCAACTAAACCATGTCCGATCATCACGTGAGATGGAGTAGTTTTCAATGGTGAACATCTCTATGTTGATCATATCTACTATATGATTCACAATCGACCTTTTGTTCTTAGTGTTCCGAGTCATTTCTGCATACGCTAGGCTCGTCAAGTTTAACCCGAGTATTCTGCACGTGCAAAACTGGCTTGCACCCGTTGTATGTGAACGTAGAGCTTATCACACCCGATCATCACGTGGTGTCTCGGCACGACGAGTTGTAGCAATGGTGCATACTCAGGGAGAACACTTATACCTTGAAATTTAGTGAGGGTCATCTTATAATGCTACCGCCGTGCTAAGCAAAATAAGATGCATAAAAGGTAAACATCACATGCAATCAAAATAAGTGACATGATATGGCCATCATTATCTTGTGCCTTTGATCTCCATCATTGAAGCACCGTCATGATCTCCATCGTCACCAGCTTAACACCTTGATCTCCATCGTAGCACCATTGTCGTCTCGCCAACTATTGCTTCTACGACTATCACTACCGCTTAGTGATAAAGTAAAGCAATTACATGGCGATTGCATTTCATACAATAAAGCGACAACCATATGGCTCCTGCCAGTTGCCGATAACTCTGTTACAAAACATGATCATCTCATACAACAATTTATATCACATCATGTCTTGACCATATCACATCACAACAAGCCCTGCAAAAACAAGTTAGACGTCCTCTACTTTGTTGTTGCAAGTTTTACGTGGCTGCTACGGGCTTCTAGTAAGAACCTTTCTTACCTACGCATCAAAACCACAACGATGTTTCGTCAAGTGTGCTGTTTTAACCTTCAACAAGGACCGGCCGTAGTCAAACTCGATTCAACTAAAGTTGGAGAAACAGACATCCGCGAGCCACCTATGTGCAAAGCATGTCGGTAGAACCAGTCTCACGAACGCGGTCATGTAATGTCGGTCCGGGCCGCTTCATCCAACAATACTGCCGAATCAAAGTAAGATGTTGGTGGTAAGCAGTATGACTATTATCGCCCACAACTCTTTGTGTTCTACTCGTGCATATCATCTACGCATAGACCTGGCTCGGATGGCGCTGTTGGGGAACGTAGCATGCAATTTCAAAAAAATTCCTACGATCACGCAAGATCCATCTAGGAGATGCATAGCAACGAGAGGGGTATAGTGTGTCCACGTACCCTCATAGACCGAAAGCGGAAGCGTTAGTTAACGCGGTTGATGTAGTCGAACGTCTTCACGATCCAACTGATCCAAGTACCGAATGTACGGCACCTCCATGTTCAGCACACGTTCAGCTCGATGACGTCCCTCGAACTCTTGATCCAATAGAGGGTTGAGGGAGAGTTCCGTCAGCACGACGGCATGGTGACGGTGTTGATGATGTGATCCGCGGAGGGCTTTGCCTAAGCACTACGATGCTATGATCGGAGGAGTAAACTGTGGAAGGGGGCACCGCACACGGCTAAGAGAAATCTTGGTGTGTCTTTGGGGTGCCCCCTGCCCCGTATATAAAGGAAGGGAGGAGGAGGCCGGTGGCCTAGGAGGGGTGCGCCAAGTGTGGGAGTCCTACTAGGACTCCCTAGTCCTAGTAGGATTCCCCTCTCCTTTCTGGAATAGGAGAAGAGGGAAAGAGGTGGAGGAGAAGGAGGAAAGGGGGGCCGCTCCCCCCACCCCTCATCCAATTCGGTTTGGGCTAGGTGGGGCGTGCACCTCCACCTGGCCGCCGCCTCCTCTCTTCCACTAAGGCCCATCCCATTAATCCCCCGGGGGGTTCCGGTAACATCCCGGTACTCCGGAAAATGTCCGAACCTTTCTGAAACATATCCGATGTCCGAACATAACATTCCAATATATCAATCTTTATGTCTCAACCATTTCGAGACTCCTCGTCATGTCTATGAACTCATCCGGGACTCCGAACAAACTTCGGTCATCAAACACACATAACTCATAACAAAAATCGTCATCTAACGTTAAGCGTGCGGACCCTACGGGTTCGAGAACTATGTAGACATGATCGAGACACATCTCCGATCAATAACCAATAGCGGAACCTGGATGCTCATGTTGGTTCCTACATATTCTACGAAGATCTTTATCGGTCAAAGGGCACAACAACATACGTTGTTCCCTTTGTCATCGGTATGTTACTTGCCTGAGATTCGATCGTCGGTATCATCATACCTAGTTCAATCTCATTACCGGCAAGTATCTTTACTTGTTCCGTAATGCTTCATCCCGTAATTAACTCATTAGTCACATTGCTTGCAAGGCTTATAGTGATGAGCATTACCGAGAGGGCCTAGAGATACCTCTCCGATACACAGAGTGACAAATCCTAATCTTGATCTATGCCAACCGAACAAACACCTTCGGAGACACCTGTAGAGCATATTTATAATCACCCAGTTACGTTGTGACGTTTGATAGCACACAAGGTGTTCCTCCGGTATTCAGGAGTGGCATAATCTCATAGTCAGGGAGCATGTATAAGTCATGAAGAAAGCAGTAGCAATAAAACTGTAACAATCATAATGCTAAGCCAACGGATGGGTCTTGTCCATCACATCATTCTCTAATGATGTGATCCTGTTCATCAAATGACAACACATGTCTATGGTTAGGAAACATAACCATATTTGATTAACGAGCTAGTCAAGTAGAGGCATACTAGGGACACTGTGTTTTGTCTATGTATTCACACATGTACTAAGTTTCCGGTTAATACAATTCTAGCATAAATAATAAACATTTATCATGATATAAGGAAATATAAATAACATCTTTATTATTGCCTCTAGGGCATATTTCTTTCAGAGCTCTCCTATTATCAATGGTGTACTCATGTCTAGAAGAAGGTGTTCCCAAATGAACCATAGCATGCTCCCAGAAAAGCATGTTGTTTCAGCTTCACTTGATAACTCAGTTATAGCTCTGGCTAGAAAAATATGTTGGCCTCAAACTATGAGAATCAGTTCCATTCATACCTATATTTTTCTTCTATAAATCAATAGAAGCAGCACTATCTGACCATCAATACCATCAATGTCTCTAAGTCTAGAAGGAACCCCAAAAACTTTGTGCGTATCTCGAGCATAGAACTTGAGTTTCCTATCTTGAGACACTTAATGCACCGATCCTTGACATCTGTTGCACTTACAAGAAATATACTAAATTTAAAGTAAACCTTTTTAATTGCAGGTAAGTTCAATTACCCATCAAATTTGATTTCCTGGAGCATAAATTTCTTGTATACCGTAAATCCATTCAAAACAGCAAGAATGTGGTCTACCTTTAATCAAGATTCGGAGTTACACTTTTCATCATCATTTTATCGGCTTGAGTCCTTCAGTGTACTAATATCTTGATTCTCTGGTACATTTCGAAGTGCCACTTACCGAATAATTCGACTTAGACGGCATATTTTATCACTAGAACATAAGTCAATATGCCATTAACATTACATAATCACAGCATATAACATTAATAAATAATTTAACACAACACCTAATTCAATAACATTTGTTAATTCAATCAACTTGTTGTTAACATAAAGAGTGGTAAGGCACAAATCAAGATTTTACATTATGGCAGTAACATTAAATAAATAGTTTATTTACAGAACAACGTAACTTATCAAATACATTCATGTCCTACTTTACTAGTGCAGAAGATAGCTTGAAAATTGCATAACTAATGCTTACAATTAATTTTGCATCGACCTATCAGTCATTGAAGTCTGTCAAAATTGTAAGGTATATTTATTAGTCAATAAAAGTTTCAGAAGACAAGTTCATAATGCAACTTTCTTTCTGTATGTAACCTTCATTTTAAGTTTACTAACTATTTTTTTGTAAACTTAAATAATTTTACATACATGTGTCAATACATGTATTTTTCTTTTCCATATAATAATCCATATTCGGTATTTGCATTGTAGAAATATTTAATAAATGTGTGATCCGAATTCTTCTAAGGGTACAAGATTGTTCATGTGTTGTAAGTTTCACTTTCCTTAACTAACATGATGCCCTAAGTTTCAGTCTCTGTAACTAAACAACTTCGCAAGTTTCTGAGTTTTAATTTCTGGTGCTTACAATAACTTCCTAGATTCCTAAAATACATGTGACATGATTATTTGTGTTCTAAGATCCAGCCCCAAATTTTTTGTTACAAACAAGATTGGCATCTGACTTCTTGAAATAGGACAAACTAATAGAAGCCCCTAAAAGGATAAATGATAGAATACCCAGCAACCATATGTAGAACTTGTGCTTACAAAAACACTTGAATGACGTCAAACATACACAATCGACTAAGCTGTGCCGGATAAGCTTATGGACTATGTCCCCTACAGTAGTTCAGTCGTTGCCGTCTGTGAGGAATTCGCAACAGAATAGCTTGGATCGCTTCTAAGAAGAGCATAGGGTACTTGAAGAACACACGGGAGAGAGAAGAACACATTGAATGTTTTCGGCACAATGCTGGGGTTTTAGTAGGAACTTGTTACAGGAACTGTTCACCTAAATATCTATACCTTCCAAAACGGAACCACGAAAATAGGTATAATACTTTATATTTACGATATGAATACAGATATATGTGTATTGATATGCGCCGGCGAATACACGGAGTACAGAGACCAGCACGCCAATGTAGCTAACCCCCGAAGCTTAATGTAGAGTAATATAAAACGGATGTGGTAGCACATGTTATTTCTTTTTGTCAAAATAAAAAGTATGTAAATAATAATCCTAATAATAAATGTTTTTTGAGGGAACTAATAATAAATGTTAGATTCAAATATTCGTGTGTAATTAATTTTACTTTTTTACTTCGTGATAAACAAATATTCGTGTGCACATATTATTTTACAAAAATCTATAAACAAGGCCATGCTGTCAGTTACAAATATTTGTAGTACATAAATAATAAGATCATGGTACACAAATATTCGTGTGCATAAAAATAAGTATAGAAAGGCATGCAATAAAATATATTACTAAAAATATTCCTTTAGTTTTTTTGAAATAGTTATGTATTATTTAGAAAATACTATTTAAAAATGTTTACTTAATACAAACATTTAAAATATACCATCACAGATTATATTTTAAAAAGCTAAATAAATAAATAATATATTGAATAAAACATTTTTATATAGGCATGGCTTATATTTACATTGTATGTGAACATTTTTAATGTTAAATGAACATTTCTTAAAAGTTAGTTATTTTAGTTTTATGTAGAGTATTTATAGCATGAACAGTTGAACTTTATTTGTATTATTGTCATCATAATTTTTAGACTTTTTACATTTTTTTAAGAAAAATTAACATGTTGCTAGTAGACATGGTGACCAGCCTAGGCTGCTTGACAACACTAAATCAAACTTCAGGTGCCCTATTTGACAAGAATTCCTAGTTGGCTTAGTGGCCAGCACAGGCTGCTTGATAGCTCGTGGTTTCGGGTTTGAATCCTGTTTGGTGCTATTTTTTATTTTAGTTTCTCTGATAGGCAGGACCCATTAGTCATAGAAACATATAGTATTTATAGTAATCATGTTTCTTATTTATAAGTGTGCCTCATGCCACGTCAGCCACATACGGTGCCACATCATAGCACTTTAATGAGATTAGCACCGTATTTACACATTGGTGCCAAGTTTTAGAACTAGTTGGGCGTATTTTTCAAGTTCAGGCACTGAACTGAACATCCATGACAAGTTCAAGTACAAATGGTGTATTTAACTCATATGGCAATGATATAAAACTTTGAACTCTAATCCAACGACGAGATGTGTCGAGCTCCACCTGTTGTCACCTTTGTGACACGGGGTAATTTTGCCTGAAAAAATCACCTAAGTATATATATTCAGGATAGCATGTAGCACCGGTACAAACTTCTGGCAGATTTTCGAGAGATTATGTCTGAATATAATTTATTTGATTTGGGTTATCATGGAGTTCCTTGGACTTATAACAATAAACAGGAAGGTAATAAAAATGTGAAGGTGCGGCTGGATCACGCGGTTGCGTGCCGTCAGTGGTCCTCTATATTTCTGGATTGCAAGGTGTCTCATATCATCATTTCAAGGTCAGACCATTGCCCCCTCCTTATTGAATTGATGGGTGTCCAGCGCCCGGGTGTGTTTGTCAAATAGTTGAAATATGAAGCATATTGGGGGAGGGAGGATACGGCGTTGAAAGCGCAGATTGATTCTTGTTGGAATAAAAGTGTGAAAGTAACTGACCTAGGAGATGTGGCAAATAACTTGGACAATTTGATGAAGTCTTTTCATGGATGGAGTAAGGTTCACATTGGCTATCTTCAAAAAAAGCTTGAATCTTCCCGTAAAAGATTAAGTGTGCTGTTTAACAGAAGTGATCATAATGCAATAGTGGAGAGGAAGAAAATTTTAAGGGAGATGGATGAGCTCCTGATTAAGGAAGAAATTATGTGGAAGTAGAGATCATGTTTGGATAAAATGAAATGGGGGGATAGGAACACCAAATTTTTCCATAGGAAGGCCAATTGGAGAGCAAAGAATAATAATATATCTGCTATCAGAAGAAGCGATGGATCTCTTTCCCATGACATGGATGAAATCAAACGTATCACAAATTAGTTTTTCAAGAACATTTATTCTTGTGATTCTATGGTAAATCCATCACATATTCTGTCTCTTGTGAAACCGGTGGTGAATGATAAAATGAATGAGGATCTCTGCAAACATTTCTCTGAACAAGAAATCAGCGATGCCCTCTTTCAAATTGGGCCATTAAAGGCCCCGGGGCTAGATGGGTTCCCTGCCAGGTTTTTTCCAGAGGAATTGGGGTTTGCTCAAGGAGGATATTGTTCGAGCTGTCCAGCAATTCTTTATTTCAAGAAGTATGCCTCCTGGGATAAATGATACAACTATTGTTCTTATTCCTAAGGTGAAGCATCCTGAGTCGATAAAGGACTTTCGACCAATCAGCTTGTGTAATGTCATATATAAAATTATCTCTAAATGCCTTGTCAACAGACTGAGACCCCTACCGGACGGTATGATCTCTCCTACACAAAGTGCCTTTATCGCTGGAAGATTAATTTCCGATAATGCCCTCATTGCTTTTGAATGTATGCACTCTTAAATACATTGAAAGATAGTCTTGGTGAATATTGTGCGTATAAGTTGGATCTCGCAAAAGCATATGATCGTGTGGACTGGAATTTCCTAGAAAAAATGCTTCAAGCGTATGGTTTTGCTCCAATATGGATAAACTGGTTTATGACTTGTGTTACCACCATGAAATTTTCCATCCGCTTTAATGGACGGCTCCTAGAGTCTTTTCATCCTTCACGTGGACTGAGGCAAGGGGATCCTTTGCCTCCGTATCTATTCCTCATTGTGGCTGAAGCTTTGTCGCTGTTAATTAATGATGCGTCGGCAAGAGGGATTATCCAAGAGTTTCGACTGAACAAACATGCCCCAGGTATATCTCATCTACTCTTTGCTGATGATAGTCTCCTATTTCTCAAGGGAAACTTGGAGCAAGCTCTGAAAATTAAAACTATTTTATCGGCGTATGAGGAAGGAACGGGTCAGCTGTTAAGCCCGGATAAATGTTCCATTTTATTTGGGAAAAAATGCTCTATGGAAGATCAGGTGTCCATCTTGGTTATTCTCAAGATCACTATCGATGGATTTGAGGATAAATATGTGGGTTTACCTATGCCAGAAGGTCGTATGAAGACGGGTAAGTTTCAATCTACAAAAGATAAAGCACTTAAGCGGGTGTCGGATTGGATTGAAAAATATGCCTCTAGCGGGGTGAA
This sequence comes from Triticum aestivum, assembly GCF_018294505.1. Taxonomy (NCBI): domain Eukaryota; kingdom Viridiplantae; phylum Streptophyta; class Magnoliopsida; order Poales; family Poaceae; genus Triticum; species Triticum aestivum. The sequence continues at coordinate 415,490,664 of NC_057796.1, forward strand.
GGAAATTCAGATCAAGTCTGTTATTCAGGCTATTCCAGTTTATGCAATGGGTATGTTTAAATTTTCTGCTTCTTTATGTGTTGAGTTATCCCAGATTATCAGGAATTTTTGGTGGGGCGATGAGGAGAATAGAAAGAGAACTCATTGGGTGTCTTGGGATAAAATGACGAGACCTAAAAGTGAAGGGGGCATGGGCTTTCGTGACCTCGCAATTTTTAATCAGGCGCTTTTGGCTAAACAAGCTTGCGTTTATCGGTTTTTCCGGATTCTCTATGTGCAAAGGTGTTGAAAGCTAAATATTATCCTCATGGACATCTTATTGATACGGTATTTCCTCAAGCAACTTCCCTTACGTGGCAAGGAATTATGCATGGACTCGATCTGCTAAAAAAAGGCATCATATGGAGAGTGGTCGATGGTTCTAGTATAAACATTTGGAGGGATAATTGGATCCCTAGGGATTCTGGCCTTGGTATATCTGCTAAAAAGAATAGAACTAGGATCAAATGGGTGTCCGAGTTATTCAGGACTGGGTCTAGGAGTTGGGATGAGAACCTGATCAGACATCTTTTCTATAGTCATGATGCAGATGAAATTCTAAAATTGCGTATTCTGAGGTTGAGTGAGGGTGATGTTATTGCTTGGCACCATGAGAAGAATGGTTTGTTCTCTGTGAAAAGTGTGTATAGGCTGGCACTGAATCTTCAGGAATCAAAGGTTGATCCAGGTAACTCTACTGGTGCCATGAATGGGGAAAGGAGGCTCTGGAATATAATCTAGAAGGCCAATGTCCCCCAGAAGATTAGAATATTTGTGTGGAGGGCTGCCTCTAATAGTTTGGCGGTTCAAGTTAACAGGGTTAAACACCATCAAGCTATTCTAGGTATGTGCTCGATTTGTGGTATTGAGGATGAATGTATTTTTCACGCATTGGTGAGTTGCCCCAAGGCTCGGACGTTTCGTATGGCGTTGAAGGAAGTGTGGAATTTACCGGCTGAAGAGAATTTCAAATGTTCTGGGCCCGACTGGCTTCTTATTTTATTGGATCAATTAAATCGGACGGTGCGTGAGCAAACATTATTCATGTTCTGGAGAGCTTGACATTTGAGGAATGATTTGCCCTTCGGAAAAGGTAAGGAATCCATCTTGGCATCTGTGAGCTTTGTAGAAAATTATTGGGCTTCTTTCTCGTCTTGTCATGCAAACATGCAGGTGGAGATGTGCAACAAAGGTAAACAAGTGATGGGGGCAGTTCAGCCAACCACCACTATGGAGAGGAATTCTATCTCTTGGAAGCCGCCCAACTCTAAATTCTTCAAGATTAATGTCGATGCCAGTTTTGTGGAGGCCATTAAAGTTGCGAGTGTGGGGGTGATTGTCAGAAATCATTGTGGACAAGTTATTCTTTCATCGTGGGATTATATCGGAGCTTGCTATAGCGCCGAGGAAGTGGAACTTAGGGCAGCACTTTCTGGCCTGTATATCGGTATCACTTTTGACATGCCCATCATTTTTGGAAATTGATTGCTCTTCTGTGGCTTCTGTTTTTGGAAAAGATTGCTTTGACAGGTCACCCCTTATCGACCTAAAGAAGGAGGCGGTCAATGCCTAGAAGCTACTGGTGAAGTTTCAGATATCCAAAATCAATAGGAGGGCTAATACGGTGGCTCATGAGATTGCTAAGCTCAGTTTCGATAACAGGTCTGATGAATTATGTTTAATTTTGTTCCCCCTGTGTGGCTAAGTTTGTAATGAATGATTGTACGAACATTTTAAGTTAATTAATACATGGTGGGTTTTCAAAAAAAAATATGGATCATGAGATTCCAACGTTTGCGAACTACCAGTAGGTGGCTTTCACTGGCCCTTTGTTGATTAAAACTTGGCAGCGAATTCCGCTCCGTGATGACTAATTAGTTAATGAGTTGATCTGCCTACGTGCTTCCGTCTGGGTCTGGCTGTCCGGCCGCCTCCATTATACATACGGCACGCCGCCGGTGTACCTGCCACGGCAAAGATTCCGGAGAGTGCAAACAAGGAACAACTCAATAAACCATGCAAATTTTACCTGCTGCTCCGGAGGACAGCCCACCACATGCAGGCGTGGGGACACTCCGGCGCTATATATTTCCCCGGCGCCAGTCCATCAGCAGCAGCAGCAGCTCAAGCTTCCCCTGACTAATTAGCTACCTAGCCACCCTCATCCTCGGGGCGTGTGAAGATGGCGTCGAGGTCTTTGATGGTGGCGCTCCTGCTCGCGGCGGTGGCGGCGACGTGCGCGCGGGCGCAGCTGCACGAGAAGTTCTACAGCGAGTCGTGCCCCAGCGTGGAGGACGTCGTGAGGAGGGAGATGGTGAGGGCGCTGTCCCTGGCGCCCAGCCTCGCCGGGCCGCTCCTCCGGATGCACTTCCATGACTGCTTCGTCAGGGTAATCAGCATTTGCATGCATGTGTACTCTACTCCCACTGCATCTGGCCTGATCACCGTGAATGTAGGGGTGCGACGGGTCTGTTCTGCTGGACTCGGCGAACAAGACAGCGGAGAAGGACGCACAGCCGAACCAGACGCTGCGAGGCTTCGGCTTCGTTGAGAGGGTGAAGGCCGCGGTGGAGAAGGCCTGCCCCGACACCGTCTCCTGCGCGGACGTGCTCGCCCTCATTGCCAGGGACGCGGTCTGGCTGGTGAGTACTAGCCGATTTCGCAAATGTCGTCACGCGGTACATGTGGAAGGCGCCGAGTTCTAAACTTCTAATGCTGCTCGATCATCGTTTTTCTAGAGCAAGGGGCCATTCTGGGAAGTTCCCCTCGGCCGGAGAGACGGCAGCGTGTCCATCTCCAACGAGACCGACGCCCTGCCACCTCCTACCGCCAACTTCACCGTGCTCACCCAGCTCTTCGCGGCCGTGAACCTCGACGCCAAGGACCTCGTCGTCCTCTCCGCCGGGCACACCATCGGGACGTCGCACTGCTTCTCCTTCTCCGACCGGCTCTACAACTTCACCGGCATGGAGAACCCCAGCGACATCGACCCCACGCTGGAGCCGCAGTACATGATGCGGCTAAAGAGCAAGTGTGCCAGCCTCAACGACAACACCACCCTCGTGGAGATGGACCCCGGTAGCTTCAAGACCTTCGACACCGACTACTTCAAGCTGGTGAGCAAGCGGAGGGGCCTCTTCCACTCCGACGGCGCCCTCCTCACCGACCCCTTCACCCGCGCCTACGTCCAGCGCCATGCCACCGGCGCCTTCAAGGACGAGTTCTTCGCCGACTTCGCCGCCTCCATGATCAAGATGGGCAACGCCAACCCGCTCACCGGCGGCCAGGGCGAGATCAGGAAGAAGTGCAGCGTGGTTAACCATTAATTCACCACCGACGAAGTGCATGCAATGCTTTTGATTAATTTGTGACCGCCCTTTCCCATGTAAATTATTACTGTTATACCTCATTTCTCCCCAAAATCTTTGTTCATTCATTAATTTATTGTTTCTTTACAGCCTGTAAAGTTTCCGCCATGAACACATGATCATATATAAACACTGTCATTTCAGCCTTTGCAATATAAATTACTATTAAGTAGATGCAATCAATCATGCATGCAATTGCAAACCTGACATGCATGCAAGGAATAATCAGTAACAAAGTTGGTACGCACATCAAGACATCACATGCGTTGCCGTACTAGGCGACACCCTGATCTGCTGTTGACGACTATATAATTAGGAATCTGGTCAAGAATGGACTCATTATTGGTGCAGGCATGACCTGTGTTTTTTCAGATCAGCATCTGATCTGATGTGTGTTCCGTTGTGTTAGCAGCCACCCCCACGGCCTCTCTGGCAATAAACATTTCTAAGCCGGCATGCAACTGATCTGCTGGACGTTGGTACAAAAGGGAAGCATTTTTTAAGTAGCCTCCCACATGCCATGCACAATTATGCATGGCTTGTTGTTGGCGCCATCGATCTCACCAAACCTAAAGCCAAGCTAGCTTTCTGCAACGGTACGATCGAACACTTGAGATGCCAGTTGCCAGACGTACTGGAGTTGTACACAAAAATGAAACGTGTCCTAGAGAAGTATATTCAGTTTTGGTTTGGTGGGATGGCATCAACTACAAGCCATGAGGGCTGCGGATCTGGGGGCGAGGCTGGCTGGGAGAACATCCCCCGCCACTGTTGGCTTCTGGCCAAAATTCTAGTTCCCCTTTTTTTCTGGATGATTTCTGTTTCATGTCTTATTAGGTCTTTTGGAAGTTGAAATGGTTGTGGTATCTTGATAACATCATACGGATTTTTTGTTTTATATTAGAGTGAATTCCACTTTTTACGCTGTAGTTTTATATTTGTGACACTAATTACCCCATCGAGTGAAAATTCGCCTAGAATACCCCTTTTTGAAGCTTTGGACCCTCATTTTCTAATGCGTGTCCATCAGGCAAGGTGTGAGGTGACGCTCAGGGTCCAAAAATATGTGGACAACGACGAGGAATGGAACCGATGGTTAAGAGTAATCTGGACATGATCGTCAATGACGCCATCCAATCTTTACATATTTTTTTATGAATCATTGACGCAACATGCCGATCCTATCTAACATAAACAAGGAAAAGGCAAAAGTGGGGTAAAACCATGTTAAAAGTCTCCTTAATCTAATATTTTGATAGAAGTTCCACTAAAAGGGGTAATATGTGTCACAAATGTACAACTGCAAGGTAAAAACTGGAATTCGCTCTTTTTTTATTAAGTTCGATGTTGGATCAGTGTATAATTAGTATTTGTATTATTGAAATGCTAGTGTTTATTGGTAAAAAAAGTAATGCAAACTAGTGTGAAGTTCATCCCAAACATTTTGAAAGTGTATACATTATTGAAAGTCTGGTTTTGTGTGCATCATCTAATGCAGAGGCCGGGGTAATCCCGTTTTCGAAAGAAAAAATATATTATTGAAAGTCATCTCATCATTTGACAGCTTTGTGGCACGTTGATAAATGACTGTACGGACACTTGATCAACGGTCGCGTGATAAGTCGCCATGGGAATAACGTCGGCTTGCACTATTCACTAGACTATGAACCACATGTTAGTTCTCAGTAGTTGCGCCCTTAGAAGAGATGATTTAGGAGCTACCATCATTTTTTTATAGAAAAACTCATTCTAATTTTATGAATTTTTGTGTTGGGCCATTGATTTGGTTATAACATATATAATTGAGTCCCTACTCTTCTTTTTGGGAGGAACCCGACACCGGCTCCTCTCTTTCCCATAGGCGTCGTCCCTACAACCTGTCCTCCCTTCCCTTTGTTGTTGCTAGAGACCACTGATTGGGCTAAGTCCCAGCATTGGTTGATGAAGGTGGTGGTAGGGAGGTCCCTGCTCCGGCAGCCATTGATGATGAGATGTGATCTGAGGATAGGTATGGTTGTGCAGCTATGGTGGTGGTGTTTATTTTGGGGGGGGGGGGGCAGTTGTCTCTGGTGGCGACACGTCGGTAGCCGCGATCCCATATTTAGGTACACGGACGGCAATGGCGACCTTCTGCGTTCCAATGAGGTGGTCCTCTACTTGAAGGTGTGCGGGTGGAGACGTGGTCCTGCATTGCTAGGTGGTTCTCGCAATGGGCTAGAGGGTATTGAACCTTCAGATCTGCTAATAGCGACGAGTATGGTTTGCCGACCAATTCTACCGCCACAAGAATGGACGGTGTGGCACTGTCGGAGTGTCCTAAATCGGGATTTTAGCGGTGCCGGTGACCTTTTTCCCTCACCAATCTTTGTTACATGTGCGACGACGGCCTTCATCGTTCCAAAGATTTTAGTGGGCACTAGAACTTGTTGCAGCTTGACTACCTGGTTGTGTGGACATGGTCTTTACTTGCGTGGCATCTCATGTCAAAGATCTTGATACGGATGTAGCTGCTGGGATCGCGGAAAGTGTTGGCGACGGCTCATGATGACCTCAATTTGGTAGTGTTTCTCGAGTACCTGATCTCAAGCTTCGAGGTGAAAACCCTAGGTCTGGCTGTAGTTAGTTATACTTTTCAATGATGGTACTTTTGAGTCGTTACCTTGTTGAAAGCATTGCTCATATTTTTTTGGACTTTGTCTTTAGGTTGAAAGCTGAGGATCTGGCTATTAGTGGTTGGATACGTCGATGGCGGCGCTTGAGCGAGACGTTGTTGTTGGTGAACATTTTCTGTTTTCCTTATGATGCCAATAGATGGTTGGTGCAGATTGTCGTCCTTGTAGTTATTCGATCGTTGTTTTGAGTACTCGTGCGGTATTTTTTTTCTTTTTCATATGCCTATGCATAGCTTCGGTCATGTATGAATTTGCTCCATGCCAACGCGATTCTTTGTGTGTTGATGTTGACGATGTACATTCTATTCATGTAGAGGACGTCTATATGTGCATTGTGTTTGTTGGGAAACGTTGCATGAAAAACAAAAAAAATGTACGCACACGCAAGATCTATCAAGGAGATGCATAGATACAAGAGGGGAGAGTGTGTCTACATACCCTCGTAGACCGTAAGCGGAAGCTTTTAGTAACGCGGTTGATGTAGTCGAACTTCTTCGCGATCCAGCCGATCGAGTACCGAACGTACGGCACCTCCGCGTTTAGCACACGTTCAGCTCGGTGACGTCCACGCCTTCCGGATCCAGCAAGACGACGAGGTAGTGGATGAGTTCCGGCAACACGACGGCGTGGTGACGGTGATGGTGATGGTGATGCTATCTCCGTAGGGCTTCGCCCAAGCACTACGTAAATATGACCGAGGGTGTAAACGGTGGAGGGGGACGACGCACATGGCTAAACAATTGTCGTGGTTATATGTGACGCCCTCCTCCCACATATATATAGGTGGGTGAGAGGGGAGAGGCCAAGGGGCGCCCCAAGTAGGGCCGAATCCTACTTGGGGTCTTCCCCAAGCCACCCCCTTCCTTATTTGAGTGCGGGAGGAAGGCAGGAGGAGGAGGCGCCCCCCCTTCCTTTCTCTCATGAGGAGGGAAAGGCAGGAGGGGCCACCCCGCCTCTTTCCTTCCCCTAGGGCCGGCCTGCCAAGGAGAGGGGCGCGCCAGCCCCCTAGTGGGCTGGTCTGTCCCCTCCTTTGGCCCATCAAGCCCATACACTTACCGGGGGTGTCCGGAACCCCTTCCGGCGACCCGATGACTACCCGGTGCACTCCAAAACTCTTCTGGTGTCCGAATACCATCGTCCTATATATCAATCTTTACCTCTTGACTATTTCGAGACTCCTCGTCATGTCTGTGATCTCATCCGGGACTCCGAACAATATTCGGTCACCAAATCATGTAACTCATATAACATTATATCGTCAACGAACGTTAAGCGTGTGGACCTACGGGTTCGAGAACTATGTAGACATGACCGAGACACCTCTCCGGTCAGTAACCAATAGCGGAACCTAGATGCCCATATTGGCTCCTACATATTCTACGCAGATCTTTATCGATCGAACCTTATGACAACATACGTAATTCCCTTTGTCCATCGGTATGTTACTTGCCCGAGATTCGATCGTTGGTATCTTCATACCTAGTTCAATCTCGTTACCGACAAGTCTATTTGCTCGTTCCGTAATACATCATCTTGCAACTAACTCCTTAGTCACTTTGCTTGCAAGGCTTCTTATGATGTGTATTACCGAGAGGGCCCAGAGATACCTCTCTGATACTCGGAGTGACAAATCCTAATCTTGATCTATGACAACTCAACAAACACCTTCGGAGATACCTGTAGAGCATCTTTATGATCACCCAGTTACGTTGTGACATTTGATAGCACACAAGGTATTCCTCCGGTATCTGGGAGTTGCATAATCTCATAGCCGAAGGAATGTGTATTTGTCATCAAGAAAGCAATAGCAATAAACTGAACGATCAATATTCTAAGCTAACGGATGGGTCTTATCCATCATATCATTCTTCTAATGATGTGATCCTGTTATCAAATGACAACACATGTCTATGGTTAGGAAACCTTAACCATCTTTGATCAACGAGCTACTCTAGTAGAGGCTTACTAGGGACACGGTATTTGTTTATGTATTCACACATGTATTTAAGTTTCTAATCAATACAATTCTAGCATGAATAATGAACCTTTATCATGAATAAGGAAATATAAAAGTATAACTTTATTATTGCCTCTAGGGCATATTTCCTTCAGTCTCCCACTTGCACTAGAGTCAATAATCTAGATTACATTGTAATGAATCTAGCACCCATGGAGTCTTGGTGCTGATCATGTTTTGCTCGCGGAAGAGGCTTAGTCAATGGTTTTGCTCGTAGAAGTGGCTTAGTCAACGGGTCTGCTACATTCAGATTTGTATGTATTTTGCAAATCTCTATATCTCCAACCTTGACCTTTTCACGAATGGAGTTCAAGCGTCTTTTGATGTGTTTGGTTCTCTTGTGAAACCTGGATTCCTTTGCCAAGGCAATTGCTCCAGTGTTGTGATACGTCTCCAACGTATCTATAATTTATGAAGTACTAGATCATCAAAGGCGCGCGTTGCCGCGCCCATCCATGTTACAATATAATGATAGTTAGTATTACCAAATCTCTCAATGTATTATTAACAAGAATGGTAAACTTTGGGACTATACTTGGAGGAATTGCAAAACATTGAAGTTACATTTACCAGAAACTGAATATCAAAATTCGGAGCATAAGATACCAATTGAAAATTAGTAACTATATATAGTTATAATAGACTCCTTGAGATGAATTAATGCTACAAATTTTCCATGCCAAATATGTATCATGCAATCTCATAGACACAAAGCTCACTCCGGCCTTTATGAAAAATAAAGACCTGCAATTAGTTTGCTTATGAAGTGAGAGGCTCCAAAACACATTATCAAACATTTCACATGTCTTTTTTACAGGCCATATTGCCAAATCAAGCACACAAATACAAGTGACCTTTAAAAAGTAACAACTATACATCAACAAAATTTTGATCTAGCCCCCTCCCACATCACCAGTAAAAGGTTAAGCTTTAACAAATGTCAAATGATTCTCTATCTGTTCTTAAGGAGATCATTTAAGTTCAGCCTTGATTGGAGTTATATCATCAGCCACCTCAATTTTTTTCTCAAGCCAAAAACACCATCTTCTACTCCAAGGTGAATAAATGTCAAATGCTCCTGCATCTGTTCTTAAGCAGATCATTTGAGGTTCAGTCTTGATTGGAGTTATATTGTCTGCCACGTCAATTTTTTCTCAAGCCAAAACACATCATCTTCTGCTCGAAGGTGAACTTGATGTTTTCAACTTGTTCAAAGAGAGGGATAAACACTTAAATCCATGTGAACCTTGGTAACAGGGTTAAAGCTGCATAAATGTAGTTGCATAATTTTCAGCCTTCCAAAACCCATGCAGCTCCCCTTCATAAGCAACAAAACACATCACACACACAAAAAAAACTGTACCATATTTTTACCAGGCAAACTTCATTCATGCAAGTGACTGGAAACACACACAAAAATGTGGTTGAAGAGGAAAGTTCCCTTCCTTATGGGTACGTTGTTAGGTACAAATGATGCACCCCTGTGGATCAAACATGGATAAACGAACCTACAACCATGCGATCGAGCCAACAAATCGCCACTCGTTTACCTGGAAGCAACAAAAGTTTCAGAAAATTTTAGGTGATTGGAGCCATGTGGATCAAACACAGGTGGGCGAGCATACAACCGGCCGTCCAGGTTCCCAAGTGTTGTTCTTGTACAACTCCGGTCTAATTAGGTTCTGAAAATCATCATGTTCCGATAGGATCGTCCGTTGATATTTTTGTGTGCATGTAAATCATACAATAGTCACCCAGCAAAAAAATAAAGGATACAAATAATCAAAACAACTGCATTGCATTGAAATGAACAATCAGTAATATTAAGTAGAAATATGTCAGGCCTAAATTTCATGATAGAAACTCCGACGAAATTTAGGACAGTAAAAAAATATACCATCAGGAAAAATTGAAATGGATCCTACATTCTTTCAAAATATATATGTTAGTTATTTAGTTCACAATTGTCACAGCCTGATTTTTGGCCCTTTCTTTTTTCTTTTGTTTTTCTGTTCGCTTGAGTTTTCTTTTTTCGTGGCTATGTGGTCTGGAAACTGAAGAAGATGCCCTCTTCACAATTCTCATCCTCAAACCCTTCCCAAGACCTTGCCATTTTTATCCTAGCCCTAATCCCAATATTCTTTTCATTGGAAATATTCCATTCTCTGTTAAAGGAATTATCTTGTTGCCCTAGGTTGTGAAGCAACGTATATTTCCCGCACTCCTAAAATTTCCAAATAATTCTCATAAATTGTTTGGGTCATATCTTCCTCAAATATGGAAAAATATTTCATTTGCCATGTTTTCCATCATGCTCAAATAATTTATTTCCTATTATGTCCTAAATAGCACATTGTGAAGCAAGTGCTATTTATCATTTCCCAATTGACTCCAAACTTCTTGGACATCTTTTCATGTCCATATCATTGCCACATGCCAAAATTCAACTTCATTTGCCTAGTGATTATTTATCAATGATTTTGCAAAGTTTCTGTCCAGAAAGAAACTTTGTGAAGGAGGTACAAGCTAGGCATATCCAAATGAGTTGAAATTTATGCATGACCTCAATATCATCATATCATAGACCTCCACCAAATTTGAGCTCATGCATGCATCCATGTGAGCTGAGCATCAATTCTTTGGTTTTGTCCAAATTTTAAGTTAATGAAGCAAGTATATTTTATCTTGCTCCATTATGTCTGAAAATTTTCCTAGGCATTCTCCTACCTATATAACCTATCTCCACAAAATTTGGGCTCATTTAATCTAGCCATTTTCCCTCAGGAATTTTCTCAAGTTCCTGTTCAGAGAGGACCATTATGAAGCAAGTACCATTTTGGCTTGGCCAATTGGTATGGGACTTTTTGAGCATCTTCATATGGCCTAATAACTCTACCTTGCCCAATTTGAGCTCAAGTTGCCACACCATTTGAGTGCATCATCTTGATCTCTATTCTGGACCAGTTTAAGCAGTTGTGAAGCAACTATATTAAATCTTGGTCCATTTCCTTCCAAACTTCATAGGATTCTTGTACTTCCTATCTTAAACCTCCCAGACAACTCATTTGGCTCTAATCCCACCTATGGTGATGACTGCATCATGGTTTAGTTTGATGCAGCAACATTCAGAGCTCAATTCCCATCTAACCACAGCACCTTTAGCCGAGTGTTTTGCTCAGTTGCAACCTCCCCTGGACGGTCTCTCCCCTAGGCAACAACTGCCAGCCATTTGGCTCTTCTTCATGCCAGCTCACGCCGTGACCACAGGGCGGACGTGCCAAACCGACGCGCTCAGGAAACCGCGGCGCTGTGCTTGTCCGTTCTCCCCTCGTCTGGACCCACAGCCTTGTCCAGTAGCCTCCTCGTGATCGACTGCGTCGCCCTGAGCCCTTGCCCCCTTCGTCTTCTTCCCCGGTGAGCCGTCCCCATCGCCGAACAGGGAGCGCCCACGGGAGCGCTGTGATACGTCTCCAACGTATCTATAACTTTTGATTGCTCCATGCTATATTATATTCTGTTTTGGACATTATTGGGCTTTATTATACACTTTTATATTACTTTTGGGACTAACCTATTAACCGGAGGCCCACAACAGAATTGCTGTTTTTTTCCTATTTCAGAGTTTCGCAGAAAAAGAATATCAAACGGAATCCAAACGGAATGAAACCTTCGGGAACGTGATTTTCGGAACGAACGTGATCCGGAGGACTTGGAACCTACGTCAAGACATCAACCAGGAGGGCACGAGGTAGGGGGGCGCGCCTACATCCTGGGCGCGCCCTCCACCCTCGTGGGCCCCCTGTTGCTCCACCAACGTACTCCTTCCTCCTATATATACCTACGTACCCCCAAACTACCAGATACGGAGGCAAAAACCTAATTCCACTGCCGCAACCTTCTGTACCCGTGAGATCCCATCTTGGCGCCTGTTCCGGAGCTCCGCCGGATGGGGCATCGATCACGGAGGGCTTCTACATCAACACCATAGCCTCTCCGATGATGTGTGAGTAGTTTACCTCAGACCTTCGGGTCCATAGTTATTAGCTAGATGGCTTCTTCTCTCTTTTTGGATCTCAATACAATGTTCTCCCCCTCTCTCGTGGAGATCTATTCGATGCAATCTTCTTTTGCGGTGTGTTTGTTGAGATCGATGAATTGTGGGTTTATGATCAAGTTTATCTATGAACAATATTTGAATCTTCTCTGAATTCTTTTATGTATGATTGGTTATCTTTGCAAGTCTCTTCGAATTATCAGTTTGGTTTGGCCTACTAGATTGATCTTTCTTGCAATGGGAGAAGTGCTTAGCTTTGGGTTCAATCTTGCGGTGTCCTTTCCCAATGACAGTAGGGGCAGCAAGGCACGTATTGTATTGTTGCCATCGAGGATAACAAGATGGGGTTTATATCATATTGCATGAGTTTATCCCTCTACATCATGTCATCTTGCTTAAAGCATTACTCTGTTCTTTTGAACTTAATACTCTAGATGCATGCTGGATAGCGGTCGATGTGTGGAGTAATAGTAGTAGATGCAGGCAGGAGTCGGTCTACTTGTCTCGGACGTGATGCCTATATACATGATCATACCTAGATATTCTCATAACTATGCTCAATTCTATCAATTGCTCAACAGTAATTTGTTCACCCACCGTAACACTTATGCTCTCGAGAGAAGTCACTAGTGAAACCTATGGCCCCGGGTCTATTTTCCATCATATTAATCTTCCGACAATTAGCTATTTATGGCGCCATTTCTATTTTGCTTTCTTTATGTTGCATATTTATCATAAAAATACCAAAAATGTTATCTTATCATATCTATCAGATCGCACTCTCGTAAGTGACCGTGAAGGGATTGACGACCCCTTTATTGCGTTGGTTGAGAGGATTTATTTGTTTGTGTAGGTTCAAGGGACTCGTGCGTGGCCTCCTACTGGATTGATACCTTGGTTCTCAAAAACTAAGGGAAATACTTACGCTACTTTGCTGCATCACCTTTTCCTCTTCAAGGGAAAACCAACGCAGTGCTCAAGAGGTAGCAAGAAGGATTTCTGGCGCCGTTACCGGGGAGGCTTACGCAAAGTCAAGTCAAGATTTGACTCCCGACAACGAGCCATTTCTGGCACCGTTGCCGGGGAGTCTACGCAAAAGTCAACATACCAAGTACCCATCACAAACCGTTATCTCCCGTATTACATTATTTGCCATTTGCCTCTCATTTTCCTCTCCCCCACTTCACCCTTGCCGTTTTATTCGCCCTCTCTCTTTTCCATTTGCTTTTTTTCGCTTGCTTCTTGTTTGCTCGTGTGTTGGATTGCTTGCTTGTCACGATGGCTCAAGATAATACCAAATTGTGTGACTTTACCAATACCAACAATAATGATTTCCTTAGCACTCCGATTGCTCCTCTTACCGATACTGAATCATGTGAAATCAATGTTGCTTTGTTGAATCTTGTCATGAAAGATCAATTCGCTGGCCTTCCTAGTGAAGATGCCGCTACCCATCTAAATAGCTTGGTTGATTTGTGTAGTATGCAAAAGAAGAAAGATGTGGAAAATGATATTGTTAAATTGAAGCTATTTCCCTTTTCGCTTAGAGATCGTGCTAAAGCTTGGTTTTCATCTTTGCCTAAAAATAGTATTGATTCTTGGAATAAGTGCAAAGATGCTTTTATCTCTAAGTATTTTCCTCCCGCTAAGATCATCTCTCTTAGAAACGATATTATGAATTTTAAGCAACTTGATCATGAACATGTTGCACAAGCTTGGGAGAGGATAAAATTATGTCGGATTGAATTTTGCTTCTAGAAATCTTTTAGATTCGGCCGCGGGAGGCACTTTTATGGAAATCACTTTAGGAGAAGCTACCAAACTCCTAGATAATATTATGGTTAATTATTCTCAATGGCACACTGAAAGATCTACTAATAAAAAAGTGCATGCGATAGAAGAAATTAATGTTTTGAGTGGAAAGATGGATGAACTCATGAAATTATTTGTTACTAAGAGTGTTTCTTCTGATCCTAATGATATGCCTTTGTCTACTTTGATTGAGAATAATAATGAATCCACGGATGTGAATTTTGTTGGTAGGAATAATTTTGGTAACTACGCGTAAAGAGGAAACTTTAATCCTAGGCCTTATCCTAGTAATTCCTCTAATAATTATGGTAATTCCTACAACAATTCTTATGGAAATTTTAATAAGATGCCTTCTGAATTTGAGACTAGTGTTAAGGAATTTATGAATTCGAAAAAGAATTTCAATGCTTTGCTTGAAGAAAATTTTCTTAAAGTTGATGAATTGGCTAGGAACGTCGATAGAATTTATCTTGATGTTGATTCTTTAAAACTTAGATCTATTCCTCCTAAGCATTATGTCAATGAGTCTCTCAAAGCCATGATAATTTCCATTGATGAGTGCTAAGAAAGAACCGCTAGGATGCGTGCTAAGAAAGATTGCTTTGTGAAAGTGTGTTCTTCAAATTTCTATGAAAATAAAGATGAAGATCTAAAAGTTATTGATGTGACCCCTATTAAATCTTTCTTTTGCAATATGAATCTTGATAATAATGGGACTGAATATGATCCACCTTTACCTAGAAGACGTTCCAGAAATTCGGAGTTTTTAGATCTTGATGCTAAAATTGATAAAAGTGGGATTGAAGAGGACAAAACTCTAGATATTAATGAACCCACTATTTTGGATTTCAAGGAATTTAATTATGATAATTGCTCTTTGATAGATTGTATTTCCTTGTTGCAATCCGTGCTAAATTCTCCTCATGCTTATAGTCAAAATAAAGCCTTTCTAAACATATCGTTGATGCTTTAATGCAATCTTATGAAGAAAAACTTGAGTTGGAAGTTTCTATCCCTAGAAAACTTTATGATGAGTGGGAACCTACTATTAAAATTAAAATTAAAGATCCAGAATGCTATGCTTTGTGTGATTTGGGTGCTAGTGTTTCCACGATTCCAAAGACTTTGTGTGATTTATTAGGTTTCCGTGAATTTGATGATTGCTCTTTAAACTTGCACCTTGCGGATTCCACTATTAAGAAACCTATGGGAAGAATTAATGATGTTCTTATTGTTGCAAATAGGAATTATGTACCCGTAGATTTTATTGTTCTTGATATAGATTGCAATCCTTCATGTCCTATTATTCTTGGTAGACCTTTCCTTAGAACGATTGGTGCAATCATTGATATGAAGGAAGGGAATATTAGATTCCAATTTCCGTTAAGGAAAGGCATGGAACACTTCCCTAGAAAGAAAATAAAATTACCATATGAATCTATTATGATAGCCACTTATGGATTGCCTACCAAAGATGGCAATACCTAGATCTATCCTTGCTATTATGCCTAGCTAGGGGCGTTAAATGACAGCACTTGTTGGGAGGCAATCCAATTTTATTTTTAGTTTTTTTGCTTTTTGCTTCTGTTTACGAATAAATCTTTGATCTAGCCTCTGGTTAGATGTCTTTTTATGTTTTAATTAGTGTTTGTGCCAAGTTAAACCTATAGGATCTTCTTGGATGATAGTTATTTGATCTTGCTGAAAATTGCAGAAACTTTCTGTTCACAAAAATAATTGTAAAAAATCACCAGAACGTGATAAAATATTGATTCCAATTTCTGCTGATCAATAAACAAAATTTATAGGTCTTCCTATTTTGGTAGATTTTTTGGAGTGCCAGAAGTTTGCGTTAGTTACAGATTACTACAGACTGTTCTGTTTTTGACAGATTCTGTTTTTCGTGTGTTGTTTGCTTATTTTGATGAATCTATGGCTAGTAAAAGAGTTTATAAACCATAGAGAAGTTGGAATACAGTAGGTTTAACACCAATATAAATAAAGAATGAGTTCATTACAGTACCTTGAAGTGGTCTTTTGTTTTCTTTCGCTAACGGAGCTCACGAGATATTTTGCTGAGTTTTGTGTTGTGAAGTTTTCAAGTTTTGGGTGAAAGATTTGATGGATTATGGAACAAGGAGTGGCAAGAGCCTAAGCTTGGGGATGCCCATGGCACCCCCAATATAATCTAAGGACACATAAAATCAAAAGCTTGGGGATGCCCCGGAAGGCATCCCCTCTTTCGTCTACTTCCATCGGTAACTTTACTTGGAGCTATATTTTTATTCACCACATGATATGTGTTTTGCTTGGAGCGTCTTGTATGATTTGAGTCTTTGCTTTTTAGTTTACCACAATCATCTTTTCTGTACACACCTTTTAAGAGAGACACACGTGATTCGGAAATTATTAGAATACTCTATGTGCTTCACTTATATCTTTTGAGTTATATAGTTTTTGCTCTAGTACTTCACTTATATCTTTTAGAGCACGGTGGTGGTTTTGTTTTATGAAACTATTATTCTCTCATACTTCACTTAGATTATTTTGAGAGTCTTAAACAGCATGGTAATTTGCTTAAATAATCCTAATATGCTAGGTATTCAAGACTAGTAAAAACTTTCTTACGAGTGTGTTGAATACTAAGAGAAGTTTGATGCTTGATGATCGTTTCGAGACATGGAGGTAGTGATATCAAAGTTGTGCTAGTTGAGTAGTTTTGAATTTGAGAAATACTTGTGTTGAAGTTTGCAAGTCCCATAGCATGCACGTATGGTAAACGTTATGTAACAAATTTGAAACATGAGGTGTTCTTTGATTGTCCTCCTTATGAGTGGCGGTCGGGGACGAGCGATGGTCTTTTCCTACCAATCTATCCCCCTAGGAGCATGCGCGTAGTGCTTGGTTTTTTATGACTTGTAGATTTTTGCAATAAGTATGTGAGTTCTTTATGACTAATGTTGAGTCCATGGATTATACGCACTCTCACCTTTCCATCATTGCTAGCCTCTTCGGTACCGTGCATTGCCCTTTCTCACATTGAGAGTTGGTGCAAACTTCGCCGGTGCATCCAAACCCCGTGATATGATACGCTCTTTCACACATAAACCTCCTTATATCTTCCTCAAAACAGCCACCATACCTACCTATTATGGCATTTCCATAGCCATTCCGAGATATATTGCCATGCAAGTTTCCACCGTTCCGTTTATCATGACACGTTCATCATTGTCATATTGCTTTGCATGATCATGTAGTTGACATAGTATTTGTGGCAAAGCCACCATTCATAATTCTTTCATACATGTCACTCTTGATTCATTGCATATCCCGATACACCGCCGGAGGCATTCATATAGAGTCATACTTTGTTCTAGTATCGAGTTGTAATTATTGAGTTGTAAATAAATAGAAGTGTGATGATCATCATTTTCTAGAGCATTGTCCCAAGTGAGGAAAAAAAGAGAAAGGCCATAAAAAAGAAGAAGGCCCAAAAAATGAGAGAAAAAGAGAGAAGGGACAATGCTACTATCCTTTTTCCACACTTGTGCTTGAAAGTAGCATCATAATCTTCATGATAGAGAGTCTCTTGTTTTGTCACTTTCATATACTAGTGGGAATTTTTCATTATAGAACTTGGCTTGTATATTCCAACAATGGGCCTCCTCAAGTGCCCTAGGTCTTCGTGAGCAAGCAAGTTGGATGCACCCACTTAGTTTCTTTTGTTGAGCTTTCATATATTTATTGCTCTAGTGCATCTGTTGCATGGCAATCCCTACTCCTTGCATTAACATCAATCGATGGGCATCTCCATAGCTCATTGATTAGCCTCGTTGATGTGAGATTTTCTCCCTTTTTGTCTTCTCCACATAACCCCCATCATTATATTCTATTCCACCCATAGTGCTATATCCATGGCTCACGCTCATGTATTGCGTGGAAGTTGAAAAGGTTTGAGATTACTAAAGTATGAAACAATTGCTTGGCTTGTCATCGGGGTTGTGCATGATGAGAGCATTCTTGTGTGACGAAAATGGAGCATGACTAAACTATATGATTTTGTAGGGATGAACTTTCTTTGGCCATGTTATTTTGAGAAGACATAATTACTTAGTTAGTATGCTTGAAGTATTATTATTTTTATGTCAATATTGAACTTTTATCTTGAATCTTTCGGATCTGAATATTCATACCACAATTAAGAAGAATTACATTGAAATTATGCCAAGTAGCATTCCACATCAAAAATTCTGTTTTTATCATTTACCTACTCGAGGACGAGCAGGAATTAAGCTTAGGGATGCTTGATACGTCTCCAACGTATCTATAATTTTTTATTGCTCCATGCTATATTATATTCTGTTTTGGACATTATTGGGCTTTATTATACACTTTTATATTACTTTTGGGACTAACCTATTAACCGGAGGCCCGGCCCATAATTGTTGTTTTTTGCCTATTTCAGAGTTCCGCAGAAAAATAATATCAAACGGAGTCCAAATGGAATGAAACCTTCGGGAACGTGATTTTCGGAACGAACGTGATCCAGAGGACTTGGACCCTACGTCAAGACATCAACCAGGAGGGCATGAGGTAGGGGGCGCGCCTACCCCCTGGGCGCGCCCTCCACCCTCGTGGGCCCCCTGTTGTTCCACCGCCGTACTCCTTCCTCCTATATATACCTACGTACCCCCAAACTACCAGATACGGAGCCAAAAACCTAATTCCACCTCCGCAACCTTCTGTACCCGTGAGATCCCATCTTGGCGCCTGTTCCGGAGCTCCGCCGGATGGGGCATCGATCACGGAGGGCTTCTACATCAACACCATAGCCTCTCCGATGATGTGTGAGTAGTTTACCTCAGACCTTCGGGTCCATAGTTATTAGCTAGATGGCTTCTTCTCTCTTTTTGGATCTCAATACAATGTTCTCCCCCTCTCTCGTGGAGATCTATTCGATGTAATCTTCTTTTGGGGTGTGTTTGTTGAGATCGATGAATTGTGGGTTTATGATCAAGTTTATCTATGAACAATATTTGAATCTTCTCTGAATTCTTTTATGTATGATTGGTTATCTTTGCAAGTCTCTTCGAATTATCAGTTTGGTTTGGCCTACTAGATTGATCTTTCTTGCAATGGGAGAAGTGCTTAGCTTTGGGTTCAATCTTGCGGTGTCCTTTCCCAATGACAGTAGGGGCAGCAAGGCACGTATTGTATTGTTGCCATCGAGGATAACAAGATGGGGTTTATATCATATTGCATGAGTTTATCCCTCTACATCATGTCATCTTGCTTAAAGCATTACTCTGTTCTTTTGAACTTAATACTCTAGATGCATGCTGGATAGCGGTCGATGTGTGGAGTAATAGTAGTAGATGCAGGCAGGAGTCGGTCTACTTGTCTCGGACGTGATGCCTATATACATGATCATACCTAGATATTCTCATAACTATGCTCAATTCTATCAATTGCTCAACAGTAATTTGTTCACCCACCGTAACACTTATGCTCTCGAGAGAAGTCACTAGTGAAACCTATGGCCCCGGGTCTATTTTCCATCATATTAATCTTCCGACAATTAGCTATTTCTCGCGCCGTTTTTATTATGCTTTCTTTACTTTGCATCTTTATCATAAAAATACCAAAAATATTATCTTATCATATCTATCAGATCTCACTCTCGTAAGTGACCGTGAAGGGATTGACAACCCCTTTATTGCGTTGGTTGTGAGGATTTATTTGTTTGTGTAGGTGCGAGGGACTCATGCGTGGCCTCCTACTGGATTGATACCTTGGTTCTAAAAAACTGAGGGAAATACTTACGCTACTTTGCTGCATCACCCTTTCCTCTTCAAGGGAAAACCAACGCAGTGCTCAAGAGGTAGCAGGCTGTAGCCGACCGGCTTTGTCGGTACCTCGGCCGCTTCCTCCCCGTGCTTCCTTGGCCGCCTCTGCCCTTGTGAGCTCTCCCATGTGCCTTCCCCGTCGCCTACGTTCGAGCTCATGTGCTTGCACATGCATTCGCGGCGCCGGACACGCGTCCGCGGCGACACATGCTCGGCCTCCTCCCCCATTGCCTATTTAAGGCCACCTCGAGCGAGTTTCTCTTCACCACTCGACCTCACGCACTCCTAGCTGCCTCCCCGACCACCCAAACAAGCTCAAAGAGCTCTCTGGTTCCCTCCATGGCTGTCGTGCCTGCACCGGCCTCGGCCTAAATTCACTCAATGCCGAGCCCATCCCTCCTTCCTTTCCACCTCCAGAAGCCCTCCACCAATCCCGTAGCCACCCTAGCATCTTTTCCCCTCCTCCAGTGGCCTCTGGCCGTGGGCTCTGCAATGGTCGGAGACGTCGTCCGCCCCGGCCCGAGGTGTGCCTGTCTCCTTCATCTTCGAAGCTCGTGAACACCATGGATGGATGCGCCGCTCCTCCCTGAGCACGCCGGTGGGCAGAACTCTGCGAGAGGTGGCCGGAGCCGCCGGTGGTCGTCGTCGGGGCAGCCGGCCTCGTCTCTGCCTCAGCGGGTCGTCGGGGGAAGAAGAAGGAGGCACGGGAGGAGAGAGAGAACGCGGTGGGACTCGCCTGTAAGCGACCCAACTGGCTGGCCCCGCCCACGCTGACGTGGATAAGTGGAAGCGCATTCGCGCGAATGCGTTTTCCCTTTCCGAAGGCGTATTTCCTTGCGGCTTAGGCGAGGAATGCGCTTTCCACTCTGGAAAGCGTATTTTCTCAAAACCGCTTCTGCCTTATCCACTCAGGGACTTGTTGTGATGATATTTTTGCAGAAAAGTCCCTGATCTTCATCTCTTCACAACTTTTTACCCGTAACACCGATTGAGGTGAATCCAACGCCCACATCTTCATCTCTTCGAGCCCAAACTTTTGGTATCATTTTCACTATGGTTTAAAATATTAGAAATTACCATCTTACCCTTGCCCCTAATCAGCCCCCTCCGAGAGAGAATCTTTTCCGGCGGATCTTTCGCGGCTTCACCGCACCTCTTCCCGAAGCCTTCTTCATCCCTAGGCAAGCCACAACCACCATTTGCATGATAGCCATGCAGAATTATTGGTTTTCAACTTTAATCTTTAATAAATGTCTGATTGTTTTGCTACTGCTGTCGTTATTTCGGTTATGCTTATGGATCGGTGGTTACCGTAATGCCATGTTTTATTGCACTTTGTTATTATGTTCTACCTGCTAGTATTACTTTAATATGTCATGATTGATAGTATTACATGTGGGTGTTGGTGATGGTCTTCGGTGCAGGACTATCGTCTATTCTGAGTACCGTTGTTATGCAAGTTCATTTGCATCCAGTTGGTTAAAAGTTTGCATGGTAGTTTTATCGTTATGTTTTTGCATGATGTTTATTGTTGATGCTAGTGGTCATCTTATGCTATGAGTGGTGTTATACTTGTGATATTCATGCTTGTCATTATGCCATGCTCAGTTGGATATGATTCATTGTTGATATGGTTGGTAGTTATGTTGCACCCCCATGCTTATGTTGATATCATGCTCATCCATTGTAATTGCATCATGTTATTTAATAATGACTCAGCATATTGCATTCAAGTTTACGGATTAAATTGAACTTGAACAACTGTTGGTTGAGTCATGGTGCCACCATATCGAGCTGACCAGTGCAACCACGCTTACCTTTGTGGGAAGGTCCTAGCTGGGTCTATTATCATGCCTCTCGCCGGTGTCTCCAACGAGGGAAGGTTATGTGTGGGCGCTACCCCGATCAGGTAGGATGGCATAAGCCTTGTGTGCCCGTTGTTGAGTATGGATCCTTGTCCCCGTTTGGGACTGTTTTGCACGACGGTGGTCGTTGGTGCCTTTGGTAGGCACAGGGCCACCCAAGACTTAGCCCAAAGGGGAGTTGGTCGGAGTGGCCAGGAGAGTGTCATGGCAGTAGATCGGTTTTGTCGGAACGCCGTTGGTCCACCCGAATGGGAGTGCGAGGCCATGGGTTCCGTGGTGTGGGTACAGTGTACTAACACTAGTAAAAAAAGACACATCCGTGACATTTTGGGCCGAACAAAATTTTTCCTGTCATACATATGACACTTCTATGACGATAATTGTGACAAAACCCGGTATCATCATAGATGTGGTGGGCTCCTACTTCTATGAAAATAAATCATGACAGAAAATGGGCTTTTCGTCCTGGGCGGGCCGGAGACGCAGCTGCATGACATTCTTTGGGTCGTCCATGACGGAAAAAACCGTGGTAGAAGCGAGGGCGAGGAAAATTTCGGGGAGTTCCCAGTTAAGGTGGGAGGTCGGGGCCGAGCGATGCACGTTTCTCTCGTACACGTACGCGTGTGTGTGCGAGGCATTGGCTCTAACTAAACCCGAGCCAGGCGTTGGGCTCTAACTGAACCTGAGCGATTGCACTGCAGGCTACGCGTTACTGAACCCGAGCGATCGATCGATGGCTGTTAACTGAACCCGATCGAGCGATTCCTTCGCTACTGCTGCTAACTGAAGCCAATCAATGCTGCCTCTGTGCTGAACAGTGAGTGTTGCGGGGGGGTTTGGATGAACAGTGAGCGGTGGCGTTGCCTCTGGATGAACAGGACCCCGTGGTGTGGTGGAGGGCTGGATGAACAGTAGACGGTGGAGGGGTGCCCATGGAGGGGTGGTTGAACAGGACCCGTGGTGTGGAGGGCTGGATGAACAGTAGACGGTGGAGGGGTGCCCGTGGAGGGGTGGTTAAACAGTAGCCGGTGGAGTAGTGCGCGGTGGAGGCTGGATGAACAAGAGATCGTGGAGGCTGGAGGAGGTCGACGGTGGAGATGAACAGTATCCCGTGGAGTCCCGTTTTGCGGTACGCCACACCCCTCCTGATGAACAGGACCCCCGTTTCGACCGTAGGAGGTCCGTTTCGTCCGTTTTGCGGTACGCCACACCCCTCCCGATCAACAGGACCCCCGTTTCGACCGTAGGAGGTCCGTTTCCTCCGTTTTGCGGTACGCCACACC
The DNA here is from genome assembly GCF_018294505.1 of Triticum aestivum. Classification (NCBI taxonomy): domain Eukaryota; kingdom Viridiplantae; phylum Streptophyta; class Magnoliopsida; order Poales; family Poaceae; genus Triticum; species Triticum aestivum. Next base: position 415,513,620 of record NC_057796.1, read on the forward strand.
CCTCCCAATCAACAGGGCCCCCGTTTCGACCGTAGGAGGTCCATTTCCTCCCTTCTGCGGTACGCCAGGCCTCGTTTCCATCGCCTGTTCCGTCCAAGACCTCCCGATGAACACGACCACGCATTCCGTTCCGACCCAGCCGGTTGGCTCCCACGCATTCTGTTGCCTCCCCATGAACAGGACGAAGACGTTGTTTCTCCGTTCCGACCCAGCCATGTACACGAGCCCTGGCCGTACGTATGCGCGAGTAGGCGTTCGAGACCCCGCCCGTATGTACAAAAACGTGGCCGTATTTTCCTTCTTGCACCCTGGCCGCTGTACATATGTGTACATGCTACGTGCGCGCCTCTACTACGACACGTACGCGCCTCTACTACGACACGTGCGCGCCTCTACATCCACCAGTATATATGTACGTACACGTTCGCGACCAGAATGACAACGCTACATACGCTTTGACCAGGTGGGTCCTGACTGTCAGGCACTTCCTTGCCTGCGAAGATGTAGCTGGTGGGTCCCAGCAGTCAGGGGGCGAATCGTTTTTTTTGCCCGGACGCACTTCCTTGCGTGCGAAGATGTAGCTGGTGGGTCCCAGTAGTCAGGGGCAAATGTTTTTTCGCAAAATACGGTGGCCCGTCCGGTGGGTCCCCGCCATAGATTACAATAGCCCGCGAAATAGCCGCGATAGCTGCGCTATAGCTGCCCGGGAGCCTCGCCGCTACGCTATGGCTGCTGCCGCGAAATCCTCCACGTATCCCTATAAATGGCTCAACAATCAACAAATCCCTCCAGAATCATCTCCCCCACCAGAACTTTTTTTGCTATTTGCCGCGATTGCCGGCTACGGCGGCCGCTATAACTGCTGGGAGAGGCCGCCGCGAAATCGTTTCTCCCGCGATTTTAATCTATGGTCCCCGCTGTCAGGTGGAGGAATAATTATTTTGCACGTAATAAGGAGGCACTTCCTTGCTGCGGCCGTGGACCCAGCTGTCAGCCTCTCCACGTACAGTCCACGTCCGATGGAAGCCGTTCCTTGACCACGTTGACCACGCCGCGCCGAGAGCACCAGGGCGGTGGACGATGGCGAGGCCTTGGAAGGGGACGACGCGGAGCCGGGGAAGACGCGGCAGTGGATGCCCACGCGTAGAGGAGTACGAGGGTTCACTGGTTCGCTGCGGTTTGAGGCTGCCGTCGCCGCAGAATAACAGGGGGTGTGGGTGAGTAGAGGGATGGCCTGGCCAGCGGTGGGAGTAGTAGGGGGCGGTGAGGCCTCCGCCGCATCGCAGCCGGCCATGGGAGGCAGGAGCACGAGGCACGACCAGCGCTGGTTTGGGCGGCTGGAGCAAGAAGACCAGAGGTTGAAGAAGCACTACGGCCGTTGGATGGACATCGTACGGTCACTGGAGCTAGAATCGTGCATACTGACTAAGTTGACAAAGCCCTCCATCCCCGTCAACTTAGCAGGCCCACAAGTCAACCTGCCACTATACTGGGTCCGAGCTAACAGGGGGAGTATTCATTTTTTTTGTGCGTAATAAGGAGGCACTTCCTTGCGTGCAAAGATATAGCTGGTGGGTCCGAGCTGTCAGTGGCGGTAACGTTTTTTTCGCGAAATACAGAGGCCCTTTCGGTGGCTCCCTGATGTCAGGTGGAGGAATCATTATTTTGCACGTAATAAGGAGGCATTTCCTTGCGTGCGGCCGTGGACCCAGCTGTCGGCCTCTCCACGTACAGTCCACTTCAGATGCATGTCGGTCATTGACCACGTTGACCAGGCCGTGCCGAGAGCACCAGGGCGGTGGACGACGGCGAGGTCTAGGAAGGGAACGACACGGAGGCAGGGAAGACTCGGCAGTTGTTTCCCGCGCGGAGGGGCGTACGACTGTACGAGGGTTTACTGGTTCGTCTGCCGTGGCCGGAGAATAACAGCAGGTGTGGGTGAGTAGAGGGATGGCTAGGCCAGCGATGGGAGTATGGTGGGGCGGTGAGGCCTGCGCGGCAGCACAGCCGGCCGCGGGGAGGAGGCAGCAGGCAGTCCCGCCGGCGCTTGTTTCAGCGGCTGGAGCAGGAAGAGCAGAGATTGAAGAAGCATACAACCTTTTTTTAGGAAAGCCTCAAATCTATGGAAAACAGCATACAACCCATCTGCTATTATTTCTAATAATTTACAGCCCATTTGCTAATTCTAAGGTTTTTTTGGAGCCCATATTCTTTTTGTTAGCAACCCATATTGTGGCCACGGTTAAAAAATTATACGAAATTTTGCATATTTCGGTGCGGTCCGAACTGTTTTTAATCCCGAAATTTCGTTTCACATTCTAACTGATTTTAAAAATAAATGTATATCAATATAAAATCCAACAAATTCTCCACGCATAAAAATTAATGTAATTTAAAATCTCGAAATGAAAAAAAGATATTTGAAACTAATTGCCGGTTCGATGTGTTTTAAAACTGTACAGCCCATTTCTCATTATTGATAGGCCATTTTCTTGGCCAGCCAAATGAAGCTCTCCTCGTCTTGAAAGATTTGCAGCCCAACAGGCCTGACAAAGCGACTTACTTGGCAAATCACAAAAAAACTAGGATGTGGCCGTGGACCCAGCTGTCAGCCTCTCCACGTACAGTACTCTTCCGATGGAAGTCAGTCGTTAATCACATTGACCACGCCGTGCTGAGAGCACCAAGGCGGTGGACGACGGCGAGGCCTAGGAAGGGGATGACGCGGAGCCGGGGAAGACGTGGCAGTGGATGCCCACGCGGAGAGGAGTACGAGGGTTCACTGGTTCGGCTGCGGCGTGAGGCTGCCGTCGCCGGAGAATAACAGTGGGTGTGGGTGAGTAGAGGGATACCCTGGGCCAGCGGTGGGAGTAGTAGGGGGCGGTGAGGCCTCCGCGGCATCACAGCCGGCCACGAGAGGCAGGAGCACGCGGCACGACCGGCGCTCCTTTGGGCGGCTGGAGCAAGAAGACCAGAGGTTGAAGAAGCACTATGGCCGTTGGATGGACATCGTACGGTCACTGGAGCTAGAATCGTTCATATTGACTAAGTTGACAAAGCCCTCCGTCCTCGTCAACTTAGTAGGCCCACAAGTCAGCCACCCACTATGGTGGGTCCCAGCTAGCAGGGGGTATTCATTTTTTGGTGCGTAATAAGGAGGGACTTCCCTGCGTGCGAAGATATAGCTGGACCCAGCTGTCAGTCTCTCCACGTACAGTCCACGTCCGATGGAAGTCGTTCCTTGACGTTGACCACACCGCGCCGAGAGCACCAGGGCGATGGACGACGGCGAGGCCTAGGAAGGGGACGACGCGGAGCTGGGGAAGACGCGACAGTGGATGCACACGCGGAGAGGAGTATGAGGGTTCACTGGTTCGGCTGCGCTGCCGTCGCCGCACAATAACAGGGGGTGTGGGTGAGTGGAGGGATGGCCTGGCCAGCGGTGGGAGTAGTAGGGGGCGGTGAGGCCTCCGCGGCAGCACAGCCGGCCACGGGAGGCAGGAGCAGGCGGCACGACCGGCGCTGCTTTGGGAGGCTGGAGCAAGAAGACCAGAGGTTGAAGAAGCAGGACGGCCGTTGGATGGACATCATACGGTCACTGCAGCTAGAATCGTTTATATTGACTAAGTTGACATAGCCCTTGGTCGTCAACTTAGTAGGCCCACAGGCCAGCTTCCGAAACGGTGCGCCCCAGATGTCAGGGGGGGAATCATTTTTTGGGCGGGTGAAGCTAGAATATCCGAGATTGAAGAAGAAGCACGGCATCCGTTGGATGGACATCCAACGGCCACTGCTGGTAGAACCGTGTGTTGACTATAAGTTGACAAAGCCTTGCATACGCGTCAACTCTGATTTTTTAGGGGACGCATCAACTTAGTAAGGCCAGAAGTGTGTGGCAGAGAACTTATAGCCCATTTGAGATTTGTAAGAATGTGTAGCCCATTTTTGAATTCTAATGGAATTTACTACAGCCCATTTACAGTTTGTTAAAAGTACAACCCATTTCAACCAACCGTTCAAAACAGAATTCAATAAAAATTTCCCACATTTTGATGGGATCCAAAATATTTTTATCCCGAAATTTCTTGTCAGATTAAATACAATTTCAATATAAATTTATATTACTAAAAATCCAACGAAACATTGCGCTCGCAACAATTAATGAAATTAAAATTTTCAATATGCAAAAATAATATTTTATAAAGTAATCACGTGTTTGGTGCATTTTTTTATAGTTACTGCCCAGTTTTTATAATTACATCCCATTTATTATTTCTTAAAGCCCATTTTCTTGTTAAGCCTAATGCATCCCTCCTAGGAAAGATTTGCAGCCCAGCGGGGCGGAGAGTAACAACTTGACCTTGCCTGGGTATTCCTAAAAAAAGTATAGCTGGGCTAGCCATTTTCAGCTTGAAAAAAATTAATATCTGGGCCGGATATCCTGGCCTGGGCTAGACGGGCCACAGCCCGCCCAGTTAATACCTGCAGCGATGTTTTCGTTGTTGTTCAGAGGAGAAAAATTAATGTTTGGGCTAAACATCGAAAAACTCTGCAGTGCTCACACCTCAAAAACATAAATACTGCTCGAGCTGCTTGGTCCCAGCTGTCGGCCGCTTGTGCAATTCTCTCGTTTATTGACTACTACATAGGTTGACAATGGTGTGGGACCGTGATGTCAGGAGACCAGGAGGAAGCAAAATAAATTATAGTTATATATATATATATATATATATATATATATATATATATATATATATATATATATATATATATATAATAAGGAGGCACTTGCGTACGTGAGGCTATGGACCTGGTGGGTCCCCATTGTCATCCTCTCCAAGTAAAGTCATCTCCTCGCCTGCGCGCTTTCTGCCCGAAACAGTCAGCGCCGCCCGCCCCGCTTCCCGGTGCAGGCGATTGCTCCGCCTTCAAACGACACAAGTGCCGTCCGTCCGTCCATCTGCCGCCCACATTAATGATACGCGGTTGCCGAGGCGGCTACTCCGGCGCCACACGTCCGTCCCTCTGCCCGCCCACCATTGCTATATAAACTGCTGCGCCGGCCATAGCCGCAGTCATCCGCATTCGTTCCCTTTCTCCTATCCACACCACTACTGCCCACCATGGCTTCCTCGCGCTGGCAGCCATTGTTGCCGACCGGCAGGCAGCCGGAGGACGACGACGTCCCAATGGAGAACATGGTAGTCGACGATCCAGCGCCAACCCCCTCCTCCGCGCCATCTTCGCCGGTGCATTGCACCATGACCATCGGCGAGGCCTGTGCCCAATATATGGACAGGGTGAGGCAGATGCGTGAGGAGCAGTTCCGGGAGGCGCAGGCCGACGCCGCCTACAACCACCATCTCCTCCAGGAGCACCTGCAGGCCGAGGATCAGATCGCCGCGGAGCGGGCGGAGCAGGAGGCGCTGCTCGATTCGTACCGCTCCGCCCGCAAGGGCCGCCTCGAGCGCTGGCGATACCGCATGCGAGTGGCGGAGGCTGTGGCCGCCTACAAAGAGGCTAGCAACACTACAAAAAAAGACACATCCGTGACATTTTGGGCTGAACGAAATTTTTTCTGTCATACATATGACTCTTATATGACGATAATTGTGAGAAAACCCGGTATCATCATAGATGTGGTGGGCTCCTACTTCTATGACAAAAAATCATGACAGAAAATGGGCTTTTCATCCTGGGCGGGCCGGAGACGCAGCTGCATGACATTCTTTGGGCCGTCCATGACGGAAAAAACCGTGGTAGAAGAGAGGGCGAGGAAAATTTCGGGGAGTTCCCGGTTACGGTGGGAGGTCGGGGGCCGGGCGATGCGCGTTTCTCTCGTACATGTACGCGCGTGTGTGCGAGGCGTTGGCTCTAACTAAACCCGAGCCAGGCGTTGGGCTCTAACTGAACCTGAGCGATTGCACTGCAGGCTACGCGGTACTGAACCCGAGCGATCGATCGATGGCTGTTAACTGAACCCGATCGAGCGATTCCTTCGCTACTGCTGCTAACTGAAGCCGATCAATGCTGCCTCAGGGATGAACAGTGAGTGTTGCGGGGGGGTTTGGATGAACAGTGAGCGGTGGCGTTGCCTCTGGATGAACAGGACCCCATGGTGTGGTGGAGGGCTGGATGAACAGTAGACGGTGGAGGGGTGCCCGTGGAGGGGTGGTTGAACAGGACCCCGTGCTATGGAGGGCTTGATGAACAGTAGACGATGGAGGGGTGCCCGTGGAGGGGTGGTTGAACAGGACCCCATGGTGTGGAGGGCTGGATGAACAGTAGACGGTGGAGGCGTGGTTGAACAGTAGCCGGTGGAGTAGCGCGCGGTGGAGGCTGGATGAACAGGAGCCCGTGGAGGCTGGAGGAGGTCGACGGTAGCCCATGGAGGCTGGAGGAGGTCGACGGTGGAGATGAACAGTATCCCGTGGAGTCTCGTTTTGCGGTACGCCACACCCTCCCGATGAACAGGACCCCCGTTTCGACTGTAGGAGGTCCGTTTCGTCCGTTTTGCGGTACGCCACACCCCTCCCGATCAACAGGACCACCGTTTCGACCGTAGGAGGTCCGTTTCCTCCGTTTTGCGGTACGCCACACCCCTCCCGATGAACAGGACCCCTGTTTCGACCGTAGGAGGTCCGTTTCCTCCGTTCTGCGGTACGCCAGGCCTCGTTTCCATCGTCTGTTCCGTCCAAGCCCTCCCGATGAACACGACCACGCATTCCGTTCCGACCCAGCCGGTTGGCTCCCACGTGTTCCGTTGCCTCCCGATGAACACGACGCATTCCGTTGCCTCCCCATGAACACGACGCATTCCGTTGCCTCCCCATGAACATGACGCATTTCGTTGCCTCCCCATGAACACGACGACGACGCTGTTTCTCCATTCCGACACAGCCATGTACACGAACCCTGGCCGTACGTATGCGCGAGTCGGCATTCGAGACCCCGCCCGTATGTACACATACGTGGCCGTATTTTCTTTCTTGCCCCCTGGCCGCTGTACGTACGTGTACATGCTACGTGCGCGCCTCTACTACGACACGTGCGCGCCTGTACATCCACCAGTATATATGTACGTACACGTTCGCGACCAGAATGACAACGCTACGTACGCTTCGACCAGGTGGGTCCCGACTGTCAGGCACTTCGTTGCGTGCGAAGATGTAGCTGGTGGGTCCCAGCAGTCAGGGGGGCGAATCGTTTTGTTTTTTTTGCCCGGACGCACTTCCTTGCGTGCGAAGGTGTAGCTGGTGGGTCCCAGCAGTCAGGGGGGAAACGTTTTGTTCGCGAAATACAGTGGCCTGTCCGGTGGGTCCCCACTGTCAGGTGGAGGAATAATTTCTTTGCATGTAATAAGGAGGCACTTCCTTGCTGCGGCCGTGGACCCAGCTGTCAGCCTCTGCACGTACAGTCCATGTCCGATGGAAGCCGTTCCTTGACCATGTTAACCACACCGCGCCGAGAGCACCAGGGCGGTGGACGACGGCGAGGCCTAGGAAGGGGACGACGCGGAGCCGGGGAAGACGCGGCAGTGGATGCCCACGCGTAGAGGAATACGAGGGTTCACTGGTTCGCCGCGGTGTGAGGCTACCATCGCCGCAGAATAACAGTGGGTGCGGGTGAGTAGAGGGATGGCCTGGCCAGCGGTGGGAGCAGTAGGGGGCGGTGAGGCCTCCGCCGCATCGCAGCCGGCCAAGGGAGGCAGGAGCACGAGGCACGACCGGTGCTGGTTTGGGCGGCTGGAGCAAGAAGACCAGAGGTTGAAGAAGCACTACGGCCATTGGATGGACACCGTAAGGTCACTGGAGCTAGAATCGTGCATATTGACTAAGTTGACAAAGCCCTCCGTCCCCGTCAACTTAGTAGGCCCACAAGTCAGCCTGCCACTATACTGGGTCCAAGCTAACATGGCGGGTATTCATTTTTTTGTGCGTAATAAGGAGGCACTTCCTTGCGTGCGAAGATATAGCTGGTGGGTCCAAGCTGTCAGCGGCGGTAATGTTTTTTTCGTGAAATACAGAGGCCCTTTCGGTGGGTCCCTGATGTCAGGTGGAGGAATCATTATTTTGCACATAATAAGGAGGCATTTCCTTGCGTGCGGCCGTGGACCCAGCTGTCGGCCTCTCCACGTACAGTCCACTTCAGATGCATGTCGGTCGTTGACCACGTTGACCAAGCCGCGCCAAGAGCACCAGGGCGGTGGACGACGGCGAGGCCTAGGAAGGGAACAACACGGAGGCAGGGAAGACTCGGCAGTTGTTTTCCACGCGGAGAGGAGTATGACTGTACGAGGGTTTACTGGTTCGTCTGCCGTCGCCGGAGAATAACAGCAGGTGTGGGTGAGTAGAGGGATGGCTAGGCCAGCGATAGGAGTACGGGCGGGCGGTAAGGCCTGCGCGGCAGCAGAGCCGGCCACGGGGAGGAGGGAGCAGGCAGTCCCGCCGGCGCTTGTTTGAGCTGCTGGAGCAGGAAGAGCAGAGATTGAAGAAGCACGACGGCCGTTGGATGGCCATCCAACAGTCACTGCTTGTGCGTCAACCTTTTTTTTAGGAAAGCCTCAAATATGTGGAAAATAGCATACAACACATCTGCCATTATTTCTAATAATTTACAGCCCATTTGCTAATTATTAAAGTTTTTTTGGAGCCCATATTCTTTTTGTTAGCATTACAGCCCATATTGTGGCCACGGTTAAAAAATTATACGAAATTTTGCATATTTCGGTGCGGTCCGAACTGTTTTTAATCCTGAAATTTCGACTGACATTCAAACTGATTTTAATAATAAATGTATATCAATTTAAAATCCAACAAATTCTCCACGCATAAAAATTAATGTAATTTAAAATCTCGAAATGTAAAAAAAGATATTTGAAACTAATTGCCGGTTTGATGTGTTCTAAAAATGTACAGCCCATTTCTCATTACTGATAGGCCATTTTCTCGGCCAGCCGAATGAAAGCTCTCCTCGTCTTGAAAGATTTGCAGCCCAACAGGCCTGACAAAGCGACTTGGCAAATCACAAAAAACTGGGCTGTGGCCGTGGACCCAGCTGTCAGCCTCTCCACGTACAGTACTCTTCCGATGGAAGTCGTTCCTTGACCACGTTAACCACACCGCGCGAAGAGCACCACGGCGGTGGACGACGGCGAGGCCTAGGAAGGGGACGACGCGGAGCCGGGGAAGACGCGGCAGTGGAAGCCCGCGCGGAGAGGAGTACGAGGGTTCACTGGTTCGGCTGCGGTGTGAGGCTGCCGTCGCTGCAGGGCCTGGCCAGCGGTGCGAATAGTAGGGGCGGTGAGGCCTCCGCGGCAGCATAGCCGGCCATGGGAGGCAGGAGCATGCGGCACGACCGGCGCTGCTTTGGGCGGCTGGGGCAAGAAGACCAGAGGTTGAAGAAGCACTACGGCCGTTGGATGGACATCGTTGACCACGCCGCGCCGAGAGCACCAGGGTGGTGGACGACGGTGAGGCCTACGAAGGGAACGACACGAAGCCGGGGAAGACACGACAGTGGCTGCCCACGCGGTGGAGAGTAAGAGGGTTGATTGGTTCGGCTGCCGTCGCCGGAAAATAACAGGAGGTGTGGGTGAGTAGAGGGATAGACAGGCCAGGGTTGTGAGTATGATGGGGCCGTGAGGCCTGCCCGGCAGCACTGTCGGCCACAGGAGGCGGGAGCAGGCGGTTCCGACGGCGCTGGTTTGGGCGGCTGGGGCAGGAAGATCAGAGACTGAAGAAGCACGATTGCCGTTAGATTGACATCTAACGGTCTGACGCTGGTAGAGTCGATTGTTGACTAAGTTTCTTTTTTGAGAAACCTTGTGTACGCATGCACTTAGTAGGCCCACAAGTCAGCCTCCAAATCTGTGGCAGACAACATAAAGCCCATTTGCTATTTTTTATAATTTGCAGCCCATTTGCTAATTCTTAAGTAATTTATTACAGCCCATTTTCTGCCCAAACCACGGTCAAAAAGTTCAACCTTATTTTGCATATTTCGGTGGAGTCCAAACTGTTGTAATCCCGAAATGATGAACATTTTTTTAAGAACTTATTGATTTGCCAAAAAATCGTTTTGTTTCTGTAAGCAAATAAGACATGGGACAATTGAGTTGGTTTAAGGGAAAACCAGTGGTAAAAAATCAGCGCTGGGTGGGAAAAAACAAAAAAAATAAGGATGTAAATATGAAAAGGGAATTTTATGTGTTTTCAATATAATGATACGTGTATATGAACTAGTAAAACTATAGGTAGAGATTAGAAAACGGATGTAGGACATGCGTTTCAAGAGGAAAATAGAACTGGGCCTGTTAAAAACAAAACCAACCCTGGGCAGTCTACAGCCCAGTTGAAACTTGCTCGACCTGAAAAAAACAATATACGTGCTCAATAAACGAGAGAATTCTGCAAGTACAGACTGATAACTGGGATGCAGCACGGATATTGTTTTTTTATCGTGATAATAAGTGCATGCACTTGTTTAGAAAAAATTGGAGAACTCGGAATTCGAACGGCGGGTGCTTATGCTACCCATCAAATAAAAATCAGGTGCCTGAAAATTCGTTTCGAAACAAATGATTCAGCTTTATATCCACGTCGACCCTCGGCATGATGGTTGGAAGCAAATGCAAGTTCATACCAAAAGATCGTTAACAACAATACCAACTTGCGGACGATAAGGTAGTACAACTACCAATACCAAACTAACTTATAATCTTTTTACTCCTGGCCCTAGTGTTCGTCTGGTAGAAAATCTTGCAGAGGACCAGCTCCCGCTCCTTCTCTTGCTCCAGGTCCCCGAGGTGGTACTGGTGCATCACCCAGTTGGTCCTCTGCTGGTCGAAGTTCTTGTTGGTGTGCAGCACCAGAACCTTTTTTGCTGCCCGTCTTGCCGGCCGTTGACCATCACCGGCAAGGTATTGCCGGTCTTGTGCCACATCGTGTGCATGCCGCACTCCGACTGTATCTTGCGACGCGTCCACGTGCCCCTTTTGAACGCCCTGGAATTGCGCTGGAAGAAATGCTTCCTTAGGCCACTCAGTGTGATACCTGCAGTATTGTGGAATACAGGTTTTAGTGTACCTAGTTGGCATTTTCATAACATCTTTGGCATGTTGCAGTCACTTGTTTCACTTTTTATTAACTGTCAAATTGTAATTGCTTCACCAGGTCTGCGTCTAAAAAGAAAAATAGAGCTATAAACAAAGGAATATGTTTGTGCAAGTAGACGGCCGATCGGTGTCTTACCTGGAAGTTTCTCAGGTTGGGTGTAGCATATGCCGTGCTCGCTGTCGATGGTTGGTATGAACAAATCGATGAGAGACTGAAATCTCGCGCTGTCAGCACTCACTTTGGCCTCAAGGTGCTCGATCAGCTCCTGATCCGTGGGATCGAACTTGACGCCAGCCGGCAGCACCGGCCAATCCTTCTTCGACTTGCATCGGTAATTCCAGTTATATGGTACTCAATGTATGATCAATCGACTGTTTTAAGTGAATGATGAAAGATTTCGACAGATAAGTGGTACTCCAAATCTGAAGTCCAGAATACCCGAACACGCCGCCGGGATTCTTGTGTCACCTCACGCGCAGCGTGTTGTCACGTCAATTCAATGTGTGGACATGATGAATAATTTGACCGACGTATACTAGTACTGCTACTGTACTACTTACTAGTCGTATTTAGTGTCACAATTTATACATAGGTTTAACTAACAAGTACGCACTTGAAGCCTAACTGATATATATATATATATATATATATATATATATATATATATATATATATATATGGCTTCTGCACAGCATCTCCATCATCATTATCAGTACATCCTACGCAGGTGAGTTAGGATGCACTTGATCCCAGGAAGGTATCTATCCTTCAAACCAGAGGAGTGCTTCAAACTAACAACAGTACATAATATCCAACAAAAGAGGGTCGTGCTACAGCAGCAGAATACATGGCTCAGTCTAGATATCAGCACGAATCAAGTTGTGCATATTTGCTGTTGGCATGAACCACATCGCCGCATGTCGGGTTTGCAAAAGCCATCCATCGCATGGAAGCTTGATGCCTTTCACACACTGAAGATTATCTGGCAACAAGCTGTGTCGACGAATCTCTGGATATGGTGATTCATGAAACCCATGGTATGATGTGTAAACACAGCCCCCCCTCGCGAATGGAAGTTGCATAGCACAGTAATCATCGCCGGTGATATGATCGATGATTGGTTGGATGATCGGATAATTGAGCCCGAGGAACAAGGAGTGGTTGCCGAGGCTGTAAACCCGCCTCCAGTTGAATACGCCTGGCCCAACGGAGCTGGGATCTTTCTCGAACACGAAGCAGCCATAGCCATCAATGTCACGAACGCCCCACGCATTGTACTGCATGTGGTTTGATGTAATGGTTTGGTCAATTTGGTACGTGCGAATGAGCATCAAATGACCGCCGTCAGCTGAACGAGCGATAAACCACCACCCATCGGCTGGTATGATTCCAGGTCCTGGAATCATGAAGGCCAGCGCATTTGCGTCTGCTGCAACAATTCAAATTGGAGACCAAAAGGACAAAAATAAACAATCATGTTCAGAGTATGTGTGGAATTAAGATTATTATAACAGTGACACATATCATAGACAGAGAATTGCAATGCCGTGGTCATAATCATACCCCAAGTTAAAAAAATAAGCCAATGGCTTTCATATTCTAGCAATATGTCATGGTTCAAACATCATGTAACAATGAGAGGAAAACAGCTATGACAGCGCCTACTCATATTCTACCATAGCACTTACTACTACTGTTCTCATATCAACTCTAAGCAATAACATGCGTTGTTATAAAAATCTTGTAAACGAGAGTAACATATAGCAATCATGATGTTATGCTCATAATATGTATTCTAACAATCATTAGATGCCAATTGTTCTCATATCAACTCTAACAATAACATGTGTGGTCATAAAAATCTAGGAAATGAGAGGAACATATAGCAATGATGTGGTTATAGACATGCTATGCATTCTAAATTTGTAACAAATGAACAGGCAGTCGTATTCATAAGGTAAAGATGAGATGAGATAGAACAATTACACGACGATAGATTCCACCAGTATAGGCAGCCAATCTGTGCGTCGACCGCGTAAACGATGCCATCGTGCACTATAGCATCAGACAGAAATGTTGCCTCAACAGGATTGATGATGAGCCATAACCATGTATGGCGACCGGATTCCAGATAGACTAATCCCATGTTGAACAAGGCAATGAGCTTGTAATCCATGTAGTCTTCTGATGGTGTGGGCACTTCGCAGATTACAACTTTCTGCAAACAGAGGTCGAGCCAAAAGCTTGACGCGTCTCGTGCGTAGTAGGCAGGAGTGTCCGGCGGGCCGCGAGGCTCGATGGCGGCGGTATCCAACGATGGAAGGGTGATCTCTCGCTGGGTGTAGATATCCACGAGACGCCACGGACTACCGGTGTGGTGGATGAGGACGATCCAGTTGGCCTTCATGCCCGCCCAGTAGTGGCCGCGCATGAAGGACAGGTGGACGGGTAGTGGTAGCATGTCGAGGGGCACCACGGCAACCTCCGTAGGATCGTCAAGTCGGTGTCTGGGCCACCTGCGAGGATCGGGCATCAGCAAGCAGGGTGTCTTGAAAAGAGCCGGCCGGTTGCAGACGAGTAGACGGTACAAAGACACCGAGCATGCGGCCAGACGGACGGTGCTGAGTAGGTCCATACGACTACAGATCTGCTCCAAGAGAACATCGGGGAGGGAATTCCAATCGCGGCTCTGCGTGTCAGTCGGTTCTGCCATTGGGGTTTTCGGTGCCTGCGAGCCAGCGGGGAAGTGGATTCGGGCGGGCGAGCGAAGAAGCTTCTCCTCGTGTGGCCGAGCAGTGAGCGGGGGATATGGTACGCGCGAGCTACCAAGGAAGATGGCGCGGGCGGGCGAGCAGTGAGCGGGGGTAAATGGTGTGCGGCCGACGATGGGGAAGAGAGGAGGAAGAAGAAGAGAGGAGGAAGAAGAGTGGAAGACGGGGAAGAAAGTGCATTCAATCTCAATTCTACTAGTACTACTACCAGGATATACCGTCCTTCGGAGTGTAAATAGTTACACCGATGACATGTGGGTCTACCACAACAGGGCCCATATGTCAGTTAATGGAGGACAGAGGTGCGTAGGCGTATTTGCGGAAGCGTGCTCTACTGGCAAACATGATGGCAGTACTGGGTAAGGCTGATTTAGTAACACCAACACGCTGGTTCAGCTTATTAATTACGTGTCCCATCTGCTGCAGCGTGTATTGTCACTTCACTGCGAAGACTAGTTGAATAGTTCTCTCTGACCGAGATGGGGAATAATGGATCGCGAGGACTTCCTTTCTACAGTATCCCTATGCCTCTACGCTCACTTCACTCATTTTGCTCCGTACCTAGTCACTTGTTGAAATCTGTAGAAAGACAAATACTCCGTATTTGGGAACAGAGGGAGGCTTTTACTCCGTACTATTTGGGAACAGAGGGAGTATCACCATATGGAGGGAACAGAGGAAGCTTGAAATATGAACATGTCAATGGGAGGGAGTAAGCCCCATGCATGCATGCATGCAACATGCAACACTCACACGTACACATGGACGCACGCAACACTCACGCACCCATGCGGCACACAGCACACGACGCAACACACACGCTCACGCTCAAGTGCTCAACCTACTCCCTACGTCCGTGAAAGACTGTACATTTAGAGATTTACACATTGACCAGGGCATAATTAACGCCCAAAAGTAGCAGACTTATGTGTGCATGCGACCATTGAGATAAGAAGATTAAATGAAGGCCGTTGCATGCTGTAATTAAGGATAGACATGTAGCCTATACCTACAGCACAAGTTGGTGCATTAGTCAATCAATATCGATTTAGATTAAAGGCTAAATGCATTGGAAGTGTAGATGTACATCATGTACTACACTCTTTGTTTTATAGCCGATGTACACTCTTTGTTGGAAGACCGAGGGAGGACACGTGCATGCACTCACATACACAGCCAGGGCGGTTCGCGCGCAAGGGTTGGACTCGTGTCGCGCCTGCGTAAAGTTTTGTTTAACTGATTTCTTTGCTCTGCCAACTGACAGGTGGGACCCAGAAACCAGGTGACAATTTAACCAGTCAACAAAGTGCCACGTCGACTATGTGGCCGGTCAGTAGGGTGCAATACGGTGCTCTACGATGAGCTAGTGATCGTATAATCGCCGCAAAACTATATATAGTGACCGTAAAGAGCGTATTGTTACATACGTTGACCGCCAGTGTATTTTTCTCGTTTCAAATTAAGCCATATTAATCGGAAAGGACGCAGTATGGACTACTACTACTAGTACTAGTACTGCTTTGATGTGTCCCGTCAACTCGCCGAACGAGGAGAAGCTTGCTTACTACGCCTCTCCCTCGCCCACGCGCGCGGTGGTTCGCAGGACGAGGAGAGGGTTTTGACTACAGCGCCCTCTCCCTCTCCCTCGCCCTCGCCCTCGCGGTGGACGTGCAGCAGTTCAATCGGTGTCAGATTGCCAGAAGCATATTGTACTGTAGTATCATCATTGTTGGACCTTCCGAAGAGGCGAAGAGCCAAGTGCAAGGTTCACACGAGTACGAACTGTTGAACCTCCCGAAGAGGCAAAGAGCCAAGCGCAAGGTTTTATAGGAGTTGTCGTCCTAGTAGGAGTGTACTACAACTATAGCGAACGATGCTACTGTATGATGCCGCCACGTCACGTATATCCAAAGCTGTGCCACCTTTTTTTCTCAAAGAGCGTGTTGGAGCCCGTGCAACAACCACACAAGTTGCACGTACACATAACACATTTACTAGTAATAAATTCTAAAGGACAAATGCCAGTATGCCACACAAGTTCATCTCCAATTCATGTGATAAATTTGTGCACGACTAGTCTACATATATTCACAGCGCTACCGTTCACAATTACCGTACTCCACTTACACGTTATAGATGGGCTACATGTCCTCCTCCAGGTTCCAGTCCCAGGTGTTCTTCATGGATGGCACGATCCATAGCGGTGGGCAACGGGAATCATTGTCGCAGCTTTCTAGTCCGGTTCCACACGATGGAGACTCATCCAAGCTGAAGCGGCATAAATCAGGGATAGCGTGTCCCAGCATGTCGTTCATCCGGCGGTGCGCACTGAAGACACAACCATGCTTCATGAACGGCAGGCCTTCCGTGTCGTGCACGGAAGGTGGCATCCGCTTCACAATGGGGTAGCTGTCCCCGATGAAAAGCGAGTACTCTCCAAGAGTGTTCCTCGGCACCCACGTAGCATCACGGGGGTCGAACTCGGCGCCGTTCATCTGGTACACGCGGCATCCCAGATCTGGACACATGGTGACGTACATAGTCAAGGTCCATGCATAATAATGTTGTGCTCAAATATGGCGGTCAGTAATACTGTGCAGCAAATAGTACTACTCCGGTATAGAGGAAGTAAAATAACCGGCTTATTATATATAGCCACTCTTGGCTACATGGATGAGATAGTAAGACATGGAAAAACAAAAATGGTGGCAGCTAGTGGGTTCAAGTCTTCAAGGGCCTAGCTAGCTATACGCGTCCTCCAAGGTAAAAAGTACTCCTACTAGTACTACAAAGTATACTACTAGTACAACAATGAAAGAGAAGGCGAGAGGGTTAAAAAATGGAATACCTGGGTAGATGGTGACGGTCCGATCGTGGTAGATTGTGTGACCATGTTGCACATCAGTGGTACCATGGGTAACGACTGCTAAGATAGTTGATCCCAATATGCCAAAGTCAGCTACAAGGTTCCAGGTTAGACCGAATCGCGGATGCAAATGCACATCCAGGATCGGCGATCTTATTTTGATCGGGGGATGACTGGTCCCTGCAAAATAATGGAGTACCGTTAGGGATGCAAATGATGGTTTGTGCATTCCGTTTGTAATCTCCCGTACCGTAGGATGGCAACCAGATGAAACAAGTCCCCTGGCTTGTCACCGCGAAGATGCGGCCTAGATGGCGCACGGCGTCTTCGAACGTGTAGGGGTACAAATCTGCCGCCGCCAACATGCGCCAGCCTCTGCCGTTACTGCCTCTTGCATTGATGGCAATCCTTATGTCGAACACCGCGATGAGATAGTAATCGTCGTAGCCGCGTCGCTTTGTCGGCGGGTCCGCAATTGCTATCTTCTTCAATCTCATGTAGGCATCATCATACGTATTCAAGCCCAGCCAGTCCGGAAGGCCGATCCCAATGGTGGAGAAGGGGTCTACCGGAACGGCCGCACTGCTGTGGATGTTGTGCAAAATGATGGTGGTATCCGGCCGGAGGTATGCAAGCCAATCTTCGTTGGCACCGACCCAGACCTATATATAAGACGGTGGGCAGCGGAGAAATTACGGGATGGAAATGGAATAACTAAGTACTACATGATCAAACTCCATTACTGACCTGCTCATCGGACAAAATCCGACTACCTCTCAACGTCGGCAACTCTAGCGGAGTCAACGTGCAACCATGGCCAGGGAGCGGTGGACTGTTCGAAGGATTGTCCCATAGAAGAACCTTCTCCTCGAGGACGCATGGAAGACCAACAAGCATGGCCTTTTCCCAAGCCTGTTTAAGCAGCGTCTTGAAAAAGTTGGTGCAGGAAGCACCGAGTCTTGCGGCGGTGAGGACGTCGGAGCGGCGTGCGATTTCTCCCAGAGGATCGTCGTCCAAGGTCTCCCAGCCCCGACGAGGAGGAGAACCGCCTGGCGAATCCATGGGTGCAGCGACGAACTGCCTTCTCTTCGGGGGGAGGGGAACTGGCGAGGAGGAGATAAGAGCGTAGTAACCGCAGGGCCTCGTCCCTTCCAACTGTAGATCGTTCCTCAGCGAAGGGGTGAGGCTATTATTTACTACTAGTACTAGCATTATGGAACGTTATGGGATTGCATTATACTGTAAATAATAGCACTAGTAAGAAATTTTTGGCACTAGGTAGTAGTTTTTGGCGTGGATTAAGAAATTTTGGGTATGTTTTTGCCATTTTTTGTACACGCCAACTAGTGTCAAAAAACGTCTTACATTATGTGACGGAGGAGTACGTACTCGTACTGTAGCAGTACTAGTACTACTTTTCTCAACTAGTAGTGCGATGTACTGTACTTCTAGTCTAGTCTAGTATAGTGCACCAGTTTTGAACTCTTGAATCTCAGGGCCAAGGAGCTACAGTTGGAAGTGGAGGGTACTACTGTTCTCTAGAACCATCGCTGTACTATCAATGCAGGGGAAGTACACCTGCGTAGTGGCCTAGTGGGTACTCTCGGTGCTCTATTCAGCCGCTCCTCTCACGTAGCTGGCCTACTCAGCCGCTCCTCTCACGCACACACTAGCAGCCTGTTTATCAGCGACGGTTACTGCGGGGGCAGAACATTTGAGTTATTTGATACAGCGAGACTAGGCTTTTCGCTTCCATTTGTGGAGGTGTAATGGATCTCGTCGAACTTTGTTAGTAGTTCCTTCTTTATGAATGAGATGAAGCAAAGCTTTTGCCTCCGTTTCAAAAAAACACGTCAAGAGGAATTTCTTTTATAGTAGAGCCGATAATGGAGTGAAGTCCATGCGTGCAACGCCACAAGCTACAGAGTAGTAGTAGAGCACTTTACGTACAGAGCCATATTGCACAGTTCCCAATGCCCCGCCAGGCTTTTCCGGCTCCTCGGGCTTAATTGGGAGGCGCTAGTTTAAATATGCTACTAGCTGGAAGCTGCAAGCGAGGTGCGGCTAGGGCGAGCACGCGAGCCACGGGATGCTGGGAAGGAAAACCCGTTCACGTGGCTAGGCTGTCCAGTGCACCCAGATTGTGGGGCCGCACGTCCGTTTGACTTCAAAACTCAAACTACCCGTGTAAAATATTGGCTCGCAGCGAAGTGTAGTAGTACTATTTTAAAAAAAGGCCGCCGTGCGTTCGGCCGGGATCGAACCCACAAAACGAGGTATACACTCCCGCGACCACTAGTAGTACTCGTTGGAGTACAACGCAACCTAGAATCGCCTTTTGTCGCTAGTAGTACGTACATTGTTCCTTACAAGAAACCCCTAAATGGTTAATAGTATAGCCAGCTGCTGGCTATAAGCCAGTGCCATGTCATCTACAGCCCATCTTATAGCCAACATGTACAATAATAGATCAAAAGAGTGTACTACTTTTTTATTATGTGGCCCACTTCTCATTCTCACAAAGTGCCTAGGAGTACGTGCTAGAGCTGGCTCTTCACGAAGAGCCCGCTTACCTTCTCTCTCCTCTTCTCTTTCCTCCAACTAAGTAGAAATATACTAGTTTATTTCTTATAGCCCGCTGACTCAGCTCTATTGTACTTGCTCTAATAATGCAAGAAACCACTAAAATGCCAAGAAACTACTACCACTTGCATACGTGGCAGACTTAAGATAAGACTACCTTATCAACCATTGTACATGCTCTTACCAACAAAAATCCTCGCGTGACCTCCTACCTCCGGCCCGTCCACCTAGTCATCCTCGGCCATGGGACGCAGCTACCGCCGCCGGCAGAAGGCGAGGTCAAAACCGCCGGCGGTGCGGAGCCCATGTTGCGATAGCCCGGATGCCAGCTCCGTCCGGCGCTCACGACCGCTAGCTAGCCAAGATAGCTCCGTCCAGCTGCTTGTCTGCAAGGTTTGCTAGCTAGATTGGCACGGCAGCGCGGCGGCTTGCTCGCGCGCGCCGCACTAAGGCCAGCCATCTGGCTCGAGCGAAGGCCAGCGCGGCGGCTTGCTCGCTCGTGAGTCACGCTCGGGCCAGCCTGCCAACCCGTGCGGAGGCCAGCATGGCGTTCGGCCCGTCCGGCGGAGCGGCGGCCAACTCGCTCATCACTGGCGCCACCGATGAACACGTATCAGTATTGTTTGAAGTAATGTCCAGGAAAAATAATGATTTGAGGGGGAATAACAGGATAGAAGGTCAGATGTGGGTCCCTCGTGTCAACGGTCAAACAAAATGTGTTGGTTTAAGCTGCCTCTCAACATGAACGTGTGGGCCAATCCTGTCATAAATGGGTTTAAACGAACCTAATCGGTAGGAGTACTAGGTAGTTTTTGGTGTGCATTAAGAAATTTTGGGTATGTTTTTGCTATTTTTTGTACAATAGATTCTTCCTAGGGCTGGTTGAAAGTGGTAGTTTTTTGTTAAATACTCTACATATTGTAAGTAGGAGTGAAAGTTAAGCTTTGGAAGCCAATAAGCAAGGCTAGTTACATAGTGCATATGTGTACATGATTGAAAGTAAATATCAACCATGAGTGACTAATATCTTGATGGAAAACTCCAAACTATGGAATACTAGGAAAAAAATGCATGGTTGGAAATACTAGCAATGTTCATGTCCGTTGCAACGAATCATAATTAGAATAATACTTATTCACAAACTTGGTACAAAACACTCTAATTTTGATATACATATGTCACTAGAGATATATTATGTTTCAATTAGAATATATTCCTTGGGCTGTTTTGGTGAGGTCAGGGAGGGATGTGGTTGGTTTTAAGATACTAATTATGGGTTTTTCTGCAAATTGGTAGACAAGTGGTATGTTGGTGAGAAAAGGCAACAACTTACCTCACAATCGTTAGATGTAGATCTAATGGTCAGAAACGACGGATGGCAGACACACCAGCATCACCAACTTAGTCTTGTGTAGGAGTACTAGCAAGATCCGTGCATTGCACGGAACATCAAGATGCATTTTTTTATAAAACACTTGTTGTGATTGACCCTTGCGGGAGTAATCCCATGTGTAAAAACTAATGATATCTCGAGAAATATGAGATAAGGTGAAGAGGAGTGGGATTGACGACGCCGGCAGCGGCCACCAGGCCAGTTTGTTCCAGAGGCTTCCTTTCTTAATTGCTCAACAATGAGGTTTGTTGGAGATAAGGATGAACGAGGGAAGGCCTTGTCTGCAAATGTGGAGAGGGGTGCGGGTATCTTTTAGTTTAATTTCCATCCGTCAAATATAGATCGGACGGTCTATATTGCAAGATGGCACACGTACCATCATCGCCAACTCGGTTTTTTATAAGAGAAGAAATATAAATATGGAGATACAAACGTATTATCGATACTTGCTTCCGTAAACTAGCATCTAAATTCTATTCAACGCCTCGGCATGTGGGGCCTTAGCACAATGACTTCTCGACTGTGAAACAAAGATTTTCCCGTCGCCGACAAGGAGGGGATGACGGCGGCGCGCTTTTTGGCTTGCTCTAGTCCTAGTAGTCATACTAGGTGGTCTAAGCACGTGTAGATTTATTCTTTTTCACGTCTCGTGTTTGCCGTACCGCCACGACTGTTGATGAATAGACGGTAAGTTATTCACGGGGAAACCCTTGTTGAGCGTGTTTGCGAGAGAGAGAGAGAGAGAGAGAGAGAGAGAGAGAGAGAGTGATATGTTAGAGACTGAGGCAATGATAACAGATTCTTTGTGTCTATGTGTGTGGAGGATAGAGAGAGACATGTACATGGGGCTTTGTGTTGTGTAACGTGGAGACACATATACATAATTAGAGAGTGAGTGTGTGAGATACACATGCGGACATGAGGAGAGATGAAGATCCAGATAAATGGGTGTTTGTGCGTGTCTGTGTGTGTTTGTGCACACGTTTGTGTGTGAGAGGAAGAGAGTGTATGTGGAGTAGAGAGACCACTGATGATGTAAACCTAGTATAAGGGAAGGGGAATGGTGTGACATGTGTAGTAGCGAGATAGCACGGGTGCGGGCGGGGGGGGCAGACTATTTGGAAGAGACATCAAGTGTGTGTGTGGGAGAGGGGTGTGAGAGCGAGAGAAAGAGAGAGCTAGCGACGGAGAGAGAGAGAGAGAGAGAGAGAGAGAGAGAGAGAGAGAGAGAGGAAGAGAGGGGGCGAGAGGGGTCGTTTGTGTCCATAAATGGCGTATAGATAGGGAGACAATGTTGATGTTGTCTGAAATTGGCCTATGAATGGAGATGCAAGGGAAGCGAGTCATCGTGTGTGTGATAGGGACTTCATGAGAGATCTAGAATAGATGGTGTAGAGAACAATGTGCGAAATCGAGAACGATTATACATTAGGGAGCTATGCAAAGAGTCACGACATATATGTATACAGGGAAGGAGCTGGGGCGGGTCCGCATGTGGGAGAGATAGAAAGAGGAGAGTGGTGCACAAGGAGACAAAGTGTGCTTGTTTGCAGTGGGGGTGGTGTGTGAGGTGAGTGCGCGAGAACCACATGACTAGGGAGATAGACGTTTGGGGGCGACGTTTTGTGTGTATGGGAAATATACACTCTACATAGTGTGTGTGCTTGGGTAAGAGAGATAGCGGGAGACCTAGAGAGTGAGGGAAGAGATGTGTGCATGCCCGAGAGACAAAGTGATAAAGACCTATGTTGGGGTCCGGACTTTACAAGAGAGAGGGGTGTTAATGTGCTCGTGTGTTGGTGTTTGGGGGAGAGAACGACTTCTCTATGTGTGTGTGTGGTGGTGGTGGGTGGGGGGGTTGACTTCAGATAAAGAGTGAGGTGTCTATATTTGACGGACTTTAGCGTAATTGAGATATTGTGCACTCATGGTTGATCAATTTGTTTCACAGTTTGTACTATGAGATAACGATACTTTTGAACATGCGTGATATACCTTGATGTACCAGAATTACAAACCTAAGATTGGAATTTTGGAATTCGACTCCATCATTAGCTTTTGTAATTCATTTAAACGGAGGTACATTTTTTAAGCCGGGATTTCGTGATTTCAAATTCATATATCAAACCTAGAGATATACACATACGGGCATGTTCAAACTTTATAATCATCCACTTTATTCATACACATACACATTTTTGCTTTTGTCATCATATTTAGGATAAACACATTTGGAATTTCATTTGAATTGGACCGTATGATGGTATTTGCTTGTAGTAGCTCAATGATCCATATTTGAATTGAATGGACAATCTAAGTTTTGAGTTGGAGACATTGATTTTCAGAACTTGCACATTTTTTTGCGTGCAAAACAAACAAATTGTCGGCCATGATATCATAGTCGGCCGTACGAGAGCAGAATACTTATAATTTTAGGCGCCAAAAGCTTTCAAACTTCCCGCTCACATCGAAATATCACGCGCCCGAAAGTTTAGCCCTGCGATATTCCTGTTTTACCCCTGCCACATGAACGGAAAAGGGCTGCTTTGGTAACTCCATTGTTTTCCCCCCTTTGCCCCCAGCATTCTTCCCCAGAGCCCCTCCCCTTCCCCTCCCGACCCCCCCAACCACGGCAAGCCGCCGAATCTAGTCCTCCGCCGCAGCGGTGGACCTCACACCCTGCCGGATCTACCTTCTGCACCTTGGAACCCCCAACTGCCAACTCACCACTTCACCGGAGCCGCTTCAGCGACTGGCTTGTCCACCGCTCCA